>NC_092335.1:654271428-654587857 GCF_046630445.1 Rutidosis leptorrhynchoides
AACATATTTTAATAAACAACGAGAAGTGGATTTATAGAAGCAAATGACCAAAACACTCAAATGTATAAGTTATACTTCGTGTAATATTGTTTATTAATGATTTTAGTTTATATTTGGACAAGGGTACGAGTCACGAAATGTAAAGTACAAGTTTTCTAAGCGTACGAAACTTCGTTTGAAAAATCGAAACCGAGTCATAAACCATTTTCCAACGTACGTCTCAATGAAACAAATTTTACAAGTTAACTATATACGTAAATATAATATTATATATAATTAATTATATAGATTATAAATATAAATATAAATATAAATATAATATATATATATATATATATATATATATATATATATATATATATATATATATATATATATATATATATATATATATATTAAACAAACTGTCGGCAGCCCTTGATTGATCGAATAGTAGCTGGAACTAGGCCTCATGCGATCGCATGAGACCACCCTCACATCCTCATGCGATCGCATGAGGGGGTTGGTGAGGTTACATCCTTTTTAAGTTGCACGAATTCAGTTTATTTGATTCAGTTTTTCATCGATCCCTCTCCCATTCTCTCTTTATGCAAAATATTATTATTAATATTATTATTAATCTTATTATTATTAGTAGTATCAAGTATTATTAATAGTATTATACATAAAATAGTACGATGAGGTCATGCGCGAGTTATTTTCAAAACAAGTTTTTTGAGAGGGATAGAACTAAGGAAATTATGGGTTATAGCTATGGAGGTTATGGGTAATGTTCGGGGGTATGCTCGTGAGGTCAATCTAGTGTTTATCATTTCCGTTGCGCCTACATACTTTCCTGCAATATTGAAACTCAATATTGATATGTGAGCACTCTAACTTAACTTTTATATATTGTTAGTGTATTCCTGACTAGTGCTCGAGTATATTTGATTATGCATGCTTGTACGCGTATTATTGTCGTTAGATAGTTTATGATAAATTATTAATTTAATACATTTGTGATTGAGATAAGGTATATGATATGCATGTTGTTGGAAAGCTGACGAAAAATTAATAACTTTTCATTTAGAAAGTGTATGATTTCGATGAACGGATTAAAAGATATCGTCAATTGAATTATCTATAGTTTTAAAGTATTATTGTTAAAATGATTATTATTATCGTTATCGTTATCGTTATCGTTATTGTTATTATTATCGTTATTATTATTATTATCTAATAATCAATATTATTATTATTATTATTATTATTATTATTATTATTATTATTATTATTATTATTATTATTATTATTATTAAAATAATTAATATTTTTATCAAAACTATCATTTTATTATTTTTATCGTCATTATTATTATTAAAAGTATCATTAATATTAAAACCATCATTTTTATTAAAATTATCATTTTTAAATAGAAATATCACTGTTATTATAAAATATCATAATCATTTTAGTATTATTATTATTAAAAATTATCATTTTGAATAGAATTATTATTTTTATAAAATATTGTTATTATTACAGGTAATATTAAAATGTACCAATGTTATTAAGATTATCATGATTAGAATTATCATTTTATCATAATTAATATCGTCATTAGTAAATATAAATATTGTTATTATTATTAGTAGAATAATAATACTTATTATTATTAATACAAAATAATACAACTTTTACTCATTATTATTACTGTCAATATTATTTTATCAAATAAATATATAATACAAAGATATTTTTACTACACGTAATATAATTACATTAATAATACAAACCACTATATTTTTATGATATCAAGTGAACTTTATAAATTTTATTACTTGAGATATATAAAAGTATATTTTTATTATATATAAATTTTTATATAAATTTTTATTAATAAATGATTTATATTATTTACTCTTATAAAATCCGATAAAAAAATTTAAATATATAAAATGACTATTTAAGTTATATAATAAACATGTATAGATTTTGTAAATCATTTTGGGTCAAATTGACTTTTGTTGACTTTTGCATATATATCTCGAGCATTAGGATTGTGATACACAACGACTTGACCTAGATTATTAAACAGATATTGATCAAACATATAAATATATATATACTTAATATAGGTTCGTGAATTCGAGGCAAACCTTGCACTTGTTCAATGCCCTCATATGCATAATTACTATGAAATACAGTATTGTGAGTTCATTTGATTCCCTTTTACTCTTTACATTTTTGGGACTGAGAATACATGCGCTGTTTTATAACTGTTCTATTAAATGCTTTTGAGATATATTTTTGAACTGAGGATACATGAATTGCTTTTATAAATGTTTGACGAAATAGACACAAGTATTCAAAACTACATCTATGATAGAATTATTTGGGTTCAGAGGTTCGATTTCTATAAAGATTGCATTATCGACCATCGGTGAGAAATTTTTGCATTGCACGATGCATTATCTACCGAAATGGTTCGATTTCTATAAAGATTGTGTTATCGACCATCGGTGAGAAATTTTTGCATTGCACGATGCATTAGCTACCGAAATGGTTCGATTTCTATAAAGATTGCATTAGCTACCCTCGGTGAGAAATTTTTGCATTGCACGATGCATTAGCTACCGTTGTGGTGAGATTGTTTTGCATTAGCTACCCTCGGTGAGAAATTTTTGCATTGCACGATGCATTAGCTACCGTTAGTGAGATTCCGGTGTTCTTCATATGAATGATTTTACACCAGTGAGCAGACCTGCACAGATTGTTTTCGAAATATGAGTATCTTCTGGTCTATTATATAATTGGAAATGATTGATTATGATAAACTAATGAACTCACCAACCTTTTGGTTGACACTTTAAGACATGTTTATTCTCAGGTATTAAGGAAATCTTCAGCTGTGTATTTGCTCATTTTAAAGATATTACTTGGAGTCATTCATGGCATATTTCAAAAGACGTTGCATTCGAGTCATTGAGTTCAACAAGATCATTATTAAGTCATTGATAGTTTGATATAATATGAAATGGTATGCATGCCAGTTAACTTTCGATGTAATAAAAGTTTGTCTTTTAAAAACGAATGCAATGTTTGTAAAATGTATCATTTAGAGGTCAAATACCTCGCAATGTAATTATATGTTATTGTATTATTCCTTATGAATTAGGACGAGTCGTCTCATCTAGAAACATAGCATATCATCAAAATCGAATCAGAATCTAAGTTAACATTTTTTGACCTGAAAATCATAGATTATGAACTCGTTTTTTTTATGTTTTTGATTGACTCAAGTTGCGTTGAATTCAAAAGAAAGAAACACAACTTCGTCACTTGAATTAATGAGAATTTAAGACCTAAACAACAGATTTTTGATCTGAGAAACGAAGAACAGAGACTTGAAATTTCGAACAAAAATTGATTAGAAACACGAATTTGGATCTGGATCGATGTACTAGCTACTTACGCTCTGATACCACATGATAGGATTAGAAATTGACAAATTTGTGTTCATTATCAATTGCCATGATTACACGGTTGAGAGAGGTGTTGTGTGTGTTTGTGAGGTGTGAGGGTTGGTTACAAGTGTGAAGTAAAGCTTGAAACTAATGATGTGGTAATGGTATTTATATCATCATACCATTCCCACTTACATCACTTATATACACTAAAACATACATCATTTTATTAGACCTAACATTATCGTTGATAGAATGTTTGGTATTAATTCAAGGAATGACATTAATGGTTGGTGTTCTTCTCCCGTCAATTTAGCCCAAGTATCCTTGAATGTTAATCAACATATGTGCGATGTTAATGTTCTCCAATTGAATTCTAAGTTTCATGTGGATAGTTCGAAACTGTTTGTGAACCGAAACCTTTAGTTCCAATTGATAATGGTTACGTTAGGTTGTACTTTATTTAGAGCTTCAATTTTTGTTAAAGTCTCTTGTTTAATATAATTTCTAGTTTTTTAGTCTAATATAATAATAATATATGCATTCATATAAATTATAAAATATAATATAATTAGTTTATAATCCGCGACTTTAAAAAATTATACATAAAAACTTTTGTAATTAGTCTAAATGATGTATCAGTATATTACAAGCCTATTCATATTGGTTTGTATGTCACTTTATAAGCATTGTGTATCATGTACTTGAGTACTTCATTGTATTTTAATACTTCATTGTATGCAAGGTAGTCTTCATTCGTTTATAGTTCATTGTATGTTAGTACTGTAATTTGTTACATCATGTCATGCTACACAAATTGGTTGCAAAGATAATCATTACATTGTATATATAAATGTAGTGACATGTAATCACTTGATTAAGTTTTGTTTTAAGCTAATAAAAGATACATGTAATGTTAATGTTTTTTTAAAAGCAATGCCACACACTTTTTTTTATCTAATACATGACTCGAGCTCTCCACTTTAAAGTTGGATAGTTTCCTTCATAGCGCTAGGTAAGAAGCTCTTGGTTGTAATGTTAACATTTACTTAGTATACTTAGTAGAATAGAATGAATTCAATTGTTATATATTCGGCTCTCTAACAATCGTCGATATATTGTGTCTTGACTGCTGTCTAGAGCCTAAATTGAATTTCATGTTGGACTTAAAACCCATGAAAATTTGATTGTATCATTTTAACGGCGTCTCAATTTTATTTTACTATTTTTTTTCTAAAAAAATTCCTACTTATTAGTCGGAAGTCCACTTGAAAGCAATTTCTTTATCCGTCGAATAGAGAGAGGGATGACATTCTCTATTTTTGAGAATGTTTCACTCTGGGGAGAGAAATGACTTATTTTTATTCTCTTATAGGGGAAAGATTGTCTACATCAAACCTCACCCATAAACTACTCATGTGATATTGGGTTTTGTTATTGTTGTATGTGGTTCTCGATCTTCATAAAGATGATTAGTGAAATTCAGTAATGTCACACCATAAATTGTCCACAGTTAAATAATAAAATCAATTTTTAATTGCAAGAGTTTTATATCTTTCTTTTTTTTGGGAAAAAAAAACAGAGAAATATAATAGATTAGAACCTTCATCAATAAGACAAAGAGTTCTTTAAGCGAGCTTACAAAAACATGGACGTTCGGCAAACTAAAGCTAACATGAAGAAACTAATTCACCTAGCCGAATGACCACGCAAACACGGGTCAATAACCCATACAAAGAATTAACCATAACATAACTTAAAAGATGTAGCCTACATGAAGACTATGAACTTGAAGTAAAATTGAGAGACTTTGAGCTTGATATATATTCATTAAGAGTTTTATATCTTACTGAATACATAGATCAACATTGATTAGATACTTCGTTCTTGATTTCCTGTAAAAGATATTCCTACAAAAAGAAAACCCTTAATCACCATCACATTCTTCGGTTTATGTTTATGTATCCAAACTTAATATGTAATCTTTCTTTTACACAAAACAAAATGTAACATTTTAAAGCAATACCGTCATACCGATATATATAGGGTACATGTAGTCAATGCCTATTTAATTTTTATGCTATAACAATCTAGAAATATAACATCCATAAGAGGAACTTCAATGTAGGAATCAATTTTCGTAGATTGATCAAAGCATTTGCCAATGAACAATTGAAGAAAATTTAAAAATAACTAGTTTAGGATGCCAAGCAAATTTTCTGCTATTATATCCGATTTTCAATTCTTTTTTTTTTCTTTGGTATAAAGCGATCGCCCGGTAAATATATTGATTAGAAAAGGATACAAAAAGTACAAACGGTTATAGGACAGGCCCAGTAACCTCACAAGCAACAACGCTAAGCAAACAAGCTACAAAGCTAACCAAGAGCACACGACTCACAAACAACCTAAAGAAAGACACGACTTAGGAGATTTTCCAATCAGATTTTAGACGAAGAACTTGAGGCGAGCTTCTCCATCTAAGACTCATTAACTTCAATCTTACCGCTGAGTAGATAACATCAAACACCTGAGCACACGATCTCTTCTGCTTCTTAAAGAATCTATTGTTCCTTTCCTGCCATAAAAAATAAACCGAAGCTGCAAAGAGAAACTTAACCACTATAATACGAGCGATGTTTCTATCCGCAAAAGGACTCAGCATCAAAGAAAAATCCTTCCATCCATCACTAAACAAAGGGAAATCTATATGATGCTTTACCATATCCCATACCTTCTTAGAAATGAGCATGTGAAGAATAAATGATCATGGGAATCTGGTACAAGTTCACAAAGAGGGCACACCAAACTATGATTAGGCCAAATTTCCCACTCCGTAGCTTGTCTTGAGTTTTGAGATTTTCGTCCATTAGAAGCCACATAACAAATGCATGTCTTGGAATACATTGAGAATACCATACCACTGAAAACCATATCACATTCGCAGCTCGAGTTCTAATAGACTCACACACTATATAAGTCGAGTAATCATGGATATGACCTTCTGACCTCTTCCATATAACAACATCTTGAGCTTCAGAAGTAATAGAAGGGATAACAACATGATTTAGGCTAGGGAATCTTCTACACCAATTAGAGGGCCACGACCAAGGCATCATCGAAATGTTTCTAACCGAACATGCATGAGATAAATCTGCTTGAGTGATCATGCGATGAGAGATGAACCGAGATAGAGGACCACATTCATTCCATATATCAAACCAGAATGAGGTGATTCTACCATTGCGGATGTCATGAAAAAATCGACCATATATATATATATATATATATATATATATATATATATATATATATATATATATATATATATATATATATATATTTCATCTCTAATACCCAAAAAATTTCGCCAACTATAACTAGCATTACTTGTAACTTGAACCTCCCAAAAATTGCGAACCATCAATTGATGAGTATGAATCCATTGTTCCCATAAAGATTCTTTGTAAGACAATAGACGCCATACTTGAGATGTAATAAGAGCGACATTCCAAGTTTTAAGGCATTTAATACCAAGAACACCTTCCTCTTTGGGGAGACAAACATCCTCCCATTTAACTTTGGCTTTACCTCGTTTATACTCACCTTGACACTAAAGAAAACCCCTCATAAGAGCTTTAATTTCAAGAGTAATCGCACAAGGAAGAATAAAAATAGATTGCCAATATATATGCATCGAAGCAAGAACTGAGTTGATAAGTTGAACTCGTCCAGCAAAGGATAGGAACTTGTTCTTCCAATCTCCAACTTTATTTCTAACACAGTCCACAAGAACCTTGCAATCACTATACTGCAACCTGGACGATATCAGAGGGACCCCAAGATACTTCACTGGGAGCTGGCCTTCTTCGAATGGTAGAAGAGCCAATAAATTATTTTTAACACTTTGAGGAGCATTCCCAAAAAAACGGTGCTCTTCGGAAGACTTGGGACCAAACCTGAACAACGTTTGAATTCATCCAATTCGCTGCTGATAACCGAAACAGATGTGACATTTGCATGAGAGAATATCACCAAGTCATCAGCAAAACAAAGGTTAATAATATTCTGGTCCTCACATTGAGGATGAAAACGAAAACCCTCTGATTCGTGAGCCTTACGAGCAAGCAACAAGGTTAAAACCTCCATCACAAGAGTAAATAAATATGGAGACATAGGATCCCCTTGTTTTAAACCACGCTTACCATTAAAAAATCCATGTAACTCTCCATTAATGTTTATAGAATATGAGACTCTAGAAACACATTTCATAATCCATCGCACCATCACCCTATGAAAACCAAATTGCAATAACGTAAATTCCAAAAAATCCCAATTAACAGTGTCATATGCCTTTTGAATATCCACTTTAAACGCACAACGAGCAGCACCAGTACGCAAGTGATAGTTTCTCATGAGCTCTTGCATTAAAGGAATATTATCCAAAATACGACGACCAGGAATGAAGGCCGATTGATTTAGACTAACAATATCATCAAGACAATCTTTCATGCGACTAGTAATAATTTTACTAATGCATTTATATAGATTGTTACAACAAGAGATAGGTCGAAAATAAGTAACCTTATAAGGGGCTTGTACCTTGGGAACGAGAGCAATTATGTTGTGATTGATTTCCTTTAGAAGCTGACCATTTTTAAAGAATTCCCTAACCGCTTTTGTATCTCCTCGCCAACAATATTCCATGACGATTTAAAGAATTCAACAGTGAATCCATCCGGGCTCGGAGATTTGTTGTTCCCCATCTCAAATATAGCAGTTTTTTTACCTCATCAACTGTGACATCTCTGATCATGAACTCAGCTTTTTCATTCGACAATTTCCTCGCGAACACCTCATGAGCATTTGAAAGAGGCGAAACATCTGCACTAGAGCCAAGAAAAATTCAAGTAGTGATTCACACACACTTGAGTGATCTCATTTTCAACAGTACGACCGTATGCATCTTCAATAGACGATATTTTTGATTATGATAGATCCTACTATTGAAGACTTTATGAAAATAACTTGAGTTGCTATCCCCAACTCTCAACCATTCTATTTTCGCCTTCTGTTTTATGTGACGTTCCTCATCCAAGACTACTTCATTATAGGCACTTAAACATTTACTTTGCTCATCCATAGCTTGGACAGAATGCGGGTTTCTATCCAGCTGAAGCTGCTCCTCATCAAGATCACCCTTTAATTTCTGAACCTTGACATGAAGATTACCTTGTAACCTTATCAGCTTGCGCAAAGGTTTCTTAAGATCTCATAATTTTCGAACCACTTGATACATACAATGTCCCACAAGAACTCTATGTCATCCTTTAAAAACAACATCATCAAATCCTTCCTTGTACACTATAAAATTACAGAATTTAAACGACCTAGGCCTAGGAACATAAGCCATAGGAATCCGAAGAATTGCTGGACAATGATTTGAAACACCATAGGGTCTGAATATAGCAAACGCATTTAAAAATTCATTAATAAACACATCGTTAGTCATAACTCTATCAATTTTCTTCGAGATTCCGTCGGACGATTTAGGACGTGGATTCCAAGTGTACCTGAAACCGGAGTGTTTAACATCAGACATGTTAATCTAACGCACTCATGATATTCACGCATAGCAAGCGTGATCGAAGAACCACCAGCCGTAGAATCTTCGAGGTCAAGCGAAACATTAAAATCACCCATAGCAACCCATGGGTGATTCCCAACAAAAATCTTATGCATACAAAAGTCCGTCCATAGCTCTCTACGTTGGTGTGGTGTATATGGAGATACCGCAACATGATTCTACACAACACAAGGTTCTTGGAGCGAAATTCATTATTTGATTGTATTTGTAATTGTAATACTTCTTGTACTTTGTGTCGTTGTAGAGGTAAGATTGATGTAAGTTGGAACAATTGGTTTGTTAAGCCGTTGCAATTGTTGGTGATTTTTAGCCTTTCCTTTATTGTCCTGCTAGGGGTTTAAGTTTGATAAAATTTAACTTTCTAAAAAAAGGAAGTAGTAAACTGAATACTAACAAGGTTGTAACTTGTATTTTATTTTTTTTTATTTTTTTAAATAATGCGAAGTGTATAATTAAGGTAATTTCATTAAATGACGAAAGTGGTCAGCAATAATACAACTAAGTACCCATATTGACTCGAAACTGGAAAATGGACTTCCGAAACACAGCAAAGCACCGCTATTCACAACTGAGGCGAACGATAACTAAACAAAACAACATAACTGCACTCATACGCTAACAAATCATCTCACACAAACTTAAAGTTCTAAATGACCTGCAAAGGTAGAAAACTAGAAACTATTCTTATTAACTCAAATCCCGGCTAAATCAAGTTACGTACTTGAGCTTGGTTGTAAGGTTTCATTCTTTAATCGAATCTTATACGAGTAATGTTTATGGTTTTCTTGAAGAAAAAAAAAATACGGAGTATATATATAAAGGTAGAAGAGGAGATAAGGGGTGAGCCGTGAGGTGGGGTTTGTTTGTCTGGATTCGATTGCAATTTGCAAACGGTGCCTCTCTTCTTTTTACGCCACGTGTCTCCTTTTAACTCTTAGCACCATTGACGTAACTCATCGTACATTTCCGTTCGTCCGATCCCGTTTCCCACGTTCAAAATAGTGTTACCGCCGTTACTTACGACTTTCCTCTATCCAATAACATTTATCCATGTCAGCATAAATGCACGAAGTCACCACATGTACCCCGGTTTCAACGAAAACAATATATTTATATTTATATTTATATTATTAAACCATTTATTTAAAGGTGACTATTTTTTTTTTTTTTTAAGAAATTGATATGTACACAAACATTTTTTTTATATGTACACAATTAAATATGCTTTACTGTGTTGTGCATTACAACATTCAAAGAAATTCAGTTATGTAAATATCAAAATTTGGTTGTGTACATATTATTACTTTTTTTTTTATACAGAGTACTATAGCTACTCTCATTTTTGACTTTATCTATATCTTCTAAAACCATCATTAACAATATATATAATAGCTAGCAATTTTGTCATTTAGTGCCTTTATATATATATATATATATATATTTTTTACCAAAGTTTGTTTTATCGGCCAAATTTCTCGGCCCAACGAAATGGGCCAACCGCAGTTTGCTCAGATTTCATGTTCAGTCCCTTATAGTCAGCGCAAGAGCGCTTTGCTCTTCGAGGGTCGGCCACCGTAAACCGACGCGCGAACAGGAAATTATGGGAGGGCTCGTAAGACCAAGGAGTTAGCCACCTTCCTAACTTTGTTACTTATTATTATTATTATTATTATTATTATTATTATTATTATTATTATTATTATTATTATTATTATTATTATTTTGGGTAAGCGAGTAAACCTTCTTATGAACGAGCACATTGGCTCCCACATAGAAGGTAAAATCTCGGGTAATCAAGCCTTCCGAGCGCGAGATCTGGTATCGGGTGAATTGCGCATTATACGCACAACGAAGTCAAGTATTAAGAAATTTGTTCTCAATTCGTTTAACATTTACTTCGCTCGAACAAGAATTGAATTCGATTGAAGTTTATTATCGTCTTCTTTGAGCTAAAAACATATTTGTTGTTTAAACTCAGAGTGGAGATATGCTTATTTAATTTTGAGATAATTTTATTTTCAAACTACTTTTTAAGATAGATGTTTGTTCATAAACTCAGTCTCAACTCGTATTATATATTACTCCTCAGTCTCAACTCGTATTATTACTCCTTTAAAAAAAAGTAGTTACTATTTACATTTATTTCAAGTTATTGTAGAATTATAAAATATAACTATTAAATATTATTACATATTTCAGTTTAACATCACTTATTACTCTTAATTCTATATTTTTTAGCAAATACAGTCAAATTTTTCATTGCTTTTTTTATTTATTTTTATTTTGAAAGGCAAATACAGTCAAATTTATTTTGAAGATAAGGAATAACTTGATATTTTATATATTAAGTCTAACCAAAACTCCAAAATAACATTTTTGTGAGAGAGAGTAGAATAATTTCCCTGACTTGTCTCCAAGTGATGCATGTTAAAATTTGTTTAACAAATTTATAACCTTTTTGGAAAATTATTGTATTTAATATTCAATAATTGAATTTAATATTCTACATTTTATTCTATTATTAGTTAGAAAATTTAATATATTAAAAACTAAAAATATATAAAAGACACATTTACCGTGTATAATAGAAACACACCTCATAAACTTGTGTCGTAGCTTATATGGTAGTGGTCTGCCTCTCTTAGCGAGATGTCAAGAGCTCGACTCCCGTGGGTGCAACATTGAATTCCCGAGAGGTCTCTTAACCCTTGAATTCCACTCAACGGGTGCCTTTCGCACATCGCGTTGCGGAGACAGTAGGGGGGGGGGGCGGGGTTTACCGCCCATGCTCTCGGATTGAGTCGACAACAATCGTCGATTTATTGGCGACTTGACAGACTCTTATAGCCTAAATTAAATTTCTTGCAGGATTTAAAACGCATGAAAATTTGATTCCACTATTTTCATGGCGCCTATTATTGTTATTTTTATTTTAGTATTTGTATTTTTTTAAAAACTTTTTCCTACTTAAATTCCGGAGGTCCGCTCGGAAGCAATCTCTTTATCTGTCGAATAAAGAGAGGAATGACTTTCTCTACTCTTGAGAGTGTTTTCACTCTGGATGGAGAAACGACTTGTCTTCATTCTCGGATAGGAGAAGGATTGTCTACATCTCACCTCCCTCATACACCACTCATGTGGTATTGGGTTTTGTTGTTGTTGTTGTTGCTCTCAGATTGAGCCGAATTTCCTCCTGGACAGCAATTGGATGCGGTTATGCAACCGCGTGAGATGAACGCTTGGGTGATTTAGTCCCTCCTGGATGATCCGAACTGATGTTAAAAAAAATTATATTTTTATCGTAAAATTTATTTTTACGTAATTAATATAAGAGCAGTGTTGTAAATCTCCCGAGATCTCCCCCGAGATCTCGTTTTTAGAAGGCAACCAAGATGAGATGTTCATCTCCTGTAACGACCCGACTTTTTTGACTTGTTTTTGTGCCTTGTGTTTTTGCGAAATTGCGTATTTGTGCGTACTGTGCTACTTTATACTCTGGAATCTTTATACACATGGCTTACTTTCATTTATGTGTTAAAACGTGCCTTTAAGTACGTAGGATACTTAACTTGATCACCGGAAGCCTTTATGACCGTTAGTGTCACTTGACGTTACGAACAAACTGCGTACTGCGTACACGTTTAACTTTTGTCGTAATCAGAATATTATAACTACGAAATCTTAATTATTATTTCATAATAATAATTACTTGGGTTTTTTTGGATACTTAATTACGCGTAGTAATTTACTTATGCTTATTAGTTAGTCTTGTTGGACTTTCTACCTTGTTGGGCCTTAGCCCACCCTACACTAGTTAGTGGACTATTTAATTAGCCCAATTATTAATAGCTAGTGACCCATTAATATGTAAGACAAATGCCCATTTATTAGAGGGAACATATGATAAGGCTAAAAAGGAACATATATTTCATAGCAATATCCCTCCTAAATAATAGGTTTTCATATGTAATTGTATTATATTTTCATTGTAATTGTTTAAATAAATAAGTACGAAGACAAAAGGCGAAAACGAAGATTTGAAGACACAAACGTCCAAAAAGCTCAAATGTTCAAGATACAATTCAAAAGGTTCAATTTATTGATGAAAAACGTCTAAAAATGACAAGAGTACAAGTTACAAAACGCAAAGTACAAGATATTAAATTGTACGCAAGGACGTTCGAAAATCCGGAACCGGGACATGAGTCAACTATCAACGCCCGACGCAACGGACCAAAAATTACAAGTCAACTATGCACAAGAATATAATATAATATTTAAATAATTATATAAATTATTTATATATTATATATATTTAAAAATTATGTCGACAAGCTATGAGACAAATGATCCTGAGCTGGATTTTCAAACTCCGCGACTCGCGGAGCTGTCAGAAATCAAAACTCCTATAAAAGGTCACGAATTCTGCGAGTAAAAAATATATAATAATAATAATACTCCCTAGTATAATATAAATAAATATATATATGTATATATAGTATAGATTAGTGTTATATTAGATTAGTTTGGGTTATGTAAAAGTTATTTTTACGGGTTTTTAAAGTCGGAGCTCTGTCCGTGTAACACTACGCGATAAATAATCAATGTAAGCTATGTTCTCCTTTTTAAATTAATGTCTCGTACTTAAGTTATTATTATGCTTATTTGAGCCAAAGTAATCATGATGTTGGACTAAATATTAAAGACGGGGTAATTGGGTTTTGTACCATAATTGGGGTTTGGACAAAAGAACGACACTTGTGGAAATTAGACTATGGGCTATTAATGGGCTTTATATTAAATTAACGATACCTCGTTAATTTAATATAAAGGTTATGATTTGAAGTATCTATATATAACCACATACGCTTAATCGGACACGATGGGCGGGATATTTATAAGTACGAATTATTGTTCATTTGACCGGACACGGGGATGGATTAATAGTCAATGGACTCATTAAAACAGGGGTGGATTACATTCAAGGGTAATTGGTGTAATTGTTAACAAAGTATTAAAACCTTGGTTTACACACAGTCGATAACCTGGTGTATTCATTAAGCAAAGTATTAAGACCTTGTTACAGTTCGAATCCCCAGTTAGTTGGAATATTTGACTTCAGGTATAAGGTTAAATTTGCCGAGCAGTTTATAATTATGACCGATGAACTATTATGGACAAAAACCAGATAGGTTTCAAATACATCCAGGACAAAGGACAATTAACCCAGGACAATAAATTAAAATCAAAACGTCAAACATCATGGTTACGGAAGTTTAAATAAGCATAATATATTTTATTTCATTTTTCCTCGTACTTTTATTTATTGTCATTTTAATTATTGTTATTTATTTTATATTGTTATTTAAATATCGTCATTTACTATAAGCTTCGCTTAAAATATAAATCGACAAATCGGTCATTAAATGGTAAACCCCCTTTTATATATTATTATATATAATTATATATATTTTGTACAAATATAGTTGTTTAAAAATATAGTGTGCAATAAGCCCGCTCCCTGTGGAACGAACCGGACTTACTAAAAACTATACTACTCTACGATTAGGTACACTGCCTATAGTGTTGTAGCAAGGTTTAGGTATATCCCATTTGTAAATAAATAATTAAAACTTGTGTAATTTGTAACGTATTTCGTAGTAAAATATAGTACTATCACGTACCCCCACGCTACCACATCAAGTTTTTGGCGCCGCTGCCGGGGACTTGGCGAAACGCTATATTTTTAATATATATTTGTATAAATATATTTTTAGAAAAACAATATCAAAAAATAAAAATAAAAAAAAATAAAATATATATATAAATCTAGTTTTACGATTTTTATTTATAAAATTATAAAGTAGTTCTATTTTTATTTTAGTTTTTAAATATAAGTTTTTATTATATAAATATTTAGACTTTAAAACAGAAAAAAAAAAACACGTCGAGTTAAAAACTGTACCAGAGTTGAATTTTGGAATCCCGCGACTCGCGGGGTTTGCTGCTTGAAATACCGCGACTCGCGGAGACACTCTGACACACGTGACAGAACCCTAATTTCACATTAATTACGGATTTTATTATTATTATTATTAATAAACCCTAATTAGTTTATTTATTATAATTAGTTTAAGTTTTTTTTTAATTAAATTGTATTTTAAATTTTAATTAGTTTTATTATATGTAAAATTAATAGTTTTAATAAATAAATAATATAAAAATAATATTTTTATAAAAATTGTACTTTTTACAACTTTTTGTATATTTTTATATTTTGTCCCTTTTTAATCGTTTTAGCGTAATATTTGTATTTTTAGCTCATATTTAGTTTTAAACTTAGTTTTTTCCATAGTTATTTTTACTTCTAGATTTTTAGGCTTTGCCGTAAAATCTCTTAAGTGCTTTTTCTTTAGACTAAGATTTAGGTGTTTTAGAATTTTGCGACGCCGTTTTTATATTTTAGTATCTTTTTAAGTTATTACCATTTGGGATATAGTTTTTCTTTTAAGCTTTAATATTTTTAGACGTAACTTTTAATTCTTAGTTTTTAATTCCTTTTTAAGTTACGACGCGCTATTTTCTTATTTTTATTTTTCGACGCGCATTCTTTTTCTTTCTTATTTCTCGACGCTTTAATTTTTAGGACTTAGAAATTTTCTCTATTTCTTATCTAATATCTCAAACAGAAAGAAAAATTATTTAAGTGGTTAAATTAATGGACGTTGACAATTTTCTGCTTCGTAGTAATAGTTGGATTTGTTAGTGGCTGAGTTGTGAGCTTCCGATTTAAAGGGTTCTGGCTCCCTGCTGCATCTTTTGGCTATTCGAAACGTGGGCAAAAGCAGAAAAGTCTATTAATTGGACAACTTATATAAGTTTTTCTATTTTTATAACTAATAGGATAATTAGTAAATGCACCACATTGTAGCTAAAATTTGGCCAACGCAATAAAATGGAAAATTTTGAAAACAAGGCTATGGAAACTCTTTTTGATATCCAAAATCAATTAAATCAATACTCTCAAACGAGTGTTGATGACAATTCGTTCGGTCAATCTTGGATCACGAATGACGAAACAATAACTGGTTGTGAAATCTGTGGAGATTATCACTCAACATGGGAATGTTATTATTACGTTTCTATGAAAAATTACGCACCCACGGAACCTGAATGGAATGATTATGAAGAATACAATTCAAATTGGGATTATTCCCAAGAATATATCCAAACTCAACAACCAGTAGACGAGGAAAATTACGTATCTGAAAATTTATTAGACAATATGAAAATCAAACTCGAAGAACTCAATGCTCAAAATGAACAAATGAGAGAGTTTGTAAACCGGCAAGCTGAAACTCTATCAGACTACACACCTGTTGATCTGAGGAGTCGTGTGCAAGAAAATCTCATATCATCGAATTTTGATGAATTCGAGAGCTCTGAAATCACCAACTATCCCGATGATACTTTTTATTCAGTCTTACCAATTTCACAACATATCGACACATTAGCCTCTACCGACGAAATCATCGATCCATCAATGGATAAAGAAGAAGTAAGGGTAACAAATTGGTACTCTTGGGAATACGATAACGTTGAAAATTTTACCCCCAAGGCCAAACCGAACTTCACCATTCCACAACCTTCCAACCCAATATTCTCAATAGACGAGTCATCCACCGGAAATGAACTACGAGCTGTAATAGATAATGACACCTCGAATTTCACCCAATTGGGTAATAGAGGTGAAAACTTTGACGTCGAGAATAAAAGGAAGGAAACGTTAGAAATTGTCCACCCTATAATATGTATGTCGGTGCATATCGATCCATTTGACCAAGAACCAGAAAAGAGACATATCCATTTACTAAAAGCTACACTTAAAAAAGAATTAAGTAGTGACAATCGGGCGAGTCTAAACTTTAAACCCATTGATATATTATACACCACCCGAGATGTAAATAACTGGCTCACTACTCTAATTCGTGGAACTTATTCTACCGACTTCACATGTCGTCAGCTAAGTGTGGGGAAGTTTAACCCCACTTAATGTTAAATTAGGGGTTCGGGTTAGTGCATAACTCGTTAACAAAAATGCATGATAAGTTAGGATAAAAGACGTTTTTTCAAATATTAGTAAACAGTTCAGAAAAGCAACCGTTTTTGAAGAAAAACATGTGTGATAAAACTAGAAGGAATGAACGATGAGGTGCACCATCTATCATCCTGCAATTTTATGGTATCTTTAACTACTTTCTACACTAATCACCCTCATGAATTTATAATTAGAGTCTGATTTCATGCAAATGAGGGCATTGCATGATCTTAAGTGTAGGGAAAGGTTATAAATTCTCTCGGATCTATTCTTGGCTTATTTTCTAAATTTTGTGAAAATTTAAAAAAAAAAAAAAAAAACAAAAAAATTTCAACTAAATGAATTCAAAATCATGTTTATACATATTTATGAACGGTGAAAACTAGGTGTTAATACCGAAATTATCGTTACCTCGGAAAGGACATAAATTGAGAAACACCCTAAAACGATTGAATTCATTTAAAATGGAATAAAGGAGAATAAAAAGGCAAAGAAAGAAACTAAGTGTGGGGAGAATGTACCAAGTTATTTAATTAAAAACTATATATCACATGTTTCTGTAAAGTTATTGCAGGTGCTTTTGTTTTGGACTAAATTAACTGTTTTACCCGATTTACTGTAATATATTTGAAAGAAAAGATGGATCTACACGATGAATCAATTCCATCATTAAAAGGAAGTAAAGTCTTCCGAAAAAGACACGCGCTTCTTGATTTAGGTCATGAAGTTGTCGTCCAGACCAGCTGTAGGTTGACGAAAAATCTAGAAAAGTCATCTCTAAAATCAGCAGAAAATCCACGGACCTCAGCATCAAACAGGGTCGCCAAGTGGTCAGATTTATCCTAACCATGAGAAGGATTTATCTCGTATAATGGGGGGGGGGGGCACCGTGCAAATTAGCTTGATAAGACTAATGAATCAGATCCCCAGAAAGGATAATCTCCTTAAAGATCAAAAATCAGCTTTTAAGCCTGATATTACTCAATCCTTGAGATTGACCTTAAAGATTGAGAATTACAAACTCATGGAATTCAATGATATCTAAACTCGAGCTTGAACGAGAAAATATTTTGATCAAAAATAAAACCGATTTATTTTCTGAAAACCCATTTTCAATGCGTTCATTACCTTTGAACGTAAAATCCTAGGAATTCACCTGGAATTCATTAGGTCACCTGAACCAAATCGGGTGTCAACCGTAAGAACGGTGGTTGCATAGCATGGTCGGAGACAGGACCTTGTGCCAGACCGAAAAATCATAGGATGATCTTTACTATTGCTCCTACAAAGGATAGTAATAGCATCCGACACGTTTATAGACCATAATCAAAAGCAAGTCATGGGACATTGCCTTAACAGTTTCTTGTTCATCGCTTTCCTTTACAACCGGACGGTAGTTTACCGAAAGGTAATATACGGAGCAAGTATACTTGACGTGTTGCTTTCCAAATACAAGGTTAGCAAGTGGGTAACACAAAACCACAAGTGTTGAGCTAAAATTTTCAAATCTGAAACCCACACAACCCACAAAAATAATTTGCAAACACCGGTGAAGGGTTATTCCGGAAAACTTATCTAGGGTAAAAACTAGATTGAATTTTCAAAAGATCAAATGTTTTCATAAAGATCCAATTTCCTTACGGATCTAAATTTTCATAGTCATGAGGGACTGTAAACCGCCTTTCAAATGTGTACTTTGCTTTAGAAACCGAAAGTAAATCGGCTATTTGATTGCAAGTGTCGTTGACCTAAACCCGAGGCAACTGTGGATGACACACCCACCTTTAACCATGGTTCTATCGTTACTATCATTGTTTATACCACCATATCAAAATCACTGATGTACAAAGTGTGATGAATAAAAAAGTGATTCATGTATGTTTTTATTTCAAATTCTGTATTGCTTGAGGACAAGCAATGCTCAAGTGTGGGGATGTTTGATAAGGCTAAAAAGGAACATATATTTCATAGCAATATCCCTCCTAAATAATAGGTTTTCATATGTAATTGTATTATATTTTCATTGTAATTGTTTAAATAAATAAGTGCGAAGACAAAAGGCGAAAACGAAGATTTGAAGACACAAACGTCCAAAAAGCTCAAATGTTCAAGATACAATTCAAAAGGTTCAATTTATTGATGAAAAACATCTAAAAATGACAAGAGTACAAGTTACAAAACGCAAAGTACAAGATATTAAATTGTACGCAAGGACGTTCGAAAATCCGGAACCGGGACATGAGTCAACTATCAACGCCCGACGCAACGGACCAAAAATTACAAGTCAACTATGCACAAGAATATAATATAATATTTAAATAATTATATAAATTATTTATATATTATATATATTTAAAAATTATGTCGACAAGCTATGAGACAAATGATCCTGAGCTGAATTTTCAAACTCCGCGACTCGCGGAGTTTGAAGGCTAAAAACTCCACGACTCGCGGAGCTGTCAGAAATCAAAACTCCTATAAAAGGTCACGAATTCTGCGAGTAAAAAATATATAATAATAATAATACTCCCTAGTATAATATAAATAAATATATATATGTATATATAGTATAGATTAGTGTTATATTAGATTAGTTTGGGTTATGTAAAAGTTATTTTTACGGGGTTTTGAAGTCGGAGCTCTGTCCGTGTAACACTACGCGATAAATAATCAATGTAAGCTATGTTCTCCTTTTTAAATTAATGTCTCGTACTTAAGTTATTATTATGCTTATTTGAGCCAAAGTAATCATGATGTTGGACTAAATATTAAAGACGGGGTAATTGGGTTTTGTACCATAATTGGGGTTTGGACAAAAGAACGACACTTGTGGAAATTAGACTATGGGCTATTAATGGGCTTTATATTAAATTAACGATACCTCGTTAATTTAATATAAAGGTTATGATTTGAAGTATCTATATATAACCACATACGCTTAATCGGACACGATGGGCGGGATATTTATAAGTACGAATTATTGTTCATTTGACCGGACACGGGGATGGATTAATAGTCAATGGACTCATTAAAACAGGGGTAGATTACATTCAAGGGTAATTGGTGTAATTGTTAACAAAGTATTAAAACCTTGGTTTACACACAGTCGATAACCTGGTGTATTCATTAAGCAAAGTATTAAGACCTTGTTACAGTTCGAATCCCCAGTTAGTTGGAATATTTGACTTCAGGTATAAGGTTAAATTTGCCGAGCAGTTTATAATTATGACCGATGAACTATTATGGACAAAAACCAGATAGGTTTCAAATACATCCAGGACAAAGGACAATTAACCCAGGACAATAAATTAAAATCAAAACGTCAAACATCATGGTTACGGAAGTTTAAATAAGCATAATATATTTTATTTCATTTTTCCTCGTACTTTTATTTATTGTCATTTTAATTATTGTTATTTATTTTATATTGTTATTTAAATATCGTCATTTACTATACGCTTCGCTTAAAATATAAATCGACAAACCGGTCATTAAATGGTAAACCCCCTTTTATATATTATTATATATAATTATATATATTTTGTACAAATATAGTTGTTTAAAAATATAGTGTGCAATAAGCCCGCTCCCTGTGGAACGAACCGGACTTACTAAAAACTATACTACTCTACGATTAGGTACACTGCCTATAGTGTTGTAGCAAGGTTTAGGTATATCCCATTTGTAAATAAATAATTAAAACTTGTGTAATTTGTAACGTATTTCGTAGTAAAATATAGTACTATCACGTACCCCCACGCTACCACATCAACATACTAGCATTTATGTCAAGTATTATCCTTAATGTTGCATGAGATCCTAACATAAGCACCAACTTTAGACAACCATTAACCAAAAAGCAAAAGTTGGTCTCCCTTGTCCCCCCTCCAAAATCACGGCCACCTTAACCCACCCACACCCTCACCACCTATAAATACAAGCCTTATTCCATCCATTTTACACTTGCTTTCATTTGTAATTTACTCACACTCTGATAGTGCTCCAAATGAACATATATTTAGACACAATATCCTTCCAATATGTAAAGCTTTTAGTTGCAATTGTTCTATTTTTATGTAATATTCGTTTAAATAAATAAGTGCGAAGACAAAAGAAGAAAACGACGATTTGAAGACGCAAATGACCAAAATGCCAAAAAGTACAAAGTACAATCCAAGTGGTTCGAAATATTGATGAGAAACGTCTAAAAATTACAAGAGTACGAGCCGCGGAACGCAAAATACAAAATATCTCATCGTACGAAAGGACGTTCGAAAATCTGAAACCGGGACCAGAGTCAACTCTCAACGCGCGACGCAACGGAGCTAAAATTACAAGTCAACTATGCATATAAATATAATATAATATATAAATAATTCTTAAAATTATATATATATATATATATATATATATATATATATATATATATATATATATATATATATATATATATATATTATATAATAAAACGTCGGCAAAACTAGAAAACAAAGTGATTGGGTTGGATCCAGCTGGCCATGCGATCGCATGGCCAGGATGCCTAAAATCCATGCGATCGCATGGAGGGAAAATCCTGGCCAAGTCTATAAATCGAGCAGTTTTTGGATGAATTATACACATATCTTTTTCTTTTCCTTCTCTGTAATGAATATATATATATATATATATATATATATATATATATATATATATATATATATATATATATATATATAATTTAAAGTTTAATTTAAGTTTAACAATAATTGGGTTAATGTAAGAAATGTTTTACGGGTTTTAAAGTCGGAACTCTGTCCGTGTAATGCTACGCGATTAATCACCAATGTAATCTATGTTCTTCCTTTTTAAATTAATGTCTCGTAACTAAGTTATTATTATGCTTATTTGAGCCGAAGTAATCGTGATGTTAGACTAAAAATTAAGATTGGGTTATTAGATTTTGTACCATAATTAAGGTTTGGACAAAAGACCGACACTTGTGGACATTGGACTATTGACTATTAATAGATAGGGGGTATTGTCTAATCGAATGACAACTCATTGGAACGTGTCGAACCTATCTTCAAATTAGTTAATCTAATAATTATTAAAATGATTATGTATGTTCTATTTAGTGACGTTTATACGACATCTTTTACGATCATTTAATTAATTATTCGGGTTGGGTAATTGATTATTCATTCTGATCAAGTGGGTAAATTAATATTCATATCTCATTAAAACAGGGGTGGATTACATACAAGGATAATTGGTGTAATTGTTAACAAAGTAATAAAACCTTGGATTACATGCAGTCGATTAGCTGGTGTAATCATTAAACAAAGTAATAAAACCTTGTTATAATTCGAATCCCTAATTAGTTGGAATATTTGACTTCGAGAATAAGGTTAATTTGACGAACATTTTATAATTATGACCGATGGACTATTATGGACAAAAACCAAATAGGTATCAAATAATCCAAGACAAAAAATAATTAACCCAGGGTAATAAATTAAAATTAAAATGTCAAACATCATGATTACGGAAGTTTAAATAAGCATAATACTTTTAATTCATATTTCATCGTACCTTTATTTACTGTCATTTTAATTACCGCAATTTACTTTATGGCAATTTAAATTTTGTCATTTATATTATCGTCATTTATCTTTACGCTTTATTTAAAATTGACAAACCGGTCATTAAATGGTAAAATCCCCCTTTTATATAATACTATTACTACTTATATATATATATATATATATATATATATATATATATATATATATATATATATATATATATATATATATATATATATATATATATATATATATATATATAGTTGTTAAAAATATAGTACGTATCACTAGCTCCCTGTGGAACGAACCGGACTTACTAAAAACTACACTACTCTACGATTAGGTACACTGTGTATAAGTGTTGTAGCAAGGTTTAAGTATATCCCATCTATATAAATAAATAAAACTTGTGTAAATTGTATCGTATTTCGTAATAAAAATATAACTATTACGTACCCCTCTGCTTTAACATCACACTCACTCTCTAATTCTTTCTCTAGTTCTTTCTCTCTCTAAAAAGTGTAAGTATTGATTTTTCTTCTTCTTCTCCCTCTCTCTCTCACGAATTCATCATCATCATCATCATGGGTCTAGTTTTTTAGCTTTTGATCTTGATTACATCTTGTAGATTCAAACATGGATTTGAATCCTTCAAGAACATGGAAGATTCAAGCTTTCTAGCTTTGAATCTTCACCTACTTTGTAGATCTATATCTTTTAACTTTAATCTTGCTATTTTGTTATAAAGATTCAAACTTGTGTTTGTAATCTTCATGTAACTTAAAGATTCAAGCTTTATGCTTCAAGATCTTCAAGAACAACCAAGATGCAAGCTTTCTAGCTTGAATCTTCATATCTTTTGTTGGATCTAAGTTTCCTAACTTATGATCTCATTATTTTGTTATAAAGATCAAAACTTATGTTTATGGTCTTCATATAACTTAAAGATCTAAGCTTTATGCTTCAAGTTCTTCAAGAACATTAAAGGTTCAAGCTTTCTAGCTTTGTGACCTTATAACTTGTATGAAAAGGATCCAAGCTCTCTAGCTTAGGGTTCCATCACTTCATTTGACTTAGATTATGTTCATACTTGCTTGATTGAAGTAAAGTTTGTAGCTTTAGTTATAAATGTAACTTGTAATTGTGTTAAGACTAAGGATATGATGTAACCTTGGTTCATCATCCATCTAAGACTCTTAAATGAGTTGTGTTCTTACTTGGTCTTAACATATTGTGTATTGATGGTAGAATCTTGGTCAAGGTGATGCTAACCCATCAACGAGTTGTACACTTGAAGCTACAAGCATCAAGGATGAGAACCATGATGAGCATCAAGCACTAAGAACCCCACCAGAGCACCTTGCTTACTATTTTCGGGATCTGATCAGACTACCTAGGCTACTGGAAAGATGATTTTAAGTTAGTTAGATTCGAGTAGATGATTTTCCGTTTAGACCTCGTCTTAATCCGAGTTACGGTTTAGGATTTATGGCCTTCCGAAAGTCACTACACCCTATTAACGTTGTGCTAAAATTTCTGACCTACTCGCACTTAAACCATCGCCACGGTCAAACAAAGAAGAGTTAGGTTCTGAAAATTGGTCAGCCTTTAAGGGACTCCTATACAGGGCCATGGCCATTGATTACGCGTCTTTTCCATTTACGTAGAGGCTGTAGCAGCTGATCAAAGTCAGCCTATTGTTTCGACCTCTATACTTGTTAAACTTACTTAGCTTTTATGATGATGAATGATGATGACACTTAAACTTATTTTATGCACTATTAGAACTTATGAGGATAACATACTGACCTAGTAACCTTTAACTTAGATTGACGACCTTTCGGACCGACTTACTACTTGCATACTTTCATTATCGACTTTACCGCTCTTATCACAGTGAGTTATAGCATCCCTTTTTTACTTTAACTATTTTGGGACTGAGAATACATGCGCTTTTTCCGTTTTACATACTAGGCACGAGTACTTAAACTTTATATATGTGTGGGTTATACAACGGCATAAACTTTCCCCTTAGCTCGGTAACGTTTAGTCATTGGTTTTTGAACCGGTGAACGCGAATCTTAGATATGGATCCATAGGGTTTGACATCCCCACTCGGGCTAGTCGCACTAGCATTTAACGGGTGTTTAATACTTCGTAAACATATGCACTCGCCAAGTGTACTTTTAGGGGGTTATAAACGTTAAGTTAGTTACCAAGTGCCCACGGTTAAACATATACTTTTCATACTATTTGGAACACTGAAATCTCGTGGCCTACCTTACATTACTGTTACAACTTAAACTATAGCTCACCAACATTATTGTTGACGTTTTTAAGCATGTTTTCTCAGGTGCTTAGAGGTTTGTTGCTTCCGCTGTTTAGATTTGCTGTCTTGGTGTTTAAACTTGCTGTTAAGGACCTGCTGTGCAAGAATTCCGCTGCATAACTTAGAGATGTCTCAATCATGGAACTTTTCTTTTGCATTTGTAGTTTATGTTATTTTTAAATAATGACTTTGTAACGACTTTAGTGTCACGTTATCTTTTGTAAACGCTATCTTTTTATGAATGCAAAACTGGTTTTTAAACAGCATGTAGTACTTTACCATGTAAAGATCCTGTTGTTGACGAATCGTACAAGATGGTTTTGTACGAGGCGTCACATTTGGTATCAGAGCATTGGTTGTATGGAATTAGGTTGCATTAGTGAGTCTAGACCGGATTGAGTAGGATTCACTAATATGACTAATCTACAACTTGCTAGTTTACTTGTTTCCGCGAAACTTACTGCATGCTGCTGCTTACTTTTACTGCTATATGACGTAT
Source organism: Rutidosis leptorrhynchoides (assembly GCF_046630445.1). NCBI lineage: Eukaryota > Viridiplantae > Streptophyta > Magnoliopsida > Asterales > Asteraceae > Rutidosis > Rutidosis leptorrhynchoides. The sequence goes on from NC_092335.1 coordinate 654,297,012, forward strand.
ACTGCTACTTGATTTTCATTACTACATGCTACTATCTGCTTTCAATTGCATGATACTTCTGTACGATTTGCTATTATTGCCATGCTATTTACTGCTTTAGACTGTCGTATTTATTTTTCCTAATACGTGCTTGCTTTATGACTTACTAACATGGAAAAAGTCATTTTTCCCTGTTCAGATGTCGGATGTCCCGCCCGTTATCATTTTGGAGAGCGACTCAGACTCACCCTCCACCTCTCCTGCCATTGTTGCCGATTCACAGATCCCGTTGTCGACACACTCCAGTGACTCTGGCGCTTCGTCCTCTGGAGCCAGTGGCCATGCATCCGACCCAGTGATCACCTCAGACAGACACGAGGATCCACCGTAGATCCCAGCTCCACTCATCCCAGGACCCTCAGAGCCACAGCACCATTCCAGTGGTGTTGTGATTCCCAGGGAATACGGGGACGTTCCGTTCCGTAATGAGCATAACCATTGGGCTAGACGCCTTCCTGATAGGGGTGTCGTGCCGATCCCACCTTTCAGATATCGGATTATGACTACCGGCCGAGCAGAGCCACCTCCAGCTGTTTTTGACAACTCATCATCTGACGACTCATCCTCTGATGACTCCAGTGACGAGGATTCCGACGAGGACCCTGAGGAGGCGCCAGTACAGCCACCCTCTACCCTATTGAAGAAGCGGTATCGTTTCGATGGTACCGTTATTCCAGGGGTTAACGGAGGTAGGTCGTCCGTTAACGCACATGGACTGAAGACTAGGGTCACCTCCCGCATGCAGGTTGCACCGTATCCTGCCGATCCATTCATGCATAAGGCTTACCGTTACGCACCATCTACTTCTGGCGCTGGACCGTCTGTACCACCTGTACCGACTGCACTACCTACCCCACCATCTCCCTCCGTCGAGGAACTGACGAGGGAAGTGGAGATCCTCCGTGCTCGGGTGACTGAGCTCGAGGACCAGATGTCCCACGTAATGGACATCCTTTACCCACCGTCACCATAGGACATTGTAGTATATTTCATTATGTAATCTCGTTTGTATTTCATGTTTTACTCATGTATTGTGCGAACCTATGCAGATGTATGCAACTTATTATTAATGAATAGAACTTAGTGTTGTTTACTTTTTGTACGGTGTTCAAATTACGTTACTGTGTGATGATTCTGTGGTATCTGTATCTAGTTGCATTACTTAGTTAACATGTATTGCGTTGATTCCATGTTGGTTTCCATATACTATATTATTATTTATTAAATGCTGGATTTTGACTTAAGTCAAAAATTTTGTTTAGAAGAGCAATGGGAAACGGAAGAGCAGCGCCCACAACAGCACAAATTGAGAAAATGATTGCTGAAAGAGTAGCCGCAGCTATTGCAGAAATCAACCCACAAGCTCCACCAGTTAACCAGCCCATTCGTAACGAGTGTACATATAAGGAGTTTCAAAGCTACAAGCCCCACAACTTTAGAGGTACTGAGGGGCCAGTTGGATTGACTAGGTGGTTTGAGAAACTAGAAGCTGTATTCCGTGTAAGCAACTGCTCAGAGATGAACAAAACCAAGTATGCCTCCTGTACGCTGTCAGACGGCGCCCTAACCTGGTGGAACACACTTGCTCAGGCCAAAGGTATTGACGAGGATTATGCTACTCCTTGGAAAGAATTTAAGGGAGCCATGATCGAAGAGTACTGCCCCAGAACAGAGATACAGAAAATGGAGGCTGAGTTCTGGGAGTTGAAGGTTGAGGGAAACGATCTTGATGGTAACAACCGTAGGTATCTGGAATTAGCGCTGATGTGTCCTACGATGGTTACCCCGGAGTTTAAGAGAATGGAACGATACTTGTAGGGACTTCCCAAGTCCATTCAGGGAAATGTCACCTCTTCTAAGACACCCAACGTCCCGGAAGCTATGCGCATGGCGCACACCCTGATGAACCAGATCACCCGCAAGGAACCTGAGAAAGCGAAATCAGAATCGAGGACTAGTCATGAGAAGCGTAAATGGGATGGAAACAAGGGAAAGGTCTTTGATCAAAACCCAGCTAAGAGGCATGAGGGTTTCAAGGGAAACAACGACTGGAGGAACCCCAACCCGACCCCTAGCTCGAACCCCAACTACAAGGGTACTCTACCGCAGTGCAAGAGGTGCTACAAGCACCATACTGGGTACTGTAATGTGGTCTGTGAAAAGTGCAAAAGGACCGGGCATATTGGTAAGGACTGCAAGATTCCCACCCCAACGGTGAAGGCAAACCCTACTGGGACAAGGTAGTGCTATGAGTGCGAACAACAGGGCCACTTTAGGAATGAATGTCCCAACAAGAGAAAGGACGGCGGACCAGCGCATGGAAGAGCTTTCAATGTAAACGCAAGGGATGCCCGTGAGAACCCCGACTTGGTTACAGGTATATTCACTATCAACAATCTATTAGCTTCTGTCCTATTTGATACTGGTGCCGATAGGAGCTATTTTTGTAGACACTTTTGTTCTAAGATAGATAGGTCATTAGTTACTTTAAAGGAGAGTATGCTTGTTGAGGTAGCCAATGAAAAACTTGAGAAAGTTGACCAAATTTGCCGAGGAGCTATTATCAACATAGCTGGTGTGGATTTCGAGATTAACTAGATACCCATCAAATTGGGAAGCTTTGATATGATTGTCGGTATGGATTGGTTGACTAAAGTAAGGGCCGACATTATCTGTGGAGATAAAGCTCTTCGTATACCCCATGGAGATGGTGAGCCACTGATTATTTACGGAGAGAGATGTAGTTCGAAGCTGAACCTCATTAATTGCATGAAAGCACAAAAGATCATGAAGAAAGGACGTCTTTCTATTTTAGCACATGTGAAAACGTTAGAAGCTTAGGTGAAGAGTGTGAATGATGTACGAATTGTGAACGAATTTCCCGATGTCTTTCTGGAAGAATTGCCTGGATTACCGCCACCGAGAGCAGTGGAGTTCCAGATCGATCTAGTGCCGGGAGCTGCACCCGTAGCTCGCGCACCTTATCCACTAGCACCTTCCGAACTGCAAGAGTTGCAGAGTCAACTGCAGGAATTTCTAGACAGTGGATTTATCTAACCGAGTTCATCGCCTTGGGGCGCACCTGTTTTATTCGTGAAGAAGAAGGATGGATCTTTCCGCATGTGTATCGATTATCGTGAGCTGAACAAGTTGACGATTAAGAATCGGTATCCCCTTCCCAGAATTGACGATCTTTTCGATCAGCTGCAAGGATCCAGCATTTACTCTAAGATCGATTTGCGATCCGGTTATCACCAATTGAGGGTGAAGGAGAGTGATGTGATGAATACTGCGTTTAGAACCCATTATGGTCATTATGAGTTTCTCGTGATGCCATTCGGTATAACCAACGCACCTGCCGTATTTATGGATCTCATGAATTGTGTATGCAAGCCATACCTGGATAAGTTTGTTATCGTCTTCATAGATGATATCCTCATCTATTCCCGAAGTGAAGAAGAACATGAACAACATCTTCGACTAGTGTTGGAACTCTTGAGACAAGAGCAACTTTATGCCAAATTCTCCAAGTGTGAATTTTGGTTGAAGGAAGTCCAATTTCTGGGTCATATTGTGAGTGATCAAGGTATCAAAGTTGATCCCGCAAAGATCGAAGCTATCAGCAAGTGGGAAACCCCCACTACTCCGACTCACATCCGCCAATTTCTAGGTCTTGCCGGTTACTACCGAAGATTTATTGAAGGTTTCTCTCTGATTTCGCGTCCTTTGACCGCGCTGACTCACAAAGGGAAGAAGTTCGTTTGGGAAAATGAACACGTATCAGCATTTCAAAACTTGAAGCAGAAATTGACCACCGCACCTATCTTATCTCTTCCTGAAGGCAGTGATTATTTCGTCGTATATTGTGATGCCTCGAACAATGGTTTTGGTTGCGTATTGATGCAAAGATCGAAGGTTATTGCCTATGCTTCTCGTCAACTAAAGATTCACGAGCAAAACTACACTACTCACGACCTCGAGCTTGGAGCCGTTGCCTTTGCGCTCAAATTGTGGAGACACTATCTTTATGGAACTAAAAGTACCATCTTCACCGACCACAAAAGCCTCCAGCACATATTCGATCAGAAACAACTGAACATGAGGCAACAACGATAGATCGAGACGCTGAACGACTATGATTGTGAACTTCGTTACCATCCTGGAAAGGCAAATGTTGTAGCCGATGCCCTGAGCCGGAAGGAGAGGACGGTACCTCTTCGTGTCCGCGCCTTGAACATCACCATTCATTCAAATATCAATAGCCAGATCCGAGTAGCCCAAGATGAGGCTCTCAAAGAGGAGAATATTTCTCAAGAACACTTGAACATTCTCGTTTCACGATTCGAGGTTAAGGAGACTGGACTCCGATGCTTTGTCGAAAGGATTTGGGTACCTAGTTATGGAGATCTACGGCCTTATACTAGATGAAGCCCACAAGTCGAGATATTCGATTCATCCAGGAGCCGGTAAAATGTACCACGATCTCAAGGAACAGTATTGGTGGCCTAATATTAAGAAGGATGTTGCAACTTACGTTGGTAAGTGTTTGACTTGCTCGAAAGTTAAGGCCGAACATCAAAGGCCATCTGGATTACTTCAACAACTAGAAATCCCGCAATGGAAGTGGGAAATGATAACAATGGACTTCATTACAAAGCTACCAAAGACGGTAGGCGGTTATGATACCATCTGGGTTATCGTTGACCGACTTACTAAATCTACACACTTCTTAGCCATGAAGGAAACATATACGATGGAGAGACTCGCTCAAATATACATCAAAGAGGTTGTATCCCGTCATGGTGTGCCCTTATCGATTATCTCAGATCGCGATACCCGTTTTGCTTCTAGATTTTGGCGTTCTTTGTAAGAAGCCTTGGGAACTCGTCTCGACATAAGTACCGCATATCACCCACAGACCGACGGTCAGAGCGAACGAACGATTCAGACTTTGGAGGACATGTTGCGTGCCTGTGTTATTGACTTCGGAAAGGCTTGGGAGAGACATTTGCCGCTAGCTGAATTCTCTTACAACAACAGTTATCATTCGAGTATTAATGTGATAATGCTAAAAACGAACATATATTTCATAGCATTATCCCTCAAGAAAGACAAGCTTTTAGTTGCAATTGTTCTATTTACAAGTGATATTCGTTTAAATAATAAAAGATGAAGACAAAAGACAGATTCTACGAATTGAAGACGCAAACGACCAAAAAGCTCAAAAGTACAAAATACAATCAAAGTTGTTCAAATTATTAATGAGAAACGTCTAAAAGTTACAAGAGTACGAGCCGCAAAACGCAAAGTACAAGATATTAAATTATACGCAACCGGGACCAGAGTCAACTCTCAACGCTCGACGCAACGTACTAAAAATTACAAGTCAACTATGCACATGAATATAATATAATATATAATTAATTCTTAAAATTATATATATATATATATATATATATATATATTATATTATATATAAAACCGTCGGCAAACTAGGTGACAATCGAATGTGAGCTGGAATCCCAGGCCATGCGATCGCATGGCCAGCAAGACCAAATTCCATGCGATCGCATGGCAAGAAGTTGGTGGCCACATCTATAAATTTCGCAGTTTTCAGCCGATTTAGGTACACCTTTTATCTCTCTCTCTCTCAACGTAATATATATATATATATATATATATATATATATATATATATATATATATATATATATATATTATAATTTTAATTTTAATTTTAATTTAATAATAATAAGGGTATGTTAGCGAATGTTGTAAGTGTGTAAGTCGAAATTCTGTCCGTGTAACGCTACGCTATTATTAATCATTGTAAGTTATCTTCAACCTTTTTAAATTAATGTCTCGTAGCTAAGTTATTATTATGCTTATTTAATGCCAAAGTAATCGTGATGTTGGGCTAAATATTAAGATTGGGTAATTGGGTGTTGTACCAAAATTGGGGTTTGGACAAAAGAACGACACTTGTGGAAATTAGACTATGGGCTATTAATGGGCTTTATATTTGTTTAATTAAATGATAGTTTGTTAATTTAATATAAAGATTTACAATTGGACGTACCTATAAATAACCATATACACTCGATCGGACACGATGGGCGGGATATTTATAAGTACTAATAATCGTTCATTTAACCGGACACGGAAATGGATTAATAGTTTATGGACTTATTAAAACAGGGGTGAATTATATACAAGAAAAATTGGTGTAATTATAGTTTAAGTCCCCAATTAGTTGGAATATTTGACTTCGGATATAAGGATAATTTGACGAGGACAAATATAGTTTTAAAAATATAGCGTTAAACTTGGCTAGCTCCCTGTGGAACGAACCGGACTTACTAAAAACTACACTACTGTACGATTAGGTACACTGCCTATAAGTGTTGTAGCAAGGTTTAGGTATATTCACTCTATAAATAAATAAATAACTTGTATAAAATTGTATCGTATTTAATAGTATTTCGTAGTAAATATATAACTATTTCGTATACACCTCTACGCACATCAAGTATTTTTGGCGCCGCTGCCGGGGAACTACTTAAACGCCGGAAGCAAAACGCTATATATATATATATATATATATATATATATATATATATATATATATATATATATATATATATATATAAAAGATTTTTTTAAGTTTTAATTTCTTTTTGTAAAAATACGTTTTAAATATTAGAAAAATATAAAAATATAAAAAGAAAAATAAAAAATATATATTTTTAAGAATTGTTCAAAATATATAAATTATAAAGTATTTTTATTTCTATTTTTAGTTTGTAAAAATATAAGTTTTTATTTCATTTATATAAATATTTTATATAAATATTAAAACAGAAAGAAAAAAATAAGAAATTATACGGCCCGATACTGTAGCAACCCATATTCTGGCCTGGAACCATTAACCATGCGACCGCATGAAAATATAATGCGATATCCATGCGATCACATGGACTGATCTGACACGCCAGGTTTGACTTACTTCTACATTAATTACGAAGTATGAATTATTATTATTATAAACCCTAATTAGGGTTAATTATTTAATTAATTAATTTAGTTTTTAGTTTTAATTTGTAATTTAAGTTTTAATTAGTTTTTTTATTATATAAATTAATACTTTTATAAAATAAATAATATAAAAATAATATTTTTATAAAAATTAGTAATTTTATCATTTTTTGTCTCTTTTAATAAATTGTATATTTTTATTATTTAGTATGTAATTTGTATTTTTATCGCTCGTAACTAGTTTTAAGATATAGTATTTTCCGTAGTTATTTTTATTTCTAGATTTTTAAGCTTTGCTAATGTGCGAAAAGTGGTATATGAATTGTTGTATAAAATAATATGGAAAAATACCGATTAGAGAATGCTACACACTAACGGGCAGTGTACCCGATCGTGTAGTAGTATAGTAACTGATTTAGTTCCGTGTATCGTTCCAAGGACAGTTGTATTAGTCAAACTAGAATTATAAACTATATTATGATTAACTAAGTAAATGAAGCTTAAAGGTACAAGTTTTATGTTTTGGTGGCTATTTAACGATTTAGCCAAATCAGAGAAGGTTAAATGTAAAAACAATATTTTTGGTCTTTTAAGTTTATAAGATGAAAATAAGTGCAAAGAAAGTAAGTAAGATAGATTTGATATCAATTTAAGGAAAAATGCTCATCTAGACTTTTTACCCCGATGTTGAATGTTATTTAAGATTAAGACCGGATTGATTGGTTATGCACGAGAACTAATTGATCGGTTCACCAAGAGTAGTCTTGAGTAAACACTCAAACGGGATTACAAGACGCAAGTGATGTTCTTGCCATCTAAGACCTCCTATTTGTAATCAACTAATTCAACTAGTCTAAAGACTTGAAGAATGATCAAGTCAATGGTGTGTTGATCATGATCCACTCCTATGTTAACTTATGAATTAGCCTAGTTCATTCCCTTGATCCTGTTAAATGCTCAATTCACCCAACCCAAGTAATCAATTTAGTGTGGTAATAAGATCCCTATAAACGTCACTAGATAAGGCAAATTACTAACACCTATTAGTTATATGGAATCGAGTAATGAAAATATGTATAACATAATCTAGGGAATTGATCGTTCACCTAAATAACTACACATATCAATTGCGCTATCCGAAAGTATCTACAAGAGTCGTTCTTACATCCCTATATAAACTAACCATTTGAACTCAACTTATCCCTTTTTGGTAAAAGATGGATAAACACATGTCACTAGGTGTAAATCAATACATTAATTTAAGAAGATGATGTTTCTTAATCAAATGAACATATCAACTAGTTGAATCGAAAGGATTAAGCTTTAACAAGAATGGTTCTTGTATTCAAACATCAAACTATTGTGCATAATAACAATCAATCAAAAGTAAACATTCAACATCTCAGTTAATTATCTAGATGAATATTATAGAGTTTAGCCAACAATCATAATTACAAACAAAATAACAATCAACTGATAAGTAGATTTCATTGTTGGAGGACAAGAAAACAACCTAATAGAGAATGAATCTTGGATGGAGAAGGTTTTGATCTTTGAAGACTTGATGTTGATCCTCTTTCAAGAGCTTGGAGTTCACCAAATTTGCTCCTAAAATCGTCTCAGTAACCTCTGGTTTCGTATGTTTTAAACAGTCCCTCAATCAGTAGGTTTAAAGTGGAGAAAGTAGGTCAAAAGGCAAAAGTAGCTGAAAACCTACTACAGGACGGCGTCCTAAAGGCTGGACGGCGTCCCGTTCTTAAGAGCTGGACGGCGTCCCAAAGACTTGGACGGCGTCCCACATTAAAAGGCTGGACGGCATCCCAAAGCCTTAGACGGTGTCCCAATGTACTGAAAATTGCTGTTTCGTTTTCTTTTCAATCTTCTTTCATTTGGACGAAGCCTAACACCTTTGATGCATTGTTTTACCATTTTAGAGCATAAATTAGACCTTAACTTGTATCGGGATCAACCAAGGTCATAAATCATCAAAACTCTTTATAAATCACTCTCCGATACAAATTTGCACATCTTGGCCTATTACTTGTAGAAACACCTTCATTATCCTTGATTCTAGAGCATTTTTACACGATATTGCGATAGATATATATGATGTTATTGAGCAATATCAAAACACCATACACTTAAACCTTGCTTGTCCTCAAGCAATTCTTTTTTTACAAAGTAGAACAATATCAAACACAATCACACAATATAGATTACAAACATTACATAAATCACTCGAAGCACACGATACACACACGTTGATATGGAATGCAACTCACGCTATATGAAACACACGCTTTAAGTATAACACACCTTTATTGTAATCACACTCACGCTATATACACAATGGAAACACACGCACATTTTTGGGAGATTAGAGCCAAGTATCCGAAAAATTTGATCCTACGGAAATCAGGACCTTATGAAAACGTTTTATGGTTTTTGAAAATATCATGCTAGTTTTAAAACTAGGCACGTTTTCCGATTTTGTCGGATTTTCTGAATTTTGAAAAATGAGTGCGGGTTTCCCGCTATTGGTCAAGCCAATCCCTCCCACGGTACCTAACACCACGCGATGCCGGTAAGAAAATAATGTGCTTAGGAGGATACACATTACGTCCGGATATCATTGACAATTATGAAGTAATCATCTAATCCGTTAAATCAATCATGAAGATTGAGGTTCATCAGTCTTAAAAGCTGATATCTTACCTTTCCGGAGGTTATCCACTGGGAATCTGATCAATTCACTGACATTTTGTGTATCATGGTGCGCTTCCCATTTTACTAGTAAATCTCCCTCATTGAGACAAACTTTGACTACCAGTTTCCCTGTTTGACGTTGAGGCCTGGTAGATTTTCAGTCGATGTTAGTAATGACTTTTCAAGATTTTTCGTCACCCTACAACTGGTCTGGACTACATCTTCTGAATTAAATCAGTAAGTGTGTCATTCGGAAGACTTTACTTCCTTGAGGATGGAATAGATACATCCTATTGGTCATAAGAAGTGGTCGGACGCAACATTGTCCTTGTTAGGAGAAACAATGAGGATCGTCCTTAGGGTTTTTGATCTGGCGCGAGATCCGGTTTCCGACCACGCTATACAATCACCGCTCTCTCACGGTTTACACTCGTTTTGGTACAAGTGACCTACAAGTTAGCTTTACTAAACTAGTAGGATTTTCATCCAAATAATTGAATGATAGAGCAACATCAAAGATTATTAATAATTTAAAACATAAATCAACATTTATTTTCTAGATTTTAAGACCACAATGTGTGTAACATGGTTTTTGGACATTTAATCGTTTTTAAGGCTACTTGAAAATTTTAAAATTTTTAAATAAACGCCTTAATTTTAGTAAAACGAGTTCCCGATAAATTTCTATTCCCCACCCCACACTTGAGATCATGCAAGGCCCTCATTGCATGAAATCAGAAAAAGGATTAAATTTAGAGGGCAAAGTGATAGGGTGATTGTAGAAATTTTCAATTTTTAACCTGCAAATCGTGGAACATGTAGACGGATGCCGCTGAACTTACTGCCAGCATAAGAGCATCGTCCATTCCGCGATTATCATCATACACACATCATAATATCAAATGTTGCTGAACTTAATGCCAGTCTTTGAAGTTCAATCACGCTGCACAATTTAACAAACCACAAAAATAATACTAAAAATAATGGTGTTTTTTCAACCACACCCATTATCAATCCACACAATTAGTTAATTATTACAAACCAAATATTGTCTAAAAACACACCATACAAATTAAATTGTCTGAAAACAGTGTACAAAATGATCAAAGGCACGCAGGCCTTAACTGGATTAGTTACCATATGATCAAAAGTAGTTTCCCGAACCATCTCTGTACGGGCGTCCTTGCGGGTATTCCTGATCAAACCGGTTCCTAGCATCCTGCATCGCAGCGTTATTATCATAATTCGGGTGAGGAGGAGGTGGGTTTTGAGGATCCGTGTAATATTGGGGTGTCAGACGTGTCGTCCCATAGTACTGCTCGGGGTTGGAATAAAACAACTCTGAGTTATGGTTATTCCAATCAATACCATAACTCATCCATCCCTGATCGTGCACTTGAGCAATCTGTCGTTGCTCCATTCGCTGCTGACTATCCCACATTCGATCGTTGTGTGTCCTTTGCTCACTCGGACTCAACCTCATATTATTAACACTACTAATCAAATTATCCCAACTAGATTGGGACGGATGCCAAGGGCCCTGATCACCAACGTTCGTTTGCGCCTCCATTTCTGCTTCCTCCTCTACCTGCTGTTCTTGCTGCACGCCACTACCACTCGCGCCACCTGCCACAAAAGGTACCAAATGCCCATTTCTATCTTTCATAAGAATTTCAGCATTGATATAAGAAACCTTCTTTAATGGTTTCATGACATTAGTACACTCCTGTAATCGGCTGAAATCTATGTTGAAGTGTCGAGCAATTCTGGTGATGTAGTGGCCTCCAAGAAGCAGCTTTTCTCGCCGTGTCTCGGTAGCGATGGTCAGGAAATAGTTTCCTATCAACCCAGGAATGTCGGTATAGCGACCCCATTTAATTTGGTCCATTATCCATAGATCCAAAGTTTTAACCTTTTCGTTGCCTTCGACTCTCGCATTGAAAGTGCATGCAATGAGTCAATGCAGAAGTCTATCATCCCTGGATGCAATCTCATTATACCTGTGTCTGCTCGATTTGAATGGTGTAGATGCATTTGGCCTACAAATTCTTCGCCAATAAACAGTGTCATTAAAAACATATCGACCAACGTAATCGGAAACCTGCAAGTATTCACCTAACTGGGTGTCGGTGAGTTCCTCAAAAATACTCAAAACTCTGCATAGCTCAAAACTGCTTATACCCCTATATTCGCCCCCCAACCGAAATTGGAGAAAATTATTTGACAAATAATCACGGACATTATTAAACCGTACCGTTGAGTAGAATTCTTTTAGTAGTACGGGATAAATTGGTTCGTTGATGCTGAAAACTTGTTCCCATGCGTGGGTAACTATCCAACCGTAGGGGATGGCTAGTAAGTTGGAAACATGGCGATGCATACCCGCCTCATCCAACGGGCCCCAGATAAAATACCACGTGGCATTAATAGGCCTAATATTTACCTTCTCAAATGTTTCTGCGTAGTCGTCGTCATTTTGAACCAGTCTCAATCAAACTCGAGGATCATTTAGATCCTCCTCTTCTTCCTCTCCAGACGATGATGATGAATGTTGTTGCGGTGGTGGTGATGGTGGAGCCAAACCTGCGGTCCTGCCTCTCTTTGCTGGTCCTCCTCGGCTAGATTGTCCCTGCAAAACATAATAACACCAAACTAAAAGAACATAGAGACCGTTGTGTTAATGTTAGCTAAAAACATAACCGAGTAGCAAGAGAACTTAATCATTCCATTCAAAGTTCATAAGTATTATGAATCATTTAAACAAAAGCGTATGTTCACAATTTTTAACCAAAGTTAACCAAAGTCAATATGAACTCGCTAATACACTTTCAAAAATGAAAATCACAACTTCACAATTTAGCATCAACTTAGGACTCAAGCATGTTGCGTTAATAGGTCATAACATTTAAACTTGCATTCTAATGATATTCATCACAAATCATAACACAATTTTCACAATTTTAGCTCAAATGACCATTATAACGTCATACATTATGGCATTCCATTCCAATAATTTACTTCAACAGGCCTAAACTAGTGAAAGTTAAGCATACATATTTCATAAGTTCATTACATTTCAACAATATGCTAAAAATTCAAGAACATTCAAATTATGACCCGGCCAAATTGACATCTATATCACCAACAATAATTAAACACGTCACAACCTTCATTAACATCATACATAAACTCAACATTATGAATTAACCACCCTAAATTCGGATTCAATTTCCACAAACCCTAGAATCATGAGCATACCCTTAAAAACATGTAATTTTTGCAAAATCAACTCAATATGGGTAATTAAACAACTAAGGCATGTTAATCTAAACAATAATCATGCAAATCAAACACCCCACACTTATCTTTCACCAATTAGACATATAAACATACAATTCAAGTAATTGAGAAAGAAAAATGTGAAAATGAAGTAACCATACCCTAGAAAACATGATTGGAGCTTGGATTTGGTAGAAGAAAACGCGAATTTGAAGTAGGAAATTAGGGTTTTTGGAAGTGTGTTCGTGTTTGGCAGAGAGAAGTTGATAAAAAATGTGTTTTGTGGTTGAGAAATGGGGTGGATAGGGTATTAAACGCGTATTTTTTTCTGAGTCAGAGGTCTTGGACGGCGTCCAAGTTTTAAAGATGGGACAGCGTCGAGTTAATTGGGACGGCGTCCAGGATCATTAAAGTGGGACGGCATCTAGGAAAATGGGACGGCGTCCCAATTAACTAAAACTCACTGACCTGCTTTCTTCGACACTCGCCAGTTTTAAGTCCAAATGTAAATCATTTTGCACAACACTAAAAATTATCGTACACACAATTCAAAATATTTACATGTGTGAACCATTTTTTTAACGAGTCGTTCACCCAACTCGTCCCCATTTCGATTTACGCTTTGTTCTCGAAGTTGAGGCTAACCTCATCTTCGATTTCTAGGGGACCATCAACATAGTGCTTGACCCGGTGGCCATTCACCTTAAACGTTTCACCTTTTGAATTCCTTAACTCCACCGTTCCATATGGAAAAGCCTTGTTAACAACAAATGGTCCCATCCATTGGGACTTGAGTTTTCCAGGGAAAAGTTTAAATCGTGAGTTAAATAGCAAAACACGATCACCCTCTTTAAAATCTTTCAGATTCCTAAGACGGTTGTCGTGCCAAACTTTTGTCTTTTCCTTGTATATGAGCGAGTTTTCATAGGCATTTTGTCTCAACTCATCCAACTCATTAAGTTGGTTTAAACGAAGGTTTCCTGCTTCTTCAAGATTGAGGTTACATGTCTTAAGAGCCCAATGTGATTTGTGCTCTATCTCCAAAGGGAGATGACATGCCTTCCCATAGACTAGGCGGTAAGGTGTGGTTCCAATAGGAGTTTTGTGGGCGGTTCTAAACGCCCACAAAGCATCGTCAAGCTTCGTTGACCGCACCTTAGAATTTGATCCAACCGTTTTCTCAAGGATCCTTTTTAGTGCCTGATAATGCTAAAAACGAACATATATTTCATAGCATTATTCCTCAAGAAAGACAAGCTTTTAGTTGCAATGGTTCTATTTACAAGTGATATTCGTTTAAATAATAAAAGGTGAAGACAAAAGACAGATTCGACGATTTGAAGACGCAAACGACCAAAAAGCTCAAAAGAACAAAAGACAATCAAAAAGGTTCCAATTATTGATAAGAAACGTCTCGAAATCACAAGAGTACAAGATTCAAAACGCAAAGTACAAGATATTAAATTGTACGCGAGGACGTTCGAAAATCCGGAACCGGGACCAGAGTCAACTCTTAACGCTCGACGCAACGGACTAAAAATTACAAGTTAACTATATATATAAATATAATATAATATATAATTAATTATATTAATTATATATATATATTATATATATATATTTAAAACCGTCGGCAGCAGGAAACTCCAAGGGTGTAAACTGTAAATACCTCTCCGCGACTCGCGGAGTTTTAAGGGTATTTGGCCGCGAGTCGCGGAGCCCCAAATTTCAAGTCTGGCTATAAATCAACCCGAATTCTGATCAAAATTATCATCATTTTTTCTTCTCATTCATACGAAGTAATATATATTTATATTTATAATTTATATTTTAATTTTAATTATAATTCTAATGATAAGGGTATGTTAGCGAATGTTGTAAGGGTGTAAGTCGAAATTCTGTCCGTGTAACGCTACGCTATTTTTAATCATTGTAAGTTATGTTCAACCTTTTTATATTAATGTCTCGTAGCTAAGTTATTATTATGCTTATTTAAAACGAAGTAATCATGATGTTGGGCTAATTACTAAAATTGGGTAATTGGGCTTTGTACCATAATTGGGGTTTGGACAAAAGAACGACACTTGTGGAAACTAGACTATGGGCTATTAATGGGCTTTATATTTGTTTAACTAAATGAAAGTTTGTTAATGTTAATATAAAGATTTACAATTGGGCGTCCCTATAAATTACCATATACACTCGATCGGACACGATGGGCGGGGTATTTATATGTACGAATAATCGTTCATTTAACCGGACACGGGAATGAATTAATAGCCACTAGAATAATTAAAACAGGGGTGAAATTACATTCAAGGGTAATTGGTGTAATTGTTAACAAAGTAGTAAAACCTTGGTTTACACGCAGTCGATAACCTGGTGTATTCATTAAACAAAGTATTAAAACCTTGTTACAATTCGAATCCCCAATTAGTTGGAATATTTATCTTCGGGTATAATAATAATTTGACAAGGACACTTGCAATTTATATTTATGACTGATGGACTGTTATGGACAAAAACCAGACGGACATATTGAATAATCCAGGACAAAGGACAATTAACCCAAGGGAATAAAACTAAAATCAACACGTCAAACATCATGATTACGGAAGTTTAAATAAGCATAATTC
Organism: Rutidosis leptorrhynchoides; assembly: GCF_046630445.1. Lineage (NCBI taxonomy): Eukaryota > Viridiplantae > Streptophyta > Magnoliopsida > Asterales > Asteraceae > Rutidosis > Rutidosis leptorrhynchoides. Next base: position 654,312,707 of record NC_092335.1, read on the forward strand.
TTTTATTTCATATATAATTTCCTTTATTTTATATTTAATTGCACTTCTAATTATCGCACTTTTATTTATTGTTATTTAATCTCATTTTTAATTATCATACTTTTTAATTATCGCAAGTTTATTTTATCGCACTTTTATTATTCGCAATTTCATTATCATTATTTACTTTACGCTTTAATTTAAGTTTTGTATTCATTTTATATTTTACATTAGGTTTTAACTGCGACTAAAATCTTAAAATCGACAAACCGGTCATTAAACGGTAAAAACCCCCCCTTTATAATAATAATATTACTTATATATATATTTGTATTTTTATAAAAGTAAACTAATATAGCGTTGAGCTTTGTTTAAAGATTTCCCTGTGGAACGAACCGGACTTACTAAAAACTACACTACTGTACGATTAGGTACACTGCCTATAAGTGTTGTAGCAAGGTTTAAGTATATCCATTCTATAAATAAATAAATATCTTGTGTAAAATTGTATCGTATTTAATAGTATTTTCCTAGTAAAATAATAACTATTTTATATACACCTCGTTGCGCATCAAGTAATTTTTGGCGCCGCTGCCGGGGAACATCTTAAAAGCCGGAAGCGCAACGCTAATATAAAAAAAAAAAAAACAAGATTTTTAGTTACTTTTATTAAAAATTTGCTTTTGTAGAAATACATTTTAATTATTCAAAAATATAAAAAACAAAAATATAAGCATTTTTAAGATTTTGTTAAATATTTAAGTTTTATAAGTTTCTTTATTTTTATTTTAGTTTATAAAAATATAAGTTTTAATTTTAATATCTTTTATTTAAAAAAAAAAAAACAGAAAACAAAATAAAAAGAAAAAAAAAAAAAAATAATAAGAAAAACGCGTAAAAAGACAAAGCTGTCAACTGAATTCCTGAACCCCGCGACTTGCGGGGTTTTATTCTTTATTTGCCGCGACTCGCGGAGGGCTTCTGACACACGGACAAAAACCCTAATCACGGGTTATTTTTAATTATTATTATTATTAAAACCTAATAATTATTATTATTATTATTAGTTTTAATTCTAATTTTACTTTATATTTATGTATTTAGTTTAAATAAGTTTAATTAAATTATAAAATTAGTAGTTTAATAAAATAAATAATATAAAAATAATATTTTTATAAAAATTGTACTTTTTACAACTTTTTGTATATTTTTATATTTTGTACCTTTTTAATCGTTGTAGCGTAATATTTGTATTTTTAGCTCATATTTAATTTTAAACTTAGTTTTAGCTATAGTTATTTTTACTCCTAGATTTTTAGGCTTTGCCGTAGAATTCCTTAAGTGCTTTTTCTTTAGACTAAGATTTAGGTGCTTTAGAATTTTGCGACGCCTTTTTAAGTTTTAGTTTCTTTTTAAGTTATTTCCATTTGGGATTTAGTTTTTCCTGTAAGCTTTAATATTTTTAGACCTTTTACTATGTATCAATTATCATTCCAATTAGTAATTTCAATTTGCGATTATAATTTTAAGTTAGTTGTAGTAATAAGGTTAAATTAGTTAAGTATTTTTAAGTTTTTTATAAGTTTCTTTTATTTTTCCGCCACCTTTTATTTTTCAACCATATTTTTTTTTTTCTTTTTCGACCTTTTTCGACGCGCAATCTTTTTCTCTCTTATTTCTCGCTATTCTAGTTTTTAGGACTTAGAATTTTTTTTTTTCTACTTCTTATCTAAATTTCTTAAAATTACGAAAATTTATTTTAAGTGGTTAAATTAATAGACATCAAAATTTTCTGGTTCGTAGTAATAGTTGGATTTGTACGTGGACCGGGTTATTGGAGCCAAACAGTCCTCAATTATATTGAGACCAAACGAATCCTGCCCCTCTGCTGCATCTTTTGGCTATTCGAAACGTGGGCAAAATCAGAAAAGTCTATTGATTGGATAACTTATTATAATTTTTCTTTCTTTTTTTAAAAACTAATAGGATATTCTGTGAATGCACCGAGCAAGACGTTCACCACCTTTTGTACGTTCACCACCTGTAACTCGATCAAGACATCGTTTAACAAATATAACCGCCGTTGATTTTTCTTTAGAATCGTCATCCAGTAGACCAAGTACTTCAGTTCAAATTTCCGATAATCCATTTTTTGAACCCAACCTCACAATTGAGAATCCAGAAAATATTCAGGAACGGTTCATAGATCCTGAACCATTAAACTTTCCTCCGGAACCACCAATCATTCAAACAGAGATTGTTGAGGAACGAACTATTAAATCAGAACCATCTAGTGATACCGAGTCAACAAATTCAATTATGGAGAATCTGGAACCTTTAAGTATGGAAGACCGAATGAGAGCTAAACGCACTGGCCAAGGTCACGCAATTACTCATCCAGACATTAATGCGCCAGATTATGAAATCAAAGGACAAATTCTACACATGGTGACTAATCAATGCCAATTTAGTGGTGCGCCGAAGGAAGATCCAAATGAACATCTACGTACCTTTAATAGGATCTGCACACTATTTAAAATCCGAGAAGTGGAGGATGAACAAATATATCTCATGTTATTTCCCTGGACTTTAAAGGGAGAAGCCAAAGATTGGTTGGAATCGTTACCTGAAGGGGCGATTGATACATGGGACGTTTTAATTGACAAATTTCTTAAACAATTCTTTCCTGCATCTAAAGCCGTAAGACTTCAAGCAGAAATTGTTACGTTCACACAGAAGCCAAATGAAACTCTATATGAGGCGTGGACAAGATATGGAAAGTTGTTAAGAGGATGTCCGCAACATGGTTTAGACACCTGTCAAATAGTACAAATATTCTACCAAGGATGCGACATCACTACAAGAAAAGACATAGATATAGCAGCTGGTGGTTCTATTATGAAGAAAACCGAAACTGATGCTTACAAAATTATTGATAACACTGCTTCCCACTCACATGAGTGGCACCAAGAAAAAGATATCATTAGATCATCTAAAGCAGCTAGAGCCGATTCTAGCCATGACTTAGATTCCATTTCAGCAAAGATAGATGCTTTCGAGAGACGAATGGAAAAGATGACTAAAGATATTCACTCAATACGAATTAGTTGTGAGCAGTGTGGAGGACCACATTTGACAAAAGATTGTCTCAGTATTGAATTAACAATGGAACAAAGAGAGAATATTTCATACATAAACCAAAGGCCTGGAAATAATTATCAGAATAATTATCAACCGCCAAGACCGATTTACAATCAAAACCAGAATTATAACCGAAATATTCCATACAACAACCAACAAGGTCCTAGCAATCAACAAGTATCCAATAATACTTATAATCAGCAAAGACCTAATTTTCAAAACAAACCACCACAACAAACCGATGATAAAAAGCCGAATTTAGAAGATATGATGACGAAGCTAGTTGAAACTCAAACGCAGTTTTTCACATCTCAAAAACAAACCAATGAACAAAATGCTCAAGCATTTAGAAATCAACAAGCTTCTATTCAAAATCTGGAACAAGAAGTAAGTAACCTAGCAAGGTTAATAGGTGAAAGAAAACCGGGAAGTTTACCGAGCGATACAAACGCTAACCCCCGGAATGAAACAGCTAAAGCTATTACCACAAGAAGTGGTACAACACTTAAACCACCTAAAATACCTGTAACTTCTGATGAAACTATTCCTACTCCACAAGAACCACAACCAGATCAAGATAAGGAAAAAGAACCGGTAGTTGAAAAGGTTAATGAAGATAACACAGTTAAGGATAAACCTTATGTTAAACCATACCAACCACCACTTCCTTATCCGAGTAAAATGAAGAAAGAAAAACTAGAAGCCGAGCAATCCAAATTCTTGGATATGTTTAAACAGATAAATGTAAATCTTCCTTTCATTGACGTGATTTCAGGAATGCCAAGGTATGCTAAATTCTTGAAAGATCTAATCACGAATAGAAAGAAAATGGAAGAACTCTCGGCTGTTACTATGAATGCTAATTGTTCAGCAGTGCTGTTGAATAAGATACCAGAAAAACTATCTGATCCAGGAAGTTTCACAATTCCATGTTTTCTGGGTAGTCTTAGTTCAATAGAAGCATTGGCAGACTTAGGTGCTAGTATAAATCTAATGCCGTATTCACTATACGCTAAACTAGACCTTGGAGAATTGAAACCAACCAGAATAAGCATACAACTAGCCGATAGATCAATAAAATATCCTAGAGGGATAATGGAGAACATGCTAGTTAAAGTTGGTACTTTAGTATTTCCAGTAGATTTTGTTGTTTTAGACATGGAAGAAGATTCTCAAGTTCCTCTCATATTAGGAAGACCATTCTTAAACACGGCTAAAGCAATGATAGACGTGTTCGGTAAAAAACTGACCCTAAGTATAGAGGATGAGAGTGTTACCTTTTCAGTTGATAGAGCCATGCAACAACCACAATCTGCAGATGATACATGTTATTATATTCAAACTATAGATGCACATGCAGAATTATTAGAAGAATTTCCAGAATTACAAGGAACAGGAGAATGTTCTTTAGGAGAAAGTAATGAACCAATTGATGAAGCTGAAATGTTAGCTACACTTATAGCTAATGGATATGAACCAACAACAGAAGAAATTCAAATGCTAAAAGAAGAAGACAGATATCGATATAAATCATCGATAGAAGAACCTCCGAAATTAGAGTTAAAGCCACTTCCAAACCATTTGGAATACGCTTATTTACATGGTGAATCTGAATTACCTGTAATAATATCGTCTTCTCTTACTGAAAATGAGAAATCACAACTCATTTCTGTGTTGAAAGCTCATAAACCAGCCATTGCATGGAAGATTCATGATATTAAAGGAATAAGTCCTTCGTATTGCACACATAAAATCCTTATGGAAGAAGGTCATAAAACGTATGTGCAACGCCAACGAAGACTAAATCCTAATATGCAAGATGTAGTTAAAAAAGAGATTATTAAACTGCTAGATGCAGGTTTGATATATCCAATTTCTGATAGTCCATGGGTAAGCCCAGTTCAATGCGTACCTAAGAAGGGTGGCATGACTGTCATCACAAATGAGAAAAATGAGCTTATTCCTACTAGGACTGTAACAGGATGGCGTGTATGTATTGATTATAGAAAATTAAATGACGCCACCAGAAAAGATCACTTTCCCTTACCTTTCATAGATCAAATGTTGGAAAGATTAGCCGGAAATAGTTACTATTGTTTTCTAGATGGATTTTCCGGATATTTTCAAATTCCAATAGCACCCGAAGATCAAGAGAAAACCACATTCACGTGCCCTTATGGTACTTTTGCTTACAAACGCATGCCATTTGGACTTTGTAACGCCCCTGCAACCTTTCAAAGGTGTATGATGGCGATTTTTCACGACATGATAGAAGAATGCATGGAAGTATTCATGGATGACTTTTCAGTCTTCGGTGATACATTTAAATCATGTCTAGTTAATCTGGAACGAATGCTAATTAGATGCGAAAAATCAAATCTAGTACTTAATTGGGAGAAATGCCATTTCATGGTTAAAGAAGGCATCGTTCTTGGACATAAAATTTCAAAAGAAGGAATTGAAGTGGATAGAGCTAAAGTAGATGTAATTGCTAAACTTCCACATCCCACCAATGTTAGAGGAGTTAGGAGTTTTCTAGGGCATGCCGGTTTTTACCGACGTTTCATAAAAGATTTTTCTAAAATTGCCACTCCTATGAATAAACTCCTAGAAAAGGATGCGCCATACATCTTTTCAGATGAGTGTATCAAATCTTTTAATATTCTTAAAGAAAAACTCACTAATGCACCGATCATGATAACACCAAATTGGAATCTACCATTTGAACTAATGTGCGATGCAAGTGATTTTGCAATGGGAGCCGTTTTAGGACAAAGGATTGAAAAACGATTTCAACCTATATATTATGCTAGTAAGACATTACAAGGAGCACAAACGAACTATACAACTACTGAAAAAGAACTCCTTGCTATTGTCTTTGCTTTTGACAAATTTCGATCATATCTCGTTCTAGCAAAAACGGTGGTCTATACCGACCATTCTGCTCTTAGATACCTATTTTCAAAACAAGATGCTAAACCAAGATTAATCCGTTGGATCTTACTCTTACAAGAGTTTGATATTGAAATCCGAGATAAAAAAGGAGCAGAAAATCTCGCCGCTGATCATCTTTCTCGTCTTGAAAATCCCGAACTAGAAGTTCTGAATGAATCGGCCATACAAGACAACTTTCCTGATGAATATCTATTGAAGATAGATTATAAAGAAATCCCATGGTTTGCAGACTATGCAAACTACTTAGTTTGTGGATTCCTTGAAAAAGGATTATCGTACCAAAGACGAAAGAAATTCTTCAGTGATATAAAACACTATTTCTGGGAAGATCCACATCTGTTTAAAAGTTGTCCCGATGGAATAATACGCCGATGTGTATTTGGAGATGAAGCTAGTAAAATTTTAAACCATTGTCACACAGGACCAACAGGAGGGCATTATGGGCCTCAACTAACAGCAAGAAAAGTTTATGAAGCTGGATTCTATTGGCCTACAATTTACAAAGACGCACACCTTCTTTGCAAATCCTGTGATGCATGTCAAAGGGCCGGAAAAATAAGTCAACGTGATGAAATGCCACAAAATGTCATCCAAGTATGTGAAGTATTTGACATTTGGGGTATTGACTTTATGGGTCCATTTCCAAAATCTCATAATAATCTATATATACTCGTAGCCATTGATTATGTATCTAAATGGGCGGAAGCACAAGCTCTCCCAACTAACGATGCACGAGTTGTAGTCAACTTTTTAAAACGTCTTTTTGCAAGGTTTGGAACACCGAAAGCTTTAATAAGTGATCGGGGTACTCATTTCTGTAATAATCAACTTGAGAAAGTTCTTAAAAGATATGGAGTAACTCATAAAATCTCCACCGCATATCATCCACAAACAAGTGGACAAGTTGAAAATACCAACCGAGCTTTAAAACGTATTCTAGAAAAAACCGTAGGATCAAATCCGAAGGAATGGTCCATTAAATTGGAGGATGCACTCTGGGCTTTTAGAACAGCCTACAAAACTCCAATTGGAACCACACCTTTTAGACTTGTTTATGGAAAAGCGTGTCATCTTCCAGTAGAAATTGAACACAAAGCATTTTGGGCTTTGAAAACATGTAATCTTGATTTACATGAAGCCGGACGTCTACGATTAAGTCAACTAAACGAATTAGAAGAATTAAGACATGAAGCATACGAAAATTCGTTAATCTATAAAGAAAGAACGAAGAAATGGCATGATAAAAGAATCAGAAGTTCAAAAGAATTTAAAGAAGGAGACAGAGTTCTTCTTTTCAATTCACGATTCAAGCTATTTCCTGGAAAATTGAAATCAAGATGGTCTGGACCATTTATAGTCAAAAGAGTTTTCCCATACGGAACGATAGAATTGATAAATTCAAATGGGATTGAATTTAAAGTTAATGGTCACAGAGTTAAACATTACATACATGGTCCGATGGAAGTCGACAACGAAGTTAATCACAATTTCGACACCACAGCTAACTAAGTGTGGGGAGAATCAAGTCTTTAAAGGATAATATATATTTCTGTTAGAGTTAGATTGTCTGTTTTCGTGTAGTTCTCGAAAATGGAACACGTATGGTCTTTCCCTAGCAGACCCTAAAGAACTAGTCTTCTCCCCCCATTCTGAATTTTTATTTTTTTTAGGTTTTTACAAAATGAAGACTGCCTGTGAACTAAACCATGGTCTAATGCTACACGCTTTGATCACTAAAAGAAATAATGACATACTCCCGAGTGAAATAGTATCAGTAATCAGAGAAAGAATGGACGGAGTTAGAAAAGGATCCAGATGCGAAGATAATAAGTTACAATTTGGTAAAGGAAAATCAAAATCCGCAGCGAAAAGAAGAGCACGACACCTAGAAAAATGTCACAAATGCGGAAAATGGTCACATGGAGGTAAATGTTCAAATAATCAAACCTATTCAAATACCGAATTTGTTACTTTATGCAGAGACGGACCGTTCATATGTTTAGAAGAAAAGACAATGAATGCTCGAGGTTACGCCTATGCAGCCATGGAAGACCAATTAAACCGACTATCTTATGAATATAATAGATCATATAACTAAGAAATCTATTTCACAGGTATGTCTGTACAGTTTTTATTTTTATTTTTATTTTTAACCTTTTGATAATAAACGCTAATTTGTTCGCTAAAAAGTATTAAATTGGTATTAAATAAAATTAGGTTTGGCGACCGAAATTATTGATATCATTCAAAAATTTATTACATCACTGCGAAATTTAACGTTTATTCTTAAGGTATAAATATCTTTAATCAATCAACCCAAAATATTTCAAAAATTCGTCATGAGTTAAATTAGGTCTTGGAACCGAAATTACTTTACCGAAAAGAGGGGCGCATATTTTTGATAATATTTGATTGATTAAAGTGGGATAAAAAGACAAAAAGATTTTTAATTTTATTTTTACCATGTTTTTAATCTTAATATTTAAATCTTAAATTAATATTGCAAACTTTGTAAAAACAATATATTTAAAATTATAAATATTTAAAAAATTTATATAAGTTTGGTGTGAATTTATAATATGAATTTTTAAATTAAGATTGGTGTGAATTTTTAATTTTTAAAATATGAAATTTTAATTTTATGCATTTCAAATTTTAAGTTTGGTGTGAATTTTGAATTTTTAATATTAATTTTGAATTTTATATTTAAGTGGTGTGAATTTTTAATTTTTAATTTTGAATTTTATATTTAAGTTGTGTGAATTTAAAAACAAAAATTTACTTTATCTCATTAAGTTAAAAATATGATTTTTAAAATTCGTCGTAAGTTGAAGACTAGGTCTTTGAACCGAAATTGCTTTACCCGAGGGAGGGACGAGAACTTTTATTATCATTATTTTTAATCTTATTGATTTAAAGTATGCCAAAAACATTAAAAAAACCCGAAAAATCTTAGCTTTTAAAACAATCGCTACAAAAAGACAAATTTTAAAATTTTGTCGAGGGACGGACTAGGACATCAATCCGAAACGACCTCGTCCTAAATAACAAGGGAAACAAAATTTTAAAATTAATTTCTTAATTGTTTTATAAGTTAAAGATTATAAAAAAAAAAAAAAAAAAAAAAAAAAAAAAAAAGGGTAAACTCCGCGACTCGCGGAGTTTGCAGTGCAAACCTCCGCGACTCGCGGAGGGACAAAATTACAGAAAAAAAAATAAAACTAGCTGCACGATCAGTTCACTCCCACAAACAAAAACACAGCAAAAATACTGCGAAAACACCTCGAAAAAACCCGAAAATCACCCCCAAAAATCTCAATTTTTAACCGTTAATCACCAAATTTTTTGCTAAAATCATGTTGAGAAGGATGATATCTAAGAACTACTCAAGAAAAACGGTAAATTTCTACACCTAAACACCATTTAATTCGAATTTTAGTGTTCTTGAGCTATTTTTCCCCAATTTGATTTTGATGCTTTTTAGTGTAATTAGACTTAAATTGTTTATGTATTATGCTTGTATAACCTAGATTGATGCTGTTTAACATGATTAGAAGCCTTAAACTTCAAATTTTGAATAATCTAGGGTTTGTGTTCTTGAGCAATTTGGGGCTTTTTGATATAAACAGGTTATGGCCGATTTTTGTCATGAATTGTTGCTAAATTGAGTAGTGTAACATGTCTAGGTAGTTAAATGATCCAAACTTTGAGCCTAAACATGATTTTGAGAATTAAAGTGGACTTTTTCAAGTCCAAAATTCATGAACTTGATTTTTGAAAGATAATGCCATTTGAGACTTGTTTATTTGCTAGTAATGATTATTTTGACATGTTATTTGAGTTGAATGTTTATGAACTTGGCAAAAATTTTCGTATATGCTTATTTGAAAAAGTGTAGATTTGATAAAAATGTGAAAATAAGCTTAAGTTTGATATAAATTGATAATGTCATTATAATTATTTTGATTGATGATTTTGCTGACACTAATGCATATTTGGATGCACAAAATTTGTGTTTGATGTGTTTTGCAGAATGAAAGGGGTGAATCTTCATCCCAAGCCCGCCATGCTCCTGCTGAGAACTTGGAACAACAGGAGGTAGATAACTACTACAAGCAGGATGTACCTCATCCAGTCATGACCTTTTCAGATATGCACTTGGAACAGTTGCACCCGAACCTGAGATTTGACAGACTTTGGATAGATTATCCAAAATATCAACGGGGTTTGCATACTCTTCATTCCAAGGTTGTTGAGGTACCGAGGGTCATAGAATGGGGACCCTTGGAAGCTGTAGAATTGGCCGGGCCAATTAGGGAATTACTGGTACAGAGGTATGGTAATTCTTCTTTTAATGACTGGATATGTTTATTCACCATACGCAGACCTGTATATAAAGTATGGTGTGAAGAGTTGTTATGTAGTATAGAGTTGAATGATCGGGTAGCTAGTTTAACCGATCGTTCTTTTATTAGATTTTTGTTAGGCGGTTCGATGCGCCACATGTCTTTACTGGACATGGCTCAGGCTTTACGTATATACACGCCTGAGGAATTAGCGTCTGCCGATTGTAGAGGATTGATACTAAACGGTAGAAAGATAGATGAGAATTTTGATACACACGGTGTGTGGAGTCAAATGACAAGCCATCACCGTTTCAAAGGGGGAAACTACTCTTATTTGGATATAGATAGAGCCGAATTAAGAGTAATACATAGGTTTTTAGCTAATTCGATTACACAAAGGGGTAAAAACAAAGAAAAGGTAAATGAACAAGATTTGTTTTACCATATGTGTATTCGAGACCCACACAGCGCTGTAAGTATACCATATTGTGTGGGTTATTATTTATCAGCTATGGTTCGAGGGATGCGTCCACATAGCATAATAGGAGGTGGTATTTTTATTACTTTGATTGGTGAATATCTCGGTGTGGATATAAGTCGGGGGGGATTATTAGTAGAAGAGCCGGAACCCCGCGACACTATAGGTTTAAATGTATACCATGGTGCGAAAGTGTTGAAGCGGCGAAATAACGCCGCAGTACGATACAATGGTAGACATCCACAGGTAGAGAGAAACCAGGAACAAGGTAATGTAGGAGGGGGGAATGAGATAGAAGAAATGCATAGGTTCATAGCTTCTCAGGAATACGAAAATGCTAGACAGAGAGCATTTGAAGATTGGCAAGTTCATCAGAACCAGATCATAGCGCATTGCCAACATATAGGTAGAAACTATATTCCTACTCCGAAACCCGTCTTCCCTCCTTGGTCGATAGAGATGCAGCCACCATATCCTACGTATGACCCTGCCGAAGCATTCTATAGCACTTATGGTTATGCGTCGAACCCCTATTGGTACCAATATCATCCTTAGTTTACTTATTTTGTTTTATTATTTTGTAATTTGTAATTATTGATATATTTAATATTTTTGTTAATATTGTAATCATTTTTATAATTATCTAACTTTTATTCTTAGATTTTAATAATTTTTGAATGTGGGGTAATATACCAAACTTCAAAAATATGTATATATGTTTGCAATTTATCTTATGTACATAACAGGGTAAAACAACGCATTTTCAAAGACTGGCATTAAGTTCAGCAAAAGCAAGTAATTTTGACGACAATGATGCAAAATATATGTGAAATAACAACAAGACGGAATGAACAAATGACGTGTACCATTTATCATTCAGCAAACAAACGCCAATATATTTGGAAACTTTGGTAAAAATTTAATCATTTTCACACAAATCACCCTCAATAATTTAAATTGTTACTGATTTCTTGCAAATGAGGGCATTGCAAGATCTTAAGTGTGGGAAGGGGTTAAATTCTTTCGGATTTTAAAAATTTTTATTAAACACTTGGTTACCATTAAAATACTAGTAAAGCAGTAGTTGTATTAGAATCTAGTGCTCTCTGATAAAAAAGAACAGCACTAGTCTTATATACTGACTACCCAATTCTAGTAAAATTTTTCAATTAAATGAATTCAAATCATGTTTATACATATTTATGAACGATAAAACTAGGTTTTAACACCGAAATTATTGTTACCTCGGAAAGGACATAAATTGAGAAACAAACAAAAATGTTAAAATTCATTTAAAATGGAATAGAGGACGATAAAAAGAAAAATAAAAAGCCAAGTGTGGGAAAATTTACCAAGTTATTTTAAACATATGTCACATATATTTGTAACAAATAACTGAAAATACTTTTGCTTTGGACTAAACTAAACTGTTTTACCCGATGAAAGAAAAGAAGAGATGGATCTACACGATGAATCAATTCCATCATTAAAAGGAAGTAAAGTCTTCCGAAAAAGACACGCGCTTCTTGATTTAGGTCATAAAGTTGTCGTCCAGACCAGCTGTAGGTTGACGAAAAATCTAGAAAAGTCATCACTAAAATCAGCTGGAAATCCACGGACCTCAGCATTAAACAGGGTCGCCAAGTGGTCAGATTTATCCTAACCATGAGAAGGATTTATCTCGTACAATTGGGAGGCACCGTGCAAATTAGCTTGATAAGACTAATGAATCAGATCCCCAGAAAGGATAATCTCCTTAAAGATCAAAAATCAGCTTTTAAGCCTGATATTACTCAATCCTTGAGATTGACCTTAAAGATTGAGAATTTAAACTCATGGAATTCGATGATATCTAAACTCGAGCTTAAACGAGAAAATATTTTGATCAAAATTATAAACCGATTTGTTTTCTGAAAACCCTATTTTCAATGCATTCATTACCATTGAACGTAAAATCCTAGGAATTCACCTGGAATTCATTAGGTCACCTGAACTAAATCGGGTGTCAACCGTAAGAACGGTGGTTGCATAGCATGGTCAAAGACAGGACCTTGTGCCAGACCGAAAAATTATAAGGGTGAGCTTTACTATTGCTCCTACCAAGGATAGTAATTGCGTCCGACACGTTATAGACCATAATCAAAAGCATGTCACGGGACATTGCCTTAACAGTTGCTTGTTCAACGCTTTCCTTTACAACCGGACGGTAGTTTACCGAAAGGTAATATACGGAACAAGTAAACTGGACGTGTTGCTTTCCAAATACAAGGTTAGCAAGTGGGTGACACAAAACCGCAAGTTTTGAGCTAAAATTTTCAAATCTGAAACCCACCAAACCCACAAAAATATTTTGCAAACACCGGTAAAGGGTTATTCCGGAAAACTTATCTAGGGTAAAAACTAGATTTAATTTTCAAAAGATCAAATGTTTTCATAAAGATCCAATTTCCTTAATGGATCTAAATTTTTATAGTCATGTGGGACTGTAAACCATATCGTTACTACCATTGTTTATACCGCCATATAGAAATCACTGATGTACAAAGTGTGAAGAATAAAGAAGTGATTCTAGTATTTCAAGACAATATTGCTTGAGGACAAGCAACGCTCAAGTGTGGGAATATTTGATAATGCTAAAAACGAACATATATTTCATAGCATTATTCCTCAAGAAAGACAAGCTTTTAGTTGCAATGGTTCTATTTACAAGTGATATTCGTTTAAATAATAAAAGGTGAAGACAAAAGACAGATTCGACGATTTGAAGACGCAAACGACCAAAAAGCTCAAAAGAACAAAAGACAATCAAAAAGGTTCCAATTATTGATAAGAAACGTCTCGAAATCACAAGAGTACAAGATTCAAAACGCAAAGTACAAGATATTAAATTGTACGCGAGGACGTTCGAAAATCCGGAACCGGGACCAGAGTCAACTCTTAACGCTCGACGCAACGGACTAAAAATTACAAGTTAACTATATATATAAATATAATATAATATATAATTAATTATATTAATTATATATATATTATATATATATATTTAAAACCGTCGGCAGCAGGAAACTCCAAGGGTGTAAACTGTAAATACCTCTCCGCGACTCGCGGAGTTTTAAGGGTATTTGGCCGCGAGTCGCGGAGCCCCAAATTTCAAGTCTGGCTATAAATCAACCCGAATTCTGATCAAAATTATCATCATTTTTTCTTCTCATTCATACGAAGTAATATATATTTATATTTATAATTTATATTTTAATTTTAATTATAATTCTAATAATAAGGGTATGTTAGCGAATGTTGTAAGGGTGTAAGTCGAAATTCTGTCCGTGTAACGCTACGCTATTTTTAATCATTGTAAGTTATGTTCAACCTTTTTATATTAATGTCTCGTAGCTAAGTTATTATTATGCTTATTTAAAACGAAGTAATCATGATGTTGGGCTAATTACTAAAATTGGGTAATTGGGCTTTGTACCATAATTGGGGTTTGGACAAAAGAACGACACTTGTGGAAACTAGACTATGGGCTATTAATGGGCTTTATATTTGTTTAACTAAATGAAAGTTTGTTAATGTTAATATAAAGATTTACAATTGGGCGTCCCTATAAATTACCATATACACTCGATCGGACACGATGGGCGGGGTATTTATATGTACGAATAATCGTTCATTTAACCGGACACGGGAATGAATTAATAGCCACTAGAATAATTAAAACAGGGGTGAAATTACATTCAAGGGTAATTGGTGTAATTGTTAACAAAGTAGTAAAACCTTGGTTTACACGCAGTCGATAACCTGGTGTATTCATTAAACAAAGTATTAAAACCTTGTTACAATTCGAATCCCCAATTAGTTGGAATATTTATCTTCGGGTATAATAATAATTTGACAAGGACACTTGCAATTTATATTTATGACTGATGGACTGTTATGGACAAAAACCAGACGGACATATTGAATAATCCAGGACAAAGGACAATTAACCCAAGGGAATAAAACTAAAATCAACACGTCAAACATCATGATTACGGAAGTTTAAATAAGCATAATTCTTTTATTTCATATATAATTTCCTTTATTTTATATTTAATTGCACTTCTAATTATCGCACTTTTATTTATTGTTATTTAATCTCATTTTTAATTATCGTACTTTTTAATTATCGCAAGTTTATTTTATCGCACTTTTATTATTCGCAATTTCATTATCATTATTTACTTTACGCTTTAATTTAAGTTTTGTATTCATTTTATATTTTACATTAGGTTTTAACTGCGACTAAAATCTTAAAATCGACAAACCGGTCATTAAACGGTAAAAAACCCCCCTTTATAATAATAATATTACTTATATATATATTTGTATTTTTATAAAAGTAAACTAATATAGCGTTGAGCTTTGTTTAAAGATTTCCCTGTGGAACGAACCGGACTTACTAAAAACTACACTACTGTACGATTAGGTACACTGCCTATAAGTGTTGTAGCAAGGTTTAAGTATATCCATTCTATAAATAAATAAATATCTTGTGTAAAATTGTATCGTATTTAATAGTATTTTCCTAGTAAAATAATAACTATTTTATATACACCTCGTTGCGCATCAGTGCCCGATTTGTATTTTCAACTTGCCCACTTGTTTGTGGGTGATAAGATGTAGAAATTTTATGGGTTACCCCATATCGTTTCAACACCTTTTCCAATTGGGTGTTGCAGAAATGGGTACCACGGTCATTAATTAACACTTTCGGGGTACCGATTCGGGCAAAAAGCTCTTTAAGGAAAACTACAACAACTCGTGCGTCGTTTGTGGGGAGAGCCTTTGCTTCCGCCCATTTTGACACGTAGTCAACAGCAACGAGTATGTATTGGTTGGAATTAGATTTTGGGAATGGTCCCATGAAATCAATGCCTCAAATATCGAAAACCTCACAAACTTGGATTATGTTTTGAGGCATTTCGTCTCTTTGACTAATTTTTCCTGCCCTTTGGCAAGAATCGCATGATTTACAAATTTGGTGGGCATCCTTGAAGATGGTAGGCCAATAAAAACCGGCCTGATAGACTTTTCTCCCCGTGATTTGGGGACCGAAATGTCCACCAGTGGGACCAAGATGACATTGGAGAAGAATTTGATTGCATTCTTCCTCGGAGACACAACGACGGATTATCCCATCGGGACACCGTTTAAAGAGAAACGGGTTTTCCCAAAAATAGTATTTTATGTCACTAAAAAATTTCTTTCGTTTTTGATGTGACATACCGGTTTCTAGGAATCCACCCGCAAGATAGTTGGCTATGTCTACAAACCAGGGATCATCAATTTTCTCAATTTTCATGAGATTTTCATCAGGAAAATTATCTTGAATAACGGTCTCATGGAGAACCTCGGGATTCGGGTTCTCAAGTCGAGAAAGGTGATCGGCTGCTAGGTTTTAGGCCTCCTTTTTGTCTTTAATATCAATGTCGAATTCTTGCAAAAGCAAGACCCAACGTATTAACCGGGGTTTAGCATCTTGCTTAGCAAGCAAGTACTTTAATGCCGAATGGTCTGTATAGACAACCGTCTTTGCTAGTACCAAATAGGATCGGAATTTATCAAACGAAAAGACAATTGCCAGGAGTTCCTTCTCGGTGGTAGTGTAATTAAGTTGGGCTCCTTGCAATGTCTTACTAGCATAATAAATGGGCTTGAAATGTTTTTCAATTCTTTGCCCCAAGACTGCACCAATAGAAAAGTCACTAGCATCACACATAAGTTCGAATGGAATTGACCAATTCGGCGATATGAGAATGGGTGATTGCGTGAGTTTTGCTTTAAGGAGGTTAAAGGCGTTAAGACACTCGTCTGTAAAGACAAATGGAACGTCATTCTCAAGAAGTTTGTTCATCGGGGTTGTAATTTTGGAAAAATCTTTAATGAACCGCCGGTAAAAACCGGCGTGCCCCAGAAAACTTCTTACACCTTTCACATTTGACGGTGGTGGTAATTTGGCTATGACTTCCACTTTAGCTCTGTCCACCTCCAGCCCCGCAGAGGAAATTTTATGACCTAAAACAATGCCCTCTCTTACCATAAAATGGCATTTTTCCCAGTTAAGAACAAGATTAGATTCTTCACACCGAATCAACATACGCTCAAGATTATGAAGACATGAATCAAAACAATCACCGAAGACTGAAAAGTCATCCATGAATACTTCCATAAAGTCTTCAATCATATCATGAAAAATAGCTACCATACACCTTTGGAAGGTAGCAGGAGCATTGCATAAGCCAAAGGGCATACGTCGATAGGAGAAAGTACCATAAGGGCATGTAAAGGTGGTTTTCTCTTGGTCCTCGGGTGCTATAGGGATTTGGAAATATCCCGAGAAACCATCAAGAAAACAATAAAAATTATTTCCTGCCAACCTTTCCAACATTTGATCAATGTAAGGAAGGGGAAAATGGTCTTTTCGGGTAGCATCATTTAATTTTCTGTAATCAATGCATACCCTCCAACCCGTGATAGTCCTGGTGGAAATTAATTGGTCGTCTTCATTGGTGATAACGGTCATGCCACCCTTTTTGGGTACACATTGGACTGGACTCACCCAAGGACTATCCGAAATTGGGTAAATAAGACTTGCATCAAGGAGTTTGACAATCTCCTTTTTAATGACTTCCTGCATATTAGGGTTCAGTCACCTTTGTCTTTGTACACATGGTTTATAGTTATCTTCCATTAATATCTTATGCGTACAATAAGAGGGACTTATACCCTTGATGTCATGAATTTTCCATGCTAGAGCCGGTTTATGGGCTTTTAACATGGAAACAAGCTTAGACTTCTCACTTACAGAGAGTTCGGATGAAATGATAACCAGAAGAGTAGAACCCTCTTGAAGGTAAGCATATTCCAAGTGTTTTGGAAGTGGCTTGAGTTCTAAAACGGGGGGTTCTTCAATCGATGTTTTACATCAGTATTCATTTCCCAAATCCAACTTTCTGTACTCTTCATCATTTGGCTCATAACCGTTAGCCATCAAGGTGGTCAACATCTCCAATTCTTCCACCATATTCTATTCATCACCTTCTGTAAAAATGCATTCTCCCGTACCTTGCAATTCTGGAAATTCCTGCAACAACTCCGAATATGTGTCTACGGTTTGCAAATAATAACATTGATCATCAGTAGACTCGGGGTATTGCATGGCATGGTCAACGGAAAAGGTAACCTTCATATCCTCAATACTAAGGGTCAATTTCTGCCCATGAACATCTATCATAGCTCTAGCGGTATTGAGGAAAGGTCGACCTAATATAAGAGGCACACGTGTGTCCTCCTCCATGTCCAAATTTACAAAATCAGCCGGAAATACTAGGGTACCCACTTTTACTAACATATTCTCTAAAATTCCACGAGGGAATTTAATGGAGCGGTCCGCTAGTTGAATTGCCATTCGGGTTGGTTTTAGTACCCCGGGGTTTAGCTTAACATATAATGAAAAAGGCATTAAATTTATGCTAGCCCCTAAATCCGCTAATGCTTTAATGCATTCCAAATCTCCAAGGAGACATGGTATGGTAAAACTTCCAGGATCTGCTAACTTCTTTGGTATTTTGTTCATCAAAATTGCTGAACAATTGGCATTCATGGTGATGGATGAAAGTTCCTCCATTTTCTTCCGATTAGTAAGTAAGTCTTTTAAGAACTTAGCATACTTGGGCATACCCAAGATTACATCAATGAAAGGCATATTTATGTTAATTTGTTTAAACATATCTAGGAATTTTGACCTTTCGGTCTCTAGCCTTTCTTGTTTTTGCTTTCTTGGGTATGGGAGCGGTGGTTGATATGGTTTCACTACGCGTTTTTCCCGTTCTTCCTTTTCAACCACTTGTTCCGGCTCTTTAACCGGTTCATCATTTTGGTTCAACGGAACACTGAAATCAGAATTTTTGGGCATTTTTGGAGCATCGTATGCTAAACCACTCCGTTTGGTGATAACATTGGCGTGCTCATTTTGGGGGTTCTTATTGGTATCGCTCGGTAAACTTCCTGGTTTTCTCTCACTAAGTAAACTAGCTAACCCACTCATTTGCTTCTCCAAGTTCTGTATTGAGGCTTGTTGGTTTCTAAACTGGTGTTCGTTTTTCTCGTTGGTTTGGTTTATGTTTGTGACAAGCTGAGTTTGTGATGCAATTAACTTTTCCAACATACTCTCCAAATTTGACTTTTTCTCTTCCTGTTGGGGTTTTTGATAAAAACCCGGAGTTTGTTGTTGGTACCCGCTACTTGACCCTTGTTGGTAACTGGAATTTTGGCCTTGAGGGTTGTAGGGGTTGTTAAAGTTCCCGTTAAACTGGGCTCTTCCTTGAAATTGATTATTATTTCTTTGGCTTATGAAAGCCACCTCTTCTTTTTGAGCCATAGTTAAACCGGCATCACAATCTTTTCCTAAATGGAGTCCACCGTAGTATTTACAACCTACTTTCATACTATGAATTTCCTTGGTGATTTTGTCCATGTTTCGAGCAACACCATCTATTTTCACACTTAGGGAACTAAGGTCATCATAAGCACCGGCGCTTTGGACTTGAGCATTACGAGTAATTGGGCGTTCTTGATGCCACTCATGAGAATAATCGGCTAGCTTCTCGATTATCTCATAAGCCTCTTGCTCAGTTTTGTCCATGAGTGAACCTCCGGACGCTTGATCAATGGAAATTCGGGTTGCAACATCACAACCCTTGTAAAAGATTTGGACTTTTTGAAAGGTATCCAAGCCATGGTTTGGACAACCTCTTAGCATTTTGGAAAATCGATTCCATGCTTCGTACAAGGTTTCCATCGGCTTTTGACAGAATTGGGTAATTTCGTGTTGGAGTCTCGCGGACTTAGAAGCTGGAAAATATTTCTTAAGAAATTTTTCCAACATACCATCCCAAGTTTCTATCGTAGCCTCGGCCAATGAATCTAACTAACTTCGTGCTTCCCCGTGGAGTGTCCATGGGAAAAGTCTTAAAAATATGGCCTGGTCAGTGTCTGGTTTAAGTTTGAAAAGAAGACATATCTCTTGAAAGAGACGAATATGTTCGTTTGCATCTTCATTAGGACCACCACTAAATTGACACCTGTTATTAATCATTTGAAGAATAGGTCCTTTTATTTCAAAATTTACCTCACCAGTGGGCGGAGTAATGGCACTACCTTGGCCGGTTCGGGTTGCTTTCATCTTAGCCGCCATTGATTGTCTTGGTACCAACGGTCTTTCTCCTTCCATTTCAAAATTTGGGGGTTGAACGGGTTTACCAAAATCTGAATATCGAGGCTTGGTTGTACTTGATTCTGAATCAAAAGTTTCTTGCTTTGATGAAGATTCAAAAAGTTCAAGTACTTCTTTTGGAATTCTACCAAGCTTTCTATCAGGTTCCGTAAACGGTGTAAGTAATGGAGATTCTGAACTTCGGGTATGTGGCATATGCAACCTATAATCTGTCAATCACACAACTAACAAAAACTATTAAACATACCGATTCTACAAGATTATTCAAAGACTATTAATAATTTAAAATAATTAAGAAACTACTTAATCACAAATTAGTTAATAATTCTATTTTGACACAAAACTGTCCCCGGCAGCGGCGCCAAAAACTTGATGTGCGAAAAGTGGTATATGAATTGTTGTATAAAATAATATGGAAAAATACCGATTAGAGATTGCTACACACTAACGGGCAGTGTACCCGATCGTGTAGTAGTATAGTAACTGGTTTAGTTCCGTGTATCGTTCCAAGGACAGTTGTATTAGTCAAACTAGAATTATAAACTATATTATGATTAACTAAGTAAATGAAGCTTAAAGGTACAAGTTTTATGTTTTGGTGGCTATTTAACGATTTAGCCAAATCAGAGAAGGTTAAATGTAAAAACAATATTTTTGGTCTTTTAAGTTTATAAGATGAAAATAAGTGCAAAGAAAGTAAGTAAGATAGATTTGATATCAATTTAAGGAAAAATGCTCATCTAGACTTTTTACCCTCGATGTTGAATGTTATTTAAGATTAAGACCGGATTGATTGGTTATGCACGAGAACTAATTGATCGGTTCACCAAGAGTAGTCTTGAGTAAACACTCAAACGGGATTACAAGACGCAAGTGATGTTCTTTCCATCTAAGACCTCTTATTTGTAATCAACTAATTCAACTAGTCTAAAGACTTGAAGAATGATCAAGTCAATGGTGTGTTGATCATGATCCACTCCTATGTTAACTTATGAATTAGCCTAGTTCATTCCCTTGATCCGGTTAAATGCTCAATTCACCCAACCCAAGTAATCAATTTAGTGTGGTAATAAGATCCCTATAAACGTCACTAGATAAGGCAAATTACT
The DNA here is from genome assembly GCF_046630445.1 of Rutidosis leptorrhynchoides. Classification (NCBI taxonomy): domain Eukaryota; kingdom Viridiplantae; phylum Streptophyta; class Magnoliopsida; order Asterales; family Asteraceae; genus Rutidosis; species Rutidosis leptorrhynchoides. The sequence goes on from NC_092335.1 coordinate 654,333,992, forward strand.
AACACCTATTAGTTATATGGAATCGAGTAATGAAAATATGTATAACATAATCTAGGGAATTGATCGTTCACCTAAATGACTACACATATCAATTGGGCTATCCGAAAGTATCTACAAGAGTCGTTCTTACATCCCTATATAAACTAACCATTTGAACTCAACTTATCCCTTTTTGGTAAAAGATGGATAAACACATGTAACTAGGCGTAAATCAATACATTAATTTAACAAGATGATGTTTCTTAATCAAATGAACATATCAACTAGTTGAATCGAAAGGATTAAGCTTTAACAAGAATGGTTCTTGTATTCAAACATCAAACTATCGTGCATAATAACAATCAATCAAAAGTAAACATTCAACATCTCAGTTATTTATCTAGATGAACATTATAGAGTTTAGCCAACAATCATAATTACAAACAAAATAACAATCAACTGATAAGTAGATTTCATTATTGGAGGACAAGAAAACAACCTAATAGAGAATGAATCTTGGATGGAGAAGGTTTTGATCTTTGAAGACTTGATGTTGATCCTCTTTCAAGAGCTTGGAGTTCACCAAATTTGCTCCCAAAATCGTCTCAGTAACCTCTGGTTTCGTATGTTTTAAACAGTCCCTCAATCAGTAGGTTTTAAAGTGGAGAAAGTAGGTCAAAAGGCAAAAGTAGCTGAAAACCTACTACAGGACGGCGTCCTAAAGGCTGGACGGCGTCCCGTTCTTAAGAGCTGGACGGCGTCCCAAAGACTTGGACGGCGTCCCACATTAAAAGGCTGGACGGCGTCCCAAAGCCTTGGACGGCGTCCCAATGTACTGAAAATTGTTGTTTCATTTTCTTTTCAATCTTCTTTCATTTGGACGAAGCCTAACACCTTTGATGCATTGTTTTACCATTTTAGAGCATAAATTAGACCTTAACTTGTATCGGGATCAACCAAGGTCATAAATCATCAAAACTCTTTATAAATCACTCTCCGATACAAATTTGCACATCTTGGCCTATTACTTGTAGAAACACCTTCATTATCCTTGATTCTAGAGCATTTTTACACGATATTGCGATAGATATATATGATGTTATTGAGCAATATCATTTGCCGTAAAATCCCTTAATTGTTTTTTCTTTAGACTAAGATTTAGGTGCTTTAGAATTTTACGACATTGTTTATCGCTTTATTTTTTAATATATTTTAGTACCTTTTTAATTTATTACCGTTTTAGATATAGTATTTCTTTTAAGCTTTAATACTTCAGACGCAACTTTTAATTTTTAGTTTTTAGACTTTTAAGTTTCGACGAGCTACTTTCTTATTTTTATTTTTCGATCTTTTATTTTTCGACGTTTTTCCGACGCGCTCTTTTTCTTTCTTATTTCTCGACGCTCTAGTTTTTAGGACTTAGATTTTTTTTCTATTTCTTCTCTAAAATTTCTTTAAATTTCGACGAAAAATTAGTTTAAGCGGTTAAATTGATAGACATCTAAATTTTCTGCTTCGTAGTAATAGTTGGATTTGTTAGTGGCTGAGTTGTGAGCTTCCGATTTAAAGGGTTCTGGCTCCCTGCTACATCTATTGCCTATTCGAAACGTGGGCAAAAGCAGAAAAGTCTATTAATTTGATAACTTATATAATTTTTATCTTTTATAACTAATAGGATATTCAGTGAATGCACCGAGCAAAACGTTCACCACCTTTTATACGTTCACCACCTGTAACTCGATCAAGACATCTAGCCAATATTGTTGCCGTTGATTTTTCTTTAGAATCGTCATCAAGTCGACCAAGTACTCCAATTCAAATTTCCGATAATCCATTTTTTGAACCCGACCTCACAATTGAGAATTCGGAGGATATTCAGGGACAATTTAGAGATCCTGAACCATTAATCTTTCCTCCGGAACCACCAATCATTCAAACAGAGATTGTCAAGGAACAAACCATTAAGTCAGAATCCTCTAGTGATTCAGATTCAATAAATTCAATCATGGAGAATCTGGAACCTCTAAGTATGGAAGACCGAATGAGAGCTAAACGCACTGGCCAAGGTCACGCAATTACTCAACCAAATATTAATGCGCCAGATTATGAAATCAAAGGATAAATCCTACACATGGTAACTAATCAATGCCAATTTAGTGGTGCGCCGAAGGAAGATCCAAATGAACATCTTCGTACCTTTAATAGGATATGTACTTTATTTAAAATTCGAGAAGTGGAGGATGAACAGATATATCTCATGTTATTTCCCTGGACTTAAAGATTGGTTAGAATCGTTACCTAAAGAGGCGATTGATACATGGGATGTTTTAGTTGAAAAATTTCTTAAACAATTCTTTCCGGCATCTAAAGCCATAAGACTTCAAGGAGAAATTGTTACGTTCACAAAAAAGCCAAATGAAACTTTATATGAAGCATGGACAAGATTTGGAAAGTTGTTGAGAGGATGTCCGCAACATGGTTTAGACACTTATCAAATAGTACAAATATTCTACCAATGATGCGACATCACTACAAGAAAAGACATCGATATAGCAGATGGTGGTTCCATTATGATGAAAACCGCAACTGAAGCTTACAAAATTATTGATAACACTGCTTCCCACTCACTTGAGTGGCATCAAGAAAAAGATATCGTTAGATCATCTAAAGCAGCTAGAGCCGATTCTAGCCATGACTTTGATTCCATTTCCGCAAAGATAGATGCTGTCGAGAGACGAATGGAAAAGATGACTAAAGATATTCACTCAATACGAATTAGTTGTGAACAGTGTGGAGGACCACATTTGACAAAAGATTGTCTCGGTATTGAACAAACAATGGAACAAAGAGAGAATGTTTCATATATAAACCAAAGGCCTAGAAATAATTATCAGAATAATTATCAACCGCCAAGACCAATTTACAAGTATCCAATACAACAATCAACAAGGTCCTAGCAATCAACAAGTATCCAATAATACTTACAATCAACAAAGACCTATTTTTCAAAACAAACCACCACAAACCGATGATAAAAAGCCAAATTTTGAAGATATGATGTCGAAGCTAGTTGAATCTCAAACGCAGTTTTTCACATCTCAGAAACAAACGAATGAACAAAATGCTCAAGCATTTAGAAATCAACAAGCTTCTATTCAAAATTTGGAACAAAAAGTAAGTAACCTAGCAAGGTTGATAGGTAAAAGAAAACCGGGAAGTTTACCTAGTGATACAAATGCTAACCCCCGAAATGAAATAGCTAAAGCCATTACCACGAGAAGTGGTATTACACTTAAACCACCTGAAATAACTATAATTTCTGATGACTCTATTCCTACTCCACAAGAACCACAATCAGAGCAAGATAAGGAAACAGAACTGGTAGTTGAAAAGGTTAATGAAGATAACACAGTTAAAGCTAAACCTTGTGTTAAACCATACCAACCACCACTTCCTTACCCGAGTAAAATGAGAAAAGAAAGACTTGAAGCCGAGCAATCCAAATTCTTGGATATGTTTAAACAAATAAATGTCAATCTTCCTTTCATTGATGTAATTTCAGGAATGCCAAGATATGCTAAATTCTTGAAAGATCTAATCACAAATAGAAAGAAAATGGAAGAACTCTCGGCTGTTACTATGAATGCTAATTGTTCTGCAGTGCTGTTGAATAAGATACCAGAAAAACTATCAGATCCAGGAAGTTTCACAATTCCATGTTTTCTGGGTAGTCTTAGTTCAATAGAAGCATTGGCAGACTTAGGTGCTAGTATAAATTTAATGCCTTATTTGCTATACACTAAACTAGACCTTGGAGAATTGAAACCAACACGAATAAGCATACACCTAGCCGATCGATCAGTAAAATATCCTATAGGGATAATGGAGAACATGCTAGTTAAAGTTGGTACTTTAGTATTTCCAGTAGATTTTGTTATTCTGGACATGGAAGAAGATTCTCGAGTTCCTCTAATATTAGGAAGACCATTCTTAAACACGGCTAAAGCAATAATAGACGTGTTCGGTAAGAAATTGACCCTAAGTATAGAGGACGAGAGTGTTACCTTTTCTGTTGATAGAACCATGCAACAACCGCAATCTGCAGATGATACATGTTATTATATTCAAACTATAGATTCACATGCAGAATTGTTAGAAGAATTTCCAGTATTACAAGGAACAGGAGAATGTTCTTTAGGAGAAGGAACGGAACCAATTGATGAAACTGAAATGTTAGCTACACTTATGGCTAATGGATATGAACCAACAACAGAAGAAATTCAAATGCTAAAAGAGGAAGACTGTGATGACCCGGAAGTTTCTGACCAAATTTAAACTTAATCTTTGTATGATTAACATTTCCGACACGATAAACAAAGTCTATAAAACTGAATCTCAAAATTTTTGAACTACTTTTATATATTTAAATACCCTTCGGTTGTTTTCGATGATTCACGAACAATTATATGTAAATAGATACATATATACTATAACTTGAAAAGGTAACAATGTATTAATTATTTGATACCGTACATTAAACTTATTGGTTTAAATATCTATTTGAATATATATGATAAGTTGAAATATTTATTATTAAAATTTATTTATAAGTAACTTCCAATGTGTATTTAAAAACTGATTTATGTATATTAAAAAGATATATACATATATATAATTTCAAGTTATTTAGTAAACGATAGTAACATTTTCAAATTGCTACAGTACCCAAAATGCTAAAGTGTTTTTGAAAATCACTATTTGCTACAGTGAATTGCTACAGTAAAAATTGACTTTGCTATAATAACTTTGCTACAGTGGTATAGTTTATAGATGATTTAAGACTATATTTTGACAAAGGTACGATTCACGAAACGTAAAGTACAAGTTTTCTCAGTATACGATAGGACGTTCGAAAAACCGGAACCAGGATATAAGTCGAGTGACGACGTACGACTTATCGGAACAAAAATTACAAGTCAACTATGCATGTGAATTTAATATAATATATAATTAATTATATAAATTAAATATATTATATTAATAATTAAAAAATATGTCGACAAACTAGAAGTTAAAAGATCATGAGCTGGAAATCCATCCCATGCGATCGCATGGGAAATGGTCTTGGAGGCCATGCGATCGCATGGCAGTCCTGGACAGGCCACACCTATAAAGCTCGAGATATCTGCCTCTGTTTTAATTTAAACATTACTCCGTATTATATTTATTAATTATATTATTATTATTATTATTATTATTATTATTATTATTATTAGTATTATTAAGATTAATATTATTATTAATCTTATTATTATTAGTATTATACATAAAATACTACGACGAGGTCATGAGCGTGTCACTTTCAAAATAGTTTATGAGCCAGATAAAGCTAAGGAAATTATGGGTTATTGCCAAGGAGGTTATGGGTAATATTCATGGGTATTATTTGCAAGTCAAACCTAGTGTTATCATCTCCGTTACGTCTACGTACTTTCTTACAATATTGAATCTCAATATTGATACGTAAGCACTCATATTTTATCTTTTATATATTAATTGTGTATCCATGTCTAGTGCTCGAGTATATATATTTATACATGCTTGTATGCTAAATTTCATCGTTAAACAGTTTATGATGAATCACGAATTAAATACATATATTACTGATAAAAGGTATATGATATGCATGTTTTTGAAAAGCTGGCGAAAAATCAATGACTTTTCATTTAGATATCGAATAGTTTCGATGATCGGATTAAGAGATATGATCAACTGAATTATGATTGACGTTAATTGAAATTGCTTTTGAATCTGCAATTAAGATTTAAACAACTTGTTTACAAGATTGATAAAATGAATTTTTAAATATTACCAGCCGAGTAAATGAAATCTTATATAAGGCACGTCTCGTTTTGTTAAACTATTGTCAAAATTGACTTTTTGAAACGACTTTGGATAACTTTTGTATGTCGATCTCGAGCATTAGGATTGTGATACACTATGACCTGACCTAGCTTGATAGACATTTATTGACCAACATATATTCTCTAGGTTGAGATCTACGGTTATTTGGTAATTCGAGTTTCGATCACATTTTGGTGAACGACTTTATATGCTGCTAAGGTGAGTTTCATTTGCTCCCTTTTTAATTGCTTTTGAAATCTATATTTTTGGGCTGAGAATACATGCACTTTATTTTAAAAACAATGGACACAAGTACATACTAAATTCTACACTGAGTTTGAACCGAAAATCCCTTAGCTTTGGTAACTAGTAACTGCCAGTTATAAGAACTGGTGGGCGCGAGTAGTAGTATATGGATCCATAGGGCTTGATATCCCCTTCCGAGCTAGAGCACTAGCCTTTTAACGGACGTATACTATTTGAGAAGCGTACACGTTGGTTTGCGTGTATTATTAAGATGATTATACAAAGGGTATAAATTATATATACGTTAAGTTTAGTTACCAGGGTGCTCAATCTTGTAGAATATTTTGATAAACGTTTCTGGATGAAACAACTGAAATCTTATGATCCACTTTTATATACAGATTATGCGAAACACTAAAACTATGAACTCACCAACCTTTGTGTTGACACTTGTTAGCATGTTTATTCTCAGGTTTCCTGGAAGTCTTCCGCTGTTTGCTTATATGATAGACAAGCTATGTGCATGGAGTCTTACATGACATATTTTTCAAGAAAACGTTGCATTCACCAAATCATCACCATGTATCTTATTTTGACTGCATTGTCAAAGGAAGTACTGTTGTAAACTATTATTTACAGTGATTGTCTATATGTAGAAATCATCAGATGTTGAAAACCTTTGATTTAAATATTCATATTTGGTTTGCCTTTTCAAAAGAATGCAATGTTTATAAAACCTATCATATAGAGGTCAAATACCTCGCAATGAAATCGATGAATGACGTGTTCGTCCATATGGATTTGAAGCGATCGTCACAAAGACAGATATCGATATAAATCATCGATAGAAGAACCACCGATATTAGAGTTAATGCCACTTCCAAACCATTTGGAATATGCTTATTTACATGGTGAAACTGAGTTACCTGTAATAATATCATCTTCTCTTACAGAAAATGAAAAATCTCAACTCATTTCTGTGCTAAAAGCTCATAAACCAGCTATTGCATGGAAGATTCATGACATTAAAGGCATAAGTCCTTCGTATTGCACACATAAAATCCTTATGGAAGAAGGTCATAAAACGTATGTGCAACGCCAACGAAGACTAAACCCGAATATGCAAGATGTTATTAAGAAAGAAATTATTAAACTACTTGATGCAGTTTTAATTTATCCAATCTCTGATAGTCCATGGGTAAGCCCAGTTCAATGTGTACCTAAGAAGGGTGGCATGACTGTCATCACAAATGAGAAAAATGAGCTTATTCCTACTAGGACTGTAACAGGATGGCGTGTTTGTATTGATTATAGAAAATTAAATGATGCCACCAGAAAAGATCACTTTCCATTACCTTTCATTGATCAAATGTTGGAAAGATTAGCCGGGAATAGTTACTATTGTTTTCTTGACGGTTTTTCCGGATACTTTCAAATTCCAATCGCACCCGAGGACCAAGAGAAAACCACATTCACGCGCCCTTATGGTACTTTTGCTTACAAACGCATGCCATTTGGACTTTGGAACGCCCCTGCAACCTTTCAAAGGTGCATGATGGCAATTTTTCACGACATGATAGAAGAATGCATGGAAATTTTCATGGATGACTTTTCAGTCTTCGGTGATACTTTTGAAACATGTTTAGTTAATCTTGAACGAATGCTTATTAGATGCGAACAATCAAATCTAGTTCTTAATTGGGAGAAATGCCATTTCATGGTTAGAGAAGGCATCGTTCTTGGTCATAAAATTTCAAAGGAAGGAATTGTAGTGGATAGAGCTAAAGTAGATGTAATTGCTAAACTTTCACATCCCACCAATGTTAGAGGAGTTAGGAGTTTTCTAGGACATGCCGGTTTTTACCGACGTTTCATAAAAGATTTTTCCAAAATTGCCACCCCTATGAATAAACTCGTAGAAAAGGATGCTCCATTCATCTTTTCGGATGAATGCATCAAATCTTTTAATATTCTTAAAGAAAAACTTACTAATGCGCCGATCATGATAACTCCAAATTGGAATCTTCCGTTTGAACTCATGTGCGATGCAAGTGATTTTGCAATGGGAGCCGTTTTAGGACAAAGGATTGAAAAACGATTTCAACCTATTTATTACGCTAGTAAGACGTTACAAGGAGCACAAACGAATTACACAACTACTGAAAAAGAACTTCTTGCTATTGTCTTTGCTTTTGACAAATTTTGTTCATATCTCGTTCTAGCTAAAACGGTGGTCTATACCGACCATTCTGCTCTTAGATACCTATTTTCAAAACAAGAAGCTAAACCACGATTAATCCGTTGGATCTTACTCTTACAAGAGTTTGATATTGAAATCCGAGACAAAAATTGAGCAGAAAATCTCGCAGCTGATCATCTTTCTCGTATTGAAAATCCTGAATTAGAAGTTCTAAATGAATCGGCCATACAAGATAACTTTCCTGATGAATATCTATTGAAGATAGATTATAGTGAAATACCATGGTTTACAGACTATGAAAACTACTTAGTATGTGGATTCCTTGAAAAAGTGTTATCGTACCAAAAACGAAAGAAATTCTTTAGTGATATAAAACACTATTTCTGGGAAGATCCACATCTGTTTAAAAGTTGTCCCGATGGAATAATACGCAGATGTGTATTCGTCAAATCTTAAATCATTGTCACACAGGACCAACATGAGGGCATTATGGGCCTCAACTTACAGCAAGAAAAGTTTACGATACTGGATTCTATTGGCCTACAATTTTCAAAGACGCACACCTTCTTTGCAAATCCTGTGATGCATGTCAAAGGGCCGGAAAAATAAGTCAACGTGATGAAATGCCACAAAATATCATTCAAGTATGTGAAGTATTTGACATTTGGGGTATTGACTTTATGGGTCCATTTCCAAAATCTCATAATAATCTCTACATTCTCTTTGCCATTGATTATGTATCTAAATGGGCGGAAGCACAAGCTCTCCCAACTAACGATGCACGAGTTGTAGTCAACTTTTTAAAACATCTATTTGCTAGGTTTGGAACACCGAAAGCTTTAATAAGTGATTGGGGTACTCATTTTTGTAACAATCAAATTGAGAAAGTTCTCAAAAGATATGGAGTAACTCATAAAATCTCAACCGTTTATCATCCACAAACAAGTGGACAAGTTGAAAATACCAACCGAGCTTTAAAACTTATTCTAGAGAAAACCGTAGGATCAAATCTGAAGGAATGGTCCATGAAATTGGAGGATGCACTATGGGCTTTTAGAACAGCCTACAAAACTCCAATTGGAACCACACCTTTTAGACTCGTTTACGGAAAAGCATGTCATCTTCCAGTAGAAATTGAACACAAAGCATTTTGGGCTTTGAAGACATGTAATCTTGATTTACATGAAGCTGAACGTCTACGGTTAAGTCAACTAAACGAATTAGAAAAATTAAGACATGAAGCATACGAAAATTCGTTAATCTATAAAGAAAAAAATGAAAAAATGGCATGATAAAAGAATCAGAAGTTCAAAAGAATTTAAGGAAGGAGACAGAGTTCTTCTTTTCAATTCACGATTCAAGCTATTTCCTGGAAAATTGAAATCAAGATGGTCTGGACCATTCATAGTCAAAAGAGTTTTTTCGTACGGAACAATAGAGTTAATAAATTCAAATGGAGTTGAATTTAAGGTAATGGTCACAGAGTTAAACATTACATAGATAATCCAATGGAAGTTGAAGATGAAGTTAATCACAATTTCGACACCACAGCTAACTAAGTGTGGGAAGGTTCGAATCTTTTTAGGGTAATATATATTTCTGTTAGAGTTAGATATTCTGTTTTAGTGTAGTTCTCGAGAATGGAATCCGAATGGTCTTTCCCTAGCAGACCCTAAAGAACTAGTCTTCTCCCCCCATTCTGAATTTTTATTTTTTTTTTAGGTTTTACGAGATGAAGAATTCCTTTGATCTGAACCATGGTCTAATGCTGCACGCTATGATTACTAAACGTAATAATGACACACTTCCGAGTGAACTGGTATCATTCATAAGAAGCAAAATGGACGGAGTAAGAAAAGAACTCAGAAAAGATCATCATAAGATACATTTTGGTAAAGGAAAATCAAAATCCGCAACGAAAAGAAGAGCACGACACCTTGAAAGATGTTATAAATGTGGAAAATGGTCACACGAAGGTAAATGCTCAAATAATCAAACATATTCAAATACCGAATTTGTTACTCTATGCAGAGAAGGACCGTTCTTATGTTTAGAAGAAAAGATATTGAAGAATCGAGGTTATGCTTATGTAGCTATGGAAAATTAAATCACACGACTCTCTTATGAGTCGGCTAAAGCAGGTCTCTGAGAATTCTTTCTCACAGGTAAGTATGTACAGTTTTTATTTTTATTTTTATTGCTTTTAACCTTTTGATAATAAACGCTGAATCGTTCGCTATAAAGTATTAAATTGGTATTCAATAAAATTAGGTATGCGTAACCGAAATTATTGATATCATACAAAAATTTATTACATCACTGCGAAATTTACCGTTTATTCTTAAGGTATAAATATCTTTAATCAATCAACCCAAAATATTTCAAAAATTCGTCAGGAGTAAAACTAGGTCGTTGAACTGAAATTACTTTACCGAAAAGAGGGGCGTATATTTTTGATAATATTTGATTGATTAAAGTGGGATAAAAGACCAAAAATATTTTTAATTTTTATTTTTACTTTGTTTTTAAAATTAATATTAAATTAATATTGTAAACTTTTTAAAATCAATATATTTAAGTTTGTATATATAAAAACAAAAATATAATATAAGTTTGGTGTGAATTTTTAATTTTTAATAATATGAATTTTTAATTTTATGCATTTTAAATTTAAGTTTGGTGTGAATTTAAAAACAAAAATTTACTTTATTTCATTAAGTTAAAAATATGATTTTTAAAAATTCGACGTGAGTTGAAAACTAGGTCGTTGAACCGAAATTGCTTTACCCAAGGGTGGAACGAGAACTTTTATTATCATTATTTTTAATCTTATTGAATTAAAGTATGCCAAAAACATTTAAAAAAACCAAAAATATTTGCTTTTAAAACAACACTTTGAAATAACAAATTTTTAAAATTTTGTCGAGGGACGAAGTAGGACATCGATCCGAAACGCCCTCATTCTAAAAGAAACAAAATTTTAAATAAAATTAATTAATTGTTTTAAAAGTATAATAAGGTTTTAATTAAAAAAAAACAGACTCCATGCGATCGCATGGGGTTTCCTCTTAGAATCCATGCGGTCGCATGGAAAGGAAAAACTGGTCAGATCATAAAGGCCACGAACTGGTTCTGTCTTCCCACAAAACACACACATACATACGCAAAATACTCCTAAAAATCACCAATTTTTTTAACCAAAATCAACCAAATTTCGTCCTACAATCCGCTCTAATTATGCCTAGGTTCGGATTTTTTAGCAAGAAGGTAAAAATTACACCCCTAAACTCTTAAATTTCTTAGTTTTTGTGATAATTACCAATATTTTACCTAATTTGATTTTGTCAATTTATAGTGTAATTAGAGTTAAATTGTTAGTATATTATGCATGTATAACCTAGATTGATGCTATTTAATATGATTTGAAGCCAAAAACTTCAAAGTTTTTAGAAATCTAGGGTTTGTGTTCTTGAGCAATTTGGGACTTTTTGATATAAACAGGTTATGGCCGATTTTTATCACGAATTATTGCTAAATTAAGTAGTGTAACATGTTTAGGTAGCTAAATGATCCAAACTTTGATCCTAAACATGATTTTTGAGAATTAAAGTGGATTTTTAGGTCTAAAATTCATGAACTTGATTAAATTGATGTAAATGCCATTTGAAACTTGTTTAATTGCTAGTAATGGTTGTTTTAACATGTTATTTGAGTTGAATGCTTATGAACTTTGTAAACATTTTCATATATGCTTATTTGAAAAAGTGTAGAATTGTGAAAATTGTGAAAATGTGTATAAGTTTAATTTTGATTGAACATGTTATTGTAATTGTTTCAAGTTGTTATTTTGCTAACACTAATGTATATTTGGATGCACAAATTTTGTTTTTAATGTGTTTTGCAGAAAAATACCGATACTGATGGTGCATCATCATCATCTAGGCAACCTGCTCCGGAACCTGAACCAGAAATGCAATATGAGCCACAATATGAACAAGAACCTGAACCGGAGCAACCACAGGAACAACAACAACAACCTGATCAACACGTACCATATTATGATCTGCAACAAGAATATGTTAATGCCTACTTAATTTTTCTGATTCATCCGATAGTAGCACACCCGACGATTCATGAAAAACAGTTGTATCCCAATTTCAGATTTGATCGAAGTTGGAGAGATTACCCGACATATCAAAGTAACAAATTCAAACTGGTAACGAAAAATGTAGAAGTGCCGAGTGTAATTGATTGGGAGCCTTTGGAAAGGGTCCAACTAGTTAACTCAGTTAGACTGCATCTGATCCAAAGGTATGGCAGCTCTTCTTTTCCCGATTGGGAGCGTTTATTCACCATTCGTAGGCCTGTATATAAGGAATGGTGTGTTGAGCTTATGAGTACTATTTCACTTAATGCGGATGTAGTTAGGTTAGATGATAGAAGTTTTCTTAGATTTATATTTGGTCGTAGGATGTACAGGATGTCCATGCTGGACATGGCCAGGGCTTTACAGATTTACACTCCTGGTGAATTACTACTACCCGATTGTACAAATTTGATTTATCATGGGGAGCGGGTAGATAGGAATTTTGACGCGAACGCCATCTGGAGGCGTATGTCAAATTATAATGCTTTTTCGCTAGGAGGAAGACACTCCTATTTAGATATTAACAAAGCAGATCTACGTATTATATATAGATTTTTAGCTAATTCGATTACACAAAGAGGTAAAAACAAGGAAAAGATGACCTTACACGACTTATTTTACCTTAAGTGTATTCGAAACACTAGAAGCTTTGTTAATATTCCCTACTATGTTGGTTTTTATCTGTCCAAAGTAGTGGCAGGAATACAGGATGGGGGAATAATAGGAGGAGGTATTTTTGTTACTCTCATTGGAGAGTATTTGGTTGTAGATAGGGATCAAAGGGGTCCACTTTTGGTACGTAGGGAACAGGATGATACTTTAGGATTGAAGGTCTATCAGGGTGCTAAGGTATTGAAAAGCAGATGCAATCAGGCAATACCATATGATGGTAGTCATCCTCAGGTAGAGAGAGGTTCAGATGAGGAACTGGAGGAAGCAGATGACATTAGGGATGTCATTAGGGAGGCTATGACTGACGTCTACCAGCGTATAGATGAGGTAGAAATGACAAATGAGGATAGACATAGTCGGTACGAGCAGTGGCACGTCCAGGATGTGTACAAGCATTCTAGGCAACGACAGCATGATAGATGGCACTATCATCAGCATCAGATCATGAGCCAGCTATCACCTCAGGATCACTACGTACCGACCCGACCTGCTTACTATCCTCCACACCAGCCCGATATGCGACCACCATTTACTCTCTACGACCCTAACCAGGCCTATCAGTACACCTATAACCAACCATGGAACCCGCCCGACGACATGAACTGGAACTCCTATCCAGATTGATATAGTTCCCGTTGGTAATTTGTATTTTTTTTATTATTTTTATCTATTTATGTTTAAACATATAAAATTGTGATACTTTTAATGTAATGTTTAATATTTTTATTTTGTACTAATATTTCATATTTGATTTGAAAATGGAATGTTAAGTCCCATTTCAAATTACCATGCATGTTATTATTTGTATGTATGTATATTGTCAATTGTACACAGTAGGGTAAAACAGCGCATTTTCAAAGACTGACATTAAGTTCAGGAAAAGTTACTAATTTTGACGACAAAACGAAAAACAAATGTGATGTAACAACAAGACGGAATGAACAAATGATGTGCACCATTTATCATTCAGCAAACAAACACCAATATGTTTGGAAACTTTGGTAAAATTTAATCATTTTTCTACGCTAACCACCCTTAATAATTTAAATTGTTATTGATTTCTTACAAATGAGGGCATTGCAAGATCTTAAGTGTGGGAAGGGGTTAAATTCTTTCGGATTTTTAAAATTTTAATTTAAACACTTGGTTACCATTAAAAATACTAGTAACGCAGTAGTTGTATTAGAATCTAGTGCTCTCTGATAATAAAGAACAGCCCTAGTCTTATATACTGACTACCCAATTCTAGTAAAAATTTTCAAAATTTTCAAATAAATGAATTCAAAATCATGTTTATACAAATTTATGAATGATAAAACTAGGTGTTAACACCGAAATTATTGTTACCTCGGAAAGGACATAAATTGAGAAACAACCCAAAATGTTAGAATTCATTTAAAATAGAATAGAGGACAATAAAAAGGCAAAGAAAGGAAAATAAAAGCCAAGTGTGGATTTCGAGATTAACTAGATACCAATCAAATTGGGAAGCTTTGATGTGATTGTCGGTATGGATTGGTTGACCAAAGTAAGGGCCGACATTATCTGTGGAGATAAAGCTCTTCGTATACCCCATGGAGATGGTGAGCCACTGATTATTTACGGAGAGAGATGTAGTTCGAAGCTGAACCTCATTAATTGCATGAAAGCACAAAAGATCATGAAGAAATGACGTCTTGCTATTTTAGCACATGTGAAAACGTTAGAAGCCGAGGTGAAGAGTGTGAATGATGTACGAATTGTGAACGAATTTCCCGATATCTTTCCGGAAGAATTGCCTGGATTACCGCCACCGAGAGCAGTGGAGTTCCAGATCGATCTAGTGCCTAGAGCTGTACCCGTAGCTCGCGCACCTTATCGACTAGCACCTTCCGAACTGTAAGAGTTGCAGAGTCAACTGCAGGAATTGCTAGACCGTGGATTTATCTAACCAAGTTCATCACCTTGGGGCGCACCTGTTTTATTCGTGAAGAAGAAGGACGGATCTTTCCGCATATGTATCGATTATCGTGAGCTGAACAAGTTGATGATTAAGAATCAGTATCCCCTTCCCAGAATTGACGATCTTTTCGATCAGCTGCAAAGATCCAGCATTTACTCCAAGATCGATTTGCAATCCGGTTATCACCGATTAAGGGTGAAGGAGAGTGATGTGATGAAGACTGCGTTTAGAACCCGTTATGGTCATTATGAGTTTCTCGTGATGCCATTCGGTTTAACCAACGCACCTGCTGTATTTATGGATCTCATGAATCGTGTATGCAAGCCATACCTGGATAAGTTTGTTATCGTCTTCATAGATGATATCCTCATCTATTCTCGAAGTGAAGTAGAACATGAACAACATCTTCGACTAGTGTTGGAACTATTGAGACAAGAGCAACTTTATGCCAAATTCTCTAAGTGTGAATTTTGGTTGAAGGAAGTCCAATTTCTGGGTCATATTGTGAGTGATCAAGGTATCAAAGTTGATCCCGCAAAGATCGAAGCTATCAGCAAGTGGGAAACCCCCACTACTCTGACTCACATCCGCCAATTTCTAGGTCTTGCCGGTTACTACCGAAGATTTATTGAAGGTTTCTCTCTGATTTCGCGTCCTTTGACCGCGCTGACTCACAAAGGGAAGAAATTCGTTTGGGAAAAAGAACACGAATCAGCATTTCAAAACTTGAAGCAGAAATTGACCACCGCACCTATCTTATCTCTTCCTGAAGGCAGTGATGATTTCGTCGTATATTGTGATGCCTCGAACAATGGTTTTGGTTGCTGATAGTGCTCCAAATGAACATATATTTAGTAGCAATATCCTCCCAATATGTAAATTATTTAGTTGTAATTGTCCTATTTTAAGTTGTAATCATTTATATTAAATAAGTGCGAAGACAAAAGGCGAAAATGACGATTTGAAGACGCAAATGACCAAAAAGCTCAAATGTACAAGATACAATCCAAGTGGTTCAATTTATTGATGAGAAACGTCTAAAAATGACAAAAGTACAAGTTGCGCAACACAAAGTACAAGATATTAAATTATACGAAAGGACGTTCGAAAATTCGGAACCGGAACCTGAGCCAACTATCAACGCCCGACGCAACGGACTAAAAATTATGAGTCAACTATGCACAAGAATATAATATAATATTTAAATAATTATATAAATTATTTATATATTATATATATTTAAATAAAACGTCGACAAGCAAATGGCCAAAAATTGGTGAGCTGGCCCAGGGAACTCCGCACTCGCGGAGCTGTGAAGGCTTAAACCTCCGCACTCGCGGAGCAGCCAAAATCAGAAATGTCCTATAAATGCAACGAGCTTCTGCCGAGTTTTACACACACAAAAAATAAATATATTACTCCCTCTGTAAGATATATATATATATATATATATATATATATATATATATATATATATATATATATATATATATATATATATATATATATATATAAATATATATATATATATATATATATAAATATTAGTTTAGTTTTATATTAGATTAGTTTGGGTTATGTAAAGGTTATTTTACGGGCTCTAAAGTCGAAGTTCTGTCCGTGTAACACTACGCGATAAATACTCAATGTAAGTTATGTTCTCCTTTTTAAAATTAATGTCTCGTAGCTAAGTTATTTTTATGCTTATTTAATACCGAAGTAATCGTGATGTTGGGCTAAATACTAAAATTGGGTAATTGGGCTTTGTACCATAATTGGGGTTTGGACAAAAGAACGACACTTGTGGAAATTAGACTATGGGCTATTAATGGGCTTTATATTTGTTTAACTAAATGATAGTTTGTTAATTTTAATATAAAGGTTTACAATTAGACGTACCTATAAATAACCATAAACACTCGATCGGACACGATGGGCGGGATATTTATATGTACGAATAATCGTTCATTTGACCGGACACGAGAATGGATTAATAGTTAATAGACTTATTAAAACAAGGGTGAAATTATGTACAAGGACACTTGGCGTAATTGTTAACAAAGTATTAAAACCTTGGGTTATACGCAGTCGATATCCTGGTGTAATTATTAAACAAAGTATTAAAACCTTGTTACAATTTAAGTCCCCAATTAGTTGGAATATTTGACTTCGGATATAAGGATAATTTGACGAGGATACTCGCACTTTATATTTATGACTGATGAACTGTTATAGATAAAAACTAGACGGACAATTTTAAATAATCCAGGACAAAGGACAATTAACCCATGGGAATAAACTAAAAATCAACACGTCAAACATCATGATTACGGAAGTTTAAATAAGCATAATTCCTTTATTTTCATATTTAATTGCACTTTTAATTATAGCACTTTTATTTATTATCATTGTATTTAATTGCACTTTTAATTATCGTACTTTTTAATTATCGCAATTTTATTTTATCGCACTTTTATTTATCGCAATTTTGTTATCGTTATTTACGCTTCAAACTAAGTTATATTTATTTAATATTTTACAATAGGTTTTAACTGCGACTAAGTTTTAAAAATTGACAAACCGGTCATTAAATGGTAAAAACCCCCTTTTTATAATAATAATATTACTTATATATATATTTGTATTTTTATAAATTAAAACTAATATAGCGTTAAGCTTTGTTTAAAGATTTTCCCTGTGGAACGAACCGGACTTACTAAAAACTACACTATTGTACGATTAGGTACACTGCCTATAAGTGTTGTAGCAAGGTTTAGGTATATCCATTCTATAAATAAATAAATATCTTGTGTAAAATTGTATCGTATTAATAGTTTTTTGTTGTAAAAATATAAGCTATTTCATATACACCTCGCATAACATCAAGTTTTTGGCGCCGCTGCCGGGGAACTCGTCGAAACGCTATATTTTTAATTTATATTTTTATAAATATATTTATATATAATTTTTAGAAAAACAATATAAAAGTAAAAAAAAAATGAACCAGTTTGAGCCTGCATTAATCCGCACTCGCGGAGCTTTTTGGGCTGTAGGTATCCGCACTCGCGGAGCTGCTCTGACAACTGCAACCTTGTACGTAATAATTACACAATTAGGGTTAATTAATATATTATTATTACTTAAACCTAATTAGGGTTTTATTTAATAATATATTTTTATATCTAGTTATATTAATTTGTAATTTTAAGTATTATTATTATAGATTAATAATTTTATATAATATATAATAATAATATAAAAATAATATTTTTATTAAAATTGTAATTTTGCCATTTTTAGTTTCTTTTTATAAATTGTATTTTTTTATCGTTTAATTCGTAATTTTTATTATCGCTCGTATTTAGTTTTAAGTTAGTATTTTGCCATAGTTCTTTTAGTATTTATAGATTTTTAGGTTTTGCCGTAAAATCCCTTAAGTGCTTTTTCTTTAGACTAAGATTTAGGTGCTTTAGAATTTTGCGACGCTGTTTATAAATTTTAGTATCTTTTAAGTTACGACGCGCTACTTTCTTATTTTTATTTTTCGACGCTTATTTTTCGACCTTTTATTTTTCGACGTTTTTCGACGCGCAATCTTTTTCTTTCTTATTTCTCGACGCTTTAGTTTTTAGGACATAGAATTTTCTATTTTTTCTCTAAAATTTCAAACGAAAAAATTATTTTAAGCGGTTAAATTTATAGACATCCAAATTTTCTGGTTCGTAGTAATAGTTGGATTTGTTAGTGGCGAGTTGTGGGCTTCCGATTTAAAGGGTCCTGGCTACCTGCTGCATCTCTTGGCTATTCGAAATGTGGGCAAAATTAGAAAAGTCTATTAATTTGATAACTTATATAATTTTTATATTTATAACTAATAGGATAATTAAAATTTGGTAATAAGTGTAGTATGGAAAACCTCGAAAATATTTTGAAAACTCTTTATGACATACGAAATCAATACTCTCAAACGGGTGTTGATGAAAATTCATTCGGTCAATCTTGGATCACGAATGACGAAACAATAACTGGTTGTGAAATCTGTGGAGATTATCACTCAACATGGGAATGTTATTATTACGTTCCTATGAAAAATTACGCACCCACGGAACCTGAATGGAACGATTATGAAGAATACAATTCAAATTGGGATTATTCCCAAGAGTATATCCAAACTCAAAAACCAGAAGACGAGGAGAATTATGTGTCTGAAAATCTTTTAGACAATATGAAAATCAAACTCGAAGAACTTGATGCTCAAAATGAACAAATGAGAGAGTTTGTAAATAGGCAAGCTGAAACTCTATTAGATTACACACCTGTTGATCTGAGGAGTATTGTGCAATAAAATCTCATATCATCGAATTTTGATGAATTCGAGAACTCCAAAATCATCAACTATCCCGATGATACTTTTTATTCAGTCTTACCAATTTCACAACATATCGACACATTAGCCTCTACCAACGAAATCATCGATCAATCAATAAATGAAGAAGAAGTAAGGGTGACAAATTGGTACTCTTGGGAAAACGATAACGTTGAAAATTTTACCCCCGAGACCAAAATGGTGAGACCGATAAGTACCGTTAATAAAGAAGAATTTGCTTCGATCCCGAAAATCACCATTCCACAACCTTCCAACCCAATATTCTCAATAGACAAGTCATCTACCGAAGATGAACCACGAGCTGTAATAGATATTGACACCTCGGATTTCACCCAATTGGGTAATAGAGGTGAAAACTTTTATCCCGAGAATAAACGGAAGGAAATGTTAGGAATTGTCCACCCTATAATATGTATGTCGGTGTATATCGATCCATTTGACCAAGAACCAGAAAAGAGACATATCCATTTACTAAAAGCTACACTTAAAAAAGAATTAAGTAGTGACGATCGGGTGATTCTAAACTTTAAACCCATTGATATATTATACACCACCCGAGATGTAAATAACTGGCTCACTATTTTAATTCTTGGAACTTATTCTACCGACTTCACATGTCGTCAGCTAAGTGTGGAGAATTCTAACCCCACTTAACGTTAAATTAGGGGTTCGGGTTAGTGCATAACTCGTTAATAAAAATGCATGATGAGTTAGGGTAAAAGACGTATTTTCAAATATTAGATAACAATTCAGAAAAGCAACCATTTTTGAAGAAAAACATGTGTGATAAAACAAGAAGGAATGAACGATGAGGCGCGCCATCTATCATTCGATGAGCTTTGTAATTACAAACTGGGTATTTTCAATCACTTTTCTACACTAATCACCCTTATGAATTTATAATTAGAGTCTGATTTCATGCAAATGAGGGCATTGCATGATCTCAAGTGTGGGGAAGGGTTATAAATTCTCTCGGGTTTATACTTGGCTTATTTTCTAAATATTGTGAAAATTTTAAAATTTTTTCAACTAAATGAATTCAAAATCATGTTTATACATATTTATGAACGATAAAACTAGGTGTTAATGCCGAAATTATTGTTACCTCGGAAAAGACATAAATTGAGAAACAACTAAAACGCTTGAATTTATTTAGATATAAAAAAACACATGAAAAAAGCCAAGTGTGGGGAGAATGTACCAAGTTATTCAATTAAAAACTATCTATCACATGTTTTTGTAAAGTTATTGCAGGTGCTTTTATTTTGGACTAAATTAACTGGTTTACCCGATTTACTGTAATGAAAGATGGATCTACACGATGAATCAATTCCATCATTAAAAGGAAGTAAAGTCTTTCGAAAAAGACACGCGCTTCTTGATTTAGGTCAAAAAGTTGTCGTCCAGACCAGCTGTAGGTTGACGAAAAATCTAGAAAAGTCATCTCTAAAATCAGCAGGAAATCCACGGACCTCAGCATCAAACAGGGTCGCCAAGTGGTCAGACTTATCCTAACCATGAGAGGATCTGTCTTGTAAAATGGGGAGGGCACCGTGCAAATTAGCTTGATAAGACTAATGAATCAGATCCCCAGAAAGGATAATCTCCTTAAAAGATCAAAAATCAGCTTTTAAGACTGATATTACTCAATCCTTGAGATTGACCTTAAAGATTGAGAATTCCAAACTCATGGAATTCGATGATATCTAAACTCGAGCTTGAACGAGAAAATATTTTGATTAAAATTACAAACCGATTTGTTTTCTGAAAACCTATTTTCAATGCGTTCATTACCATTGAACATAAAATCCTAGGAATTCACCAGGAATTCATTAGGTCACCTGAACCAATTCGGGTGTCAACCGTAAGAACGGTGGTTGCATAGCATGGTCGAAGACAGGACCTTGTGCCAGACCGAAAAATCATAGGATGATCTTTGCTATTGCTCCTACAAAGGATAGTAATAGCATCCGACACGTTTTAGACCATGAACAATTGCATGTCATTAGACATTGCCTTAACAGTTTCTTGTTCATCGCTTTCCTTTACAACCGGACGGTAGTTTGCCGAAAAGTAATATACGGGACAAGTAAACTGGATGTGTTGCTTTCCTAATACAAGGTTAGCAAGTGGGTGACACAAACCATAAGTTTTGAGCTAAAATTTTCAAATCTGAAACCCACAAAACCCACAAAAACATTTTGCAACACCGGTGAAGGGTTATTCCGGAAAACTTATCTAGGGTAAAAGCTAGAATGAATTTTCAAAAGATCAAATGTTTTCATAAAGATCCAATTTCCTTAAGTATCTAAATTTTCATAGTCATGTGAGACTGTAAACCACATCGTTACTATCATTGTTTATATCGCCGTATCAAAATCACTGATGTATAAAGTGTGAGAATAAAAAAAGTGATTCGCGTGAAGTGTGATTTAATTTCAAGTTCTGTATTGCTTGAGGACAAGCACCTTTCAAGTGTGGGGATATTTGATAGTGCTCCAAATGAACATATATTTAGTAGCAATATCCTCCCAATATGTAAATTATTTAGTTGTAATTGTCCTATTTTAAGTTGTAATCATTTATATTAAATAAGTGCGAAGACAAAAGGCGAAAATGACGATTTGAAGACGCAAATGACCAAAAAGCTCAAATGTACAAGGTACAATCCAAGTGGCTCAATTTATTGATGATAAACGTCTAAAATGACAAAAAGTACAAGTTGCGCAACGCAAAGTACAAGATATTAAATTATACGAATGGACGTTCGAAAATCCGGAACCGGAACCTGAGCCAACTATCAACGCCCGACGCAACGGACTAAAAATTATGAGTCAACTATGCACAAGAATATAATATAATATTTAAATAATTATATAAATTATTTATATATTATATATATTTAAATAAAACGTCGACAAGCAAATGGCCAAAAATTAGTGAGCTGGCCCAGGGAACTCCGCACTCGCGGAGCTGTGAAGGCTTAAACCTCCGCACTCGCTGAGCAGCCAAAATCAGAAATGTCCTATAAATGCAACGAGCTTCGGCCGAGTTTTACACACACAAAAAATAAATATATTACTCCTTCTGTAAGATATATATATATATATATAAATATTAGTTTAGTTTTATATTAGATTAGTTTGGGTTATGTAAAGGTTATTTTACGGGCTCTAAAGTCGAAGTTCTGTCCGTGTAACACTACGCGATAAATACTCAATGTAAGTTATGTTCTCCTTTTTAAAATTAATGTCTGGTAGCTAAGTTATTATTATGCTTATTTAATACCGAAGTAATCGTGATGTTGGGCTAAATACTAAAATTGGGTAATTGGGCTTTGTACCATAATTGGGATTTGGACAAAAGAACGATACTTATGGAAATTAGACTATGGGCTATTAATGGGCTTTATATTTGTTTAACTAAATGATAGTTTGTTAATTTTAATATAAAGGTTTACAATTGGACGTACCTATAAATAACCATAAACACTCGATCGGACACGATGGGCGGGATATTTATATGTACGAATAATCGTTCATTTAACCGAACACGGGAATAGATTAATAGTTAATAGACTTATTAAAACAAGGGTGAAATTATGTACAAGGACACTTGGCGTAATTGTTAACAAAGTATTAAAACCTTGGGTTACACGCAGTCGATATCCTGGTGTAATTATTAAACAAAGTATTAAAACTTTGTTACAGTTTAAGTCCCCAATTAGTTGGAATATTTGACTTCGGATATAAGGATAATTTGACGAGGATACTCGCACTTTATATTTATGACTGATGAACTGTTATGGACAAAAACTAGACGGACATTTTAAATAATCCAGGACAAAGGACAATTAACCCATGGGAATAAACTAAAAATCAACACATCAAACATCATGATTACAGAAGTTTAAATAAGCATAATTCCTTTATTTTTATATTTAATTGCACTTTTAATTATAGCACTTTTATTTATTGTCATTGTATTTAATTGCACTTTTAATTATCGTACTTTTTATTTATCGCAATTTTATTTTATCGTACTTTTATAAATCGCAATTTCGTTTTCGTTATTTACGCTTCAAATTAAGTTATATTTATTTAATATTTTACATTAGGTTTTAACTGCGACTAAGTTTTAAAAATCGACAAACCGGTCATTAAACGGTAAAAACCCCCCTTTTTATAATAATAATAATATTACTTATATATATATTTGTATTTTTATAAATTAAAACTAATATAGCGTTAAGCTTTGTTTAAAGATTTCCCTGTGGAACGAACCGGACTTACTAAAAACTACACTACTGTACGATTAGGTACACTACCTATAAGTATTGTAGCAAGGTTTAGGTATATCCATTCTATAAATAAATAAATATCTTGTGTAAAACTGTATCGTATTTAATAGTTTTTCGTTGTAAAAATATAAGCTATTTCATATACACCTCGCATAACATCAGTTGCGTATTGATACAAAGATCGAAGGTTCTTGCCTATGCTTCTCGTCAACTAAAGATTCACGAGCAAAACTACGCTACTCATGACCTCGAGCTTGGAGCCGTTGTCTTTGCGCTCAAATTGTGGAGACACTATCTTTATGGAACTAAAAGTACCATCTTCACCGACCACAAAAGCATCCAACACATATTCGATCAGAAACAACTGAACATGAGGCAACGATGATGGATCGAGACGCTGAACGACTATGATTGTGAACTTCGTTACCATCCTAGAAAGGTAAATGTTGTAGCCAATGCCCTGAGCCGGAAGGAGAGGACGGTACCTCTTCGTGTCCGCGCCTTGAACATCACCATTCATTCAAATATCAATAGCCATATCCGAGTAGCCCAAGATGAGGCTCTCAAAGAGGAGAATATTTCTCAAGAACACTTGAACATTCTCGTTTCACGATTCGAGGTTAAGGAGACTGGACTCCGATGCTTTGCCGGAAGGATTTGGGTACCTAGTTATGGAGATCTACGGAGCCTTATACTAGATGAAGCCCACAAGTCGAGATATTCGATTCATCCAGGAGCTGGTAAAATATACCACGATCTCAAGGAACAGTATTGGTGGCCTAATATTAAGAAGGATGTTGCAACTTACGTTGGTAAGTGTTTGACTTGCTCGAAAGTTAAGGCCGAACATCAAAGGCCATCTGGATTACTTCAACAACCGGAAATCCCGCAATGGAAGTGGGAAAGGATAACATTGGACTTCATTACAAAGCTACCAAAGATGGTAGGCGGTTATGATACCATCTGGGTTATCGTTGACCGACTTACTAAATCTGCACACTTCTTAGCCATGAAGGAAACAGATACGATGGAGAGACTCGCTCAACTATACATTAAAGAGGTTGTATCCCGTCATGGTGTGCCCTTATCGATTATCTCAGATCGCGATACCCGTTTTGCTTCTAGATTTTGGTGTTCTTTGTAAGAAGCCTTGGGAACTCGTCTCGACATGAGTACAGGATATAAACCACAGACCGACGGTCAGAGCGAATGAACGATTCAGACTTTGGAGGACATGTTGCGTGCCTGTGGTATTGACTTCGGAAAGGCTTGGGAGAGACATTTGCCGCTAGCTGAATTCTCTTACAACAACAGACATGGAATACCAATCTCTAAATCTGCACACTTCCTGCCAATAAAAGAAGATGACAAGATGGAGAAGTTAGCACGACTGTATTTGAAGGAAGTCATCTCCAGACATGGAATACCAATCTCTATTATCTCTGATAGGGATGGCAGATTTATTTCAAGATTCTGGCAGACATTACAGCAAGCATTAGGAACTCGCCTAGACATGAGTACTGCCTATCATCCACAAACTGATGGGCAGAGCGAAAGGACGATACAAACGCTTGAAGACATGCTACGAGCATGTGTTATTGATTTCGGAAACAGTTGGGATCGACATCTACCGTTAGCAGAATTTTCCTACAACAACAGCTACCATTCAAGCATTGAGATGGCGCCGTTTGAAGCACTTTATGGTAGAAAGTACAGGTCTCCGATTTGTTGGAGTGAAGTGGGGGATAGACAGATTACGGGTCCGGAGATTATACAAGAAACTACCGAGAAGATCATCCAAATTCAACAACGGTTGAAAACCGCCCAAAGTCGACAAAAGAGCTACGCTGACATTAAAAGAAAAGCTATAGAATTTGAAATTGGAGAGATGGTCATGCTTAAAGTTTCACCTTGGAAAGGCGTTGTTCGATTTGGTAAACGAGGGAAATTAAATCCAAGGTATATTGGACCATTCAAGATTATTGATCGTGTCGGACCAGTAGCTTACCGACTTGAGTTACCTCAACAACTCGCGGCTGTACATAACACTTTCCACGTCTCGAATTTGAAGAAATGTTTTGCTAAAGAAGATCTCACTATTTCGTTAGATGAAATCCAAATCAACGAAAAACTCCAATTCATCGAAGAACCCGTCGAAATAATGGATCGTGAGGTTAAAAGACTTAAGCAAAACAAGATACCAATTGTTAAGGTTCGATGGAATGCTCGTAGAGGACCCGAGTTCACCTGGGAGCATGAAGATCAGATGAAGAAGAAATACCCACATCTATTTCCAGAAGATTTGTCAACACCTTCAACAGCTTAAAATTTCGGGACGAAATTTATTTAACGGGTAGGTACTGTTGTGACCCGAACTTTTCCATGTTTATATATATTAATTGAGATTGATATTTACATGATTAAATGTTTCCAACATGTTAAGCAATCAAACTTGTTAAGACTTGATTAATTGAAATATGTTTCATATAGACAATTGACCACCCAAGTTAACCGGTGATTCACGAACGTTAAAACTTGTAAAAACTATATGATGACATATATATGGATATATATATAGTTAACATGATACTATTATAAGTAAACATATTATTAAGTATATTAACAATGAACTACATATGTAAAAACAAGACTACTAACTTAATGATTTTTAAATGAGACATATATGTAACGATTATCGTTGTAAAGACATTTAATGTATATATATATCATATTAAGAGATATTCATACATGATAATATCATGATAATATAATAATTTAAAATCTCATTTGATATTATAAACATTGGGTTAACAACATTTAACAAGATCGTTAGGGTTTCAAAACAACACTTACATGTAACGACTAACGATGACTTAACGACTCAGTTAAAATGTATATACATGTAGTGTTTTAATATGTATTTATAAACTTTTGAAAGACTTCAATACACTTATCAAAATACTTCTACTTAACAAAAATTCTTACAATTACATCCTCGTTCAATTTCATCAACAATTCTACTCGTATGCACCCGTATTCGTACTCGTACAATACACAGCTTTTAGATGTATGTACTATTGGTATATACACTCCAATGATCAGTTCTTAGCAGCCCATGTGAGTCACCTAACACATGTGGGAACCATCATTTGGCAACTAGCATGAAATATCTCATAAAATTACAAAAATATGAGTAATCATTCATGACTTAGTTACATGAAAACAAAATTACATATCCTTTATATCTAATCCATACACCAACGACCAAAAACACCTACAAATACTTTCATTCTTCAATTTTCTTCATCTAATTGATCTCTCTCAAGTTCTATCTTCAAGTTCTAAGTGTTCTTCATAAATTCTACAAGTTCTAGTTACATAAAATCAAGAATACTTTCAAGTTTGCTAGCTCACTTCCAATCTTGTAAGGTGATCATCCAACCTCAAGAAATCTTTGTTTCTTACAGTAGGTTATCATTCTAATACAAGGTAATAATCATATTCAAACTTTGGTTCAATTTCTATAACTATAACAATCTTATTTCAAGTGATGATCTTACTTGAACTTGTTTTCGTGTCATGATTCTGCTTCAAGAACTTCGAGCCATCCAAGGATCCGTTAAAGCTAGATCCATTTTTTCTTTTCCAGTAGGTTTATCCAAGGAACTTAAGGTAGTAATGATTTTCATAACATCATTTGATTCATACATATAAAGCTATCTTATTCGAAGGTTTAAACTTGTAATCACTAGAACATAGTTTAGTTAATTCTAAACTTGTTCGCAAACAAAAGTTAATCCTTCTAACTTGACTTTTAAAATCAACTAAACACATGTTCTATATCTATATGATATGCTAACTTAATGATTTAAAACCTGAAAACACGAAAAACACCGTAAAACCGGATTTACGCCGTCGTAGTAACACCGCGGGCTGTTTTGGGTTAGTTAATTAAAAACTATGATAAACTTTGATTTAAAAGTTGTTATTCTGAGAAAATGATTTTTATTATGAACATGAAACTATATCCAAAAATTATGGTTAAACTCAAAGTGGAAGTATGTTTTCTAAAATGGTCATATAGACGTCGTTCTTTCGACTGAAATGACTACCTTTACAAAAATGACTTGTAACTTATTTTTCCGACTATAAACCTATACTTTTTCTGTTTAGATTCATAAAATAGAGTTCAATATGAAACCATAGCAATTTGATTCACTCAAAACGGATTTAAAATGAAGAAGTTATGGGTAAAACAAGATTGGATAATTTTTCTCATTTTAGCTACGTGAAAATTGGTAACAAATCTATTCCAACCGTAACTTAATCAACTTGTATTGTATATTATGTAATCTTGAGATACCATAGACACGTATACAATGTTTCGACCTATCATGTCGACACATCTATATATATTTCGGAACAACCATAGACACTCTATATGTGAATGTTGGAGTTAGCTATACAGGGTTGAGGTTGATTCCAAAATATATATAGTTTGAGTTGTGATCAATACTGAGATACGTATACACTGGGTCGTGGATTGATTCAAGATAATATTTATCGATTTATTTCTGTACATTTAACTGTGGACAACTAGTTGTAGGTTACTAACGAGGACAGCTGACTTAATAAACTTAAAACATCAAAATATATTAAAAGTGTTGTAAATATATTTTGAACATACTTTGATATATATGTATATATTGTTATAGGTTTGTGAATCAACCAGTGGCCAAGTCTTACTTCCCGACGAAGTAAAAATCTGTGAAAGTGAGTTATAGTCCCACTTTTAAAATCTAATATTTTTGGGATGAGAATACATGCAGGTTTTATAAATGATTTTCAAAATAGACACAAGTACGTGAAACTACATTCTATGGTTGAATTATCGAAATCGAATATGCCCCTTTTTTTTAAGTCTGGTAATCTAAGAATTAGGGAACAGACACCCTAATTGACGCGAATCCTAAAGATAGATCTATTGGGCCTAACAAACCCCATCCAAAGTACCGGATGCTTTAGTACTTCGAAATTTATATCATATCCGAAGGGTGTCCCGGAATGATGGGGATATTCTTATATATGCATCTTGTTAATTTCGGTTACCAGGTGTTCACCCTATGAATGATTTTTATCTCTATGTATGGGATGTGTATTGAAATATGAAATCTCGTGGTCTATTATTATGATTTGATATATATAGGTTAAACCTATAACTCACCAACATTTTTGTTGACGTTTTAAGCATGTTTATTCTCAGGTGATTATTAAGAGCTTCCGCTGTCGCATACTTAAATAACGACGAGATTTGGAGTCCATGCTTGTATGATATTGTGTAAAAACTGCATTCAAGAAACTTATTTTGTTGTAACATATTTGTATTGTAAACCATTATGTAATGGTCGTGTGTAAACAGGATATTTTAGATTATCATTATTTGATAATTTACGTAAAGCTTTTTAAACCTTTATTGATGAAATAAAGGTTATGGTTTGTTTTAAAATGAATGCAGTCTTTGAAAAACGTCTCATATAGAGGTCAAAACCTCGCAACGAAATCAATTAATATGGAACGTTTTTAATCAATAAGAACGGGACATTTCAGTTGGTATCCGAGCGTTGGTCTTAGAGAACCAGAATTTTACATTAGTGTGTCTTATCGAGTTTGTTAGGATGCATTAGTGAGTCTGGACTTCGACCGTGTTTACTTGAAAAATGATTGCTTAACAAATTTTGTTGAAAACTATATATTTTTAACATGTGAATATTATGTGATATATTAATCTCTTAACGCGTTTGATATTATGTGATAGATGTCTACCTCTAGAACAAGTCCCATTGACTCACCTAATAATAATGAAGAGTCAAATGTAAATTAGAATGATTCGTGGACTGATTCACAAGTTCCCGAAGAGGAACCGGAAGAAGAGTCGGAACCGGAAGAAGAATCGGAACCGGAAGAAGAATCGGAACCGGATGAAGAAATAGAACCGGTGGGGGAAATAATAAAACGGTTAAGTAAAAGAAAATCCTCAACCAACTGACCAAGGTTAATTATGGTCAATTGTGTTTCCGCCAAGGAAGCAAAATATTGGGAGGATTACCAATTCTCCGATGAATCGGATTCCGACGAGAATTCCGATGATGTTATAGAAATTACCCCAACTGAATTTAAAAAGGCAAAAGAAAATAATAAGGGAAAGGGCATAAAAATATAGAAATCTAATTCCAACCCCGATGAACTTTATATGTATCGTTAACCCCCGAAGTCCTTAAGTTGTAACAATGACCCGGGAACCTCTAAACCACCAGGTTTTTCTAAACCAATGTGGAAAACGACGGCTCGTATTAGGGGAACATCATATATCCCTAGAAACTTGGCAAAACGAACCAAAACCGAAGAAGAAGAAACAAGTGAGTCGGAATAAGATAGTTGTATTCGTGTGGTGTAATATATGTAATATAGTGTGCTTATGCTTTATGATATATGTAAAAATTGCTTGTATTAATAAGTATTTTTTTTATGAATCTAACTCTTGTCTATTTTACAGTATAAAAACACAAAATGGATAGACAACCCAATATTTTAAGAGACCTACCCGGAGACATGATTGATGAAATCTTGTCTAGAGTCGGTCAGAATTCTTCGGCACAACTATTTAAGGCGAGATCAGTTTGTAAGACATTCGAAGAACGTTCCAAGAATGCCTTGGTTTATAAAAGGCTTTCGTTCGAAAGATGGGGGATATCACATTGGGAAATCCATAAGTTACGATGTGTTTACTTTGACGCATATATTGCGGGGAACCCAAATGCTATTTTACGCAATGGGTTAAGAAATTATTTTGACTCAATATATCCGAATATTGGACTTCGTGATTTAGAAAAAGCGGCTAACATGCAACATAAAGAAGCATGTTATGCTTACGGATTAGTAATGTTCGCTTCTCACCAAAGTGAGAACAAGAACATCGGGCTACAACTATTAAACAAAACGTTCCCACAAGTGACGGAGTCGGTAATTGGGGTAAGAAATGAGGTTTTTAGATTGTTACGGGACTGTTGGACATTACGTAACCCTCGTCCCTTTGACGACGTTACAACACGCTGTCTTATCAACGGCCATAACGGTTATGTTCCACAAGACCAAGGATGGGAAGTAATCCTAGTAAAACCAGAATGCATGACTTGTTTCTGGACGTATGAATTACGTGTCTTTATTGCCTTTGCTGAACGACTTGTGTACTAGCTAGAATTATCTTCACAACCATCTTGTATCAAATTTATTGTGTGCTATATTTCATGCTATATGTAAAATAAGCGGTATTGTAAGTTTGTAAAATATTGTGTAAAAGTTTGAACGCGAAATATTATTATAATCAGTTTTTCATATAGAATTGTAGTAGTTTAATTATATATTAGCTACTGATGTGTTGCACGTGGTGTATGAAAATACTATTATTTTTAATATGAAATGCGACGAAATATTACACAAGTTTTAATTAATTTACGGATGGAATATACCTAAACGTTGCTACAACACTTATAGGCAGTGTACCTAATCGTAGAGTAGTGCAGTTTTTAGTAAGTCCGGTTCGTTCCACAGGGAGCTAGTGAAGTTTAACACTATATTTTTAAAACTATATTTTTACAAAAATATAAATAAATATAAGTAGTATTATTATTATTATTATATAAAGGGGGGTTTTTTACCGTTTAGTGACCGGTTTGTCGATTTTAAAACTTAAGTTACAATTAAAACCTAATGCAAAATATTAAATATAAATATATCTTAATTTTAAAGCGTAAAGTAAATGACAATAATTAAAATGACAGAAAATTTAAGTGCGATAAAATATGAATTAAAGGAATTATGCTTATTTAAACTTCCGTAATCATGATGTTTGGCGTGTTGATTTTAATTTAGTCCGATGGGTTAATTGTCCTTTGTCCTGGATTATTTAATATGTCCATCTGGTTTTTGTCCATAATGGTCCATCAGTCATAAATATAAAGTGCGAGTGTCCTCGTCAAATTACCCTTATGTCCGAAGTCAAATATTCCAACTAATTGGGGACTTAAACTATAATTACACCAAGTGTCCTTGTATATAATTCACCCCTGTTTTAATTAGTCAATTAACTATTAATCCATCCCCGTATCCGGATAAATGAACAATTATTAGTACTTATAAATATCCCGCCCATCGTGTCCGATCGAGTGTATGTGGTTATATATAGGTACGTCCAATTGTAATTTTTATATTAAATTAACGAACTGTCATTCAATTAACAAATATAAAACCCATTAAAAGCCCATAGTCTAATTTCCACAAGTGTCGGTCTTTTGTCCAAACCCCAATTATGGTCCAAAGTCCAATTACCCAATTTTAGTATTTAGCCTAACATCACGATTACTTCGGTATTAAATAAGCATAATAACGGCTTAGCTACTAAACAATAATGAAAATAATATAAACATAACTTACAGTGGGTATTAATAGCGTAGTATTACACGGGCAGAGCTTTGACTTAAAACCCGTAAAACATTTCTTACAATAACCCAATTATTATTAAACTTAAATTAAAATTAAAATTATAAATATAAATTACATATAGGGAGAAAGAAAGATTGAAAAAGGTGTGTTTAAATTCATCGATTACATGGCCTTTTATAGGCAAATGATTAATTTGAATTTTCACTTATGACCCCTGAACTATGCTCAATTAACAACTTTTTATTATTTAATATTATTCTTATTATGAATTATTTAAATATTATATTATATTCTTTTGCATAGTTGACTTGTACTTTCAGCTCCGTTGCGTCGAGCGTTGAAAGTTGGTTCATGCCTCGGTTCCGGATTTTCGAACGTCCTTTCGTACAATTTTATATCGTGTACTTTGCGTTTTGCGTCTTGTATTCTTGTAATTTTGAGACGTTCCTCATCAATAATTTGAACCTCTTGAATTGTATCTTGTACTTTTTAGCTTTTTGGACCTTTGTGTCTTCAAATCGTCATTTTCGCCTTTTGTCTTCGCACTTATTTAATATAAACGGATATCACTTGAAAATGGAACAATTGCAACTAAAATCTTGTCTTTCTTGGGCAATAATGCTGATGATGTAGCGTGAGGGTACGAAATAGTATTTTTGTTACTAGGAAATACTATTAAATACGATACAATTTTACACAAGATATTTATTTATTTATAGAATGGATATACTTAAACCTTGCTACAACACTTATAGGCAGTGTACCTAATCGTACAGTAGTGTAGTTTTTAGTAAGTCCGGTTCGTTCCACAGGGAGATCTTTAAGCAAAGCTCAACGCTATATTAGTTTACTTTTATAAAAATACAAATATATATATAGGTAATATTATTATTATAAAGGGGGGTTTTTACCGTTTAATGACCGGTTTGTCGATTTTAAAACTTTAGTCGCAGTTAAAACCTAATGTAAAATATAAAATAAATACAAGACTTAAAATTAAAGCGTAAAGTAAATAACGATAATGAACTTGCGAATAATAAAAATGCGATAAAATAAACTTGCGATAATTAAAAGTACGATAATTAAAAGTGCGATTAAATAAAATAACAATAAATAAAAGTGCGATAATTAGAAGTGCAATTAAATATAAAATAAAGGAAATTAAATATGAAATAAAAGAATTATGCTTATTTAAACTTCCGTAATCATGATGTTTGACGTGTTGATTTTAGTTTTATGCCCATGGGTTAATTGTCCTTTGTCCTGGATTATTCAATATGTCCGTCTGGTTTTTGTCCATAACAGTCCATCAGTCATAAATATAAATTGCAAGTGTCCTTATCAAATTATTATTATACCCGAAGATAAATATTCCAACTAATTGGGGATTCGAATTGCAACAAGGTTTTAATACTTTGTTTAATGAATACACCAGGTTATCGACTGCGTGTAAACCAAGGTTTTACTACTTTGTTAACAATTACACCAATTACCCTTGAATGTAATTTCACCCCTGTTTTAATTATTCTAGTGGCTATTAATCCATTCTCGTGTCCGGTTAAATGAACGATTATTCGTACATATAAATACCCCGCCCATCGTGTCCGATCGAGTTTATATGGTAATTTATAGGGACGTCCAATTGTAAATCTTTATATTAACATTAACAAACTTTCATTTAGTTAAACAAATATAAAGCCCATTAATAGCCCATAGTCTAGTTTCCACAAGTGTCGTTCTTTTGTCCAAACCCCAATTATGGTACAAAGCCCAATTACCCATTTTTAGTAATTAGCCCAACATCATGATTACTTCGTTTTAAATAAGCATAATAATAACTTAGCTACGAGACATTAATATAAAAAGGTTGAACATAACTTACAATGATTAAAAATAGCGTAGCGTTACACGGACAGAATTTCGACTTACACCCTTACAACATTCGCTAACATACCCTTATTATTAGAATTATAATTAAAATTAAAATATAAATTATAAATATAAATATATTACTTCGTATGAAGAGAAGAAAAAATGATGTTGATTTTGATCAGAATTCGGGTTGATTTATAGCCAGGAATGATTTTTGGGGCTCCGCGACTCGCGGCAAAAAGCCCTTCAAACTCCGCGAGTCGCGGAGAGGTATTTTCAATTCACACCCTTGGAGTTTCTGGCTGCCGACAGTTTTTAATATATATATATAATATATATATAATTAATATAATTAATTATATATTATATTATATTTATATATATAGTTAACTTGTAATTTTTAGTCCGTTGCGTCGAGCGTTAAGAGTTGACTCTAGTCCCGGTTCCGGATTTTCGAACGTCCTCGCGTACAATTTAATATCTTGTACTTTGCGTTTTGAATCTTGTACTCTTGTGATTTCGAGACGTTTCTTATCAATAATTGGAACCTTTTTAATTGTCTTTTGTTCTTTTGAGCTTTTTGGTCGTTTGCGTCTTCAAATCGTCGAATCTGTCTTTTGTCTTCACCTTTTATTATTTAAACGAATATCACTTGTAAATAGAACAATTGCAACTAAAAGCTTGTCTTTCTTGAGGAATAATGCTATGAAATATATGTTCGTTTTTAGCATTATCAAATATTCCCACACTTGAGCGTTGCTTGTCCTCAAGCAATATCGTCTTGAAATACTAGAATCACTTTTTTATTCTTCACACTTTGTACATCAGTGATTTCTATACGGCGGTATAAACAATGGTAGTAACGATATGGTTTACAGTCCCACATGACTATAAAAATTTAGATCCATTAAGGAAATTGGATCTTTATGAAAACATTTGATCTTTTGAAATCTAGTTTTTACCCTAGATAAGTTTTCCGGAATAACCCTTTACCGGTGTTTGCAAAATATTTTTGTGGGTTTGGTGGGTTTTAGATTTAAAAATTTAGCTCAAAACTTGCGGTTTTGTGTCACCCACTTGCTAACCTTGTATTTGGAAAGCAACACGTCCAGTTTACTTGTTCCGTATATTACCTTTCGGTAAACTACCGTCCGGTTGTAAAGGAAAGCGTTGAACAAGCAACTGTTAAGGCAATGTCCCGTGACATGCTTTTGATTATGGTCTATAACGTGTCGGACGCAATTACTATTCTTGGTAGGAGCAATAGTAAAGCTCACCCTTATAATTTTTTCGGTCTGGCACAAGGTCCTGTCTTTGACCATGCTATGCAACCACCGTTCTTACGGTTGACACCCGATTTAATTCAGGTGACCTAATGAATTCCAGGTGAATTCCTAGGATTTTACGTTCAATGGTAATGAACGCATTGAAAATAGGGTTTTCAGAAAACAAATCGGTTTATAATTTTGATCAAAATATTTTCTCGTTCAAGCTCGAGTTTAGATATCATTGAATTCCATGAGTTTGTAATTCTCAATCTTTAAGGTCAATCTCTAGGATTGAGTAATATCAGTCTTAAAAGCTGATTTTTAATCTTTAAGGAGATTATCCTTTCTGGGGATCTGATTCATTAGTCTTATCCAGCTAATTTGCACGGTGCCTCCCCATTGTACGAGATAAATCCTTCTCATGGTTAGGATAAATCTGACCACTTGACGACCCTGTTTAATGCTGAGGTCCGTGGATTTCCTGCTGATTTTAGTGATGACTTTTCTAGATTTTTCGTCAACCTACAGCTGGTCTGAACGACAACTTCATGACCTAAATCAAGAAGCGCGTGTCTTTTTCGGAAGACTTTACTTCCTTTTAATGATGGAATTGATTCATCGTGTAGATCCATCTCTTCTTTTCTTTCATCGGGTAAAACAGTTTAGTTTAGTTCAAAGCAAAAGTATTTTCAGTTATTTGTTACAAATATATGTGACATATGTTTAAAATAACTTGGTAAATTTTCCCACACTTGGCTTTTTATTTTTCTTTTTATCGTCCTCTATTCCATTTTAAATGAATTTTAACATTTTAGTTTGTTTCTCAATTTATGTCCTTTCCGAGGTAACAATAATTTCGGTGTTAAAACCTAGTTTTATCGTTCATAAATATGTATAAACATGATTTGAATTCATTTAATTGAAAATTTTGAAAAATTTTACTAGAATTGGGTAGTCAGTATATAAGACTAGGGCTGTTCTTTTTTATCAGAGAGCACTAGATTCTAATACAACTACTGCTTTACTAGTATTTTTAATGGTAACCAAGTGTTTAAAGTAAAAATTTTTAAAATCCGAAAGAATTTAACCCCTTCCCACACTTAAGATCTTGCAATGCCCTCATTTGCAAGAAATCAGTAACAATTTAAATTATTGAGGGTGATTTGTGTGAAAATGATTAAATTTTTACCAAAGTTTCCGAATATATTGGCGTTTGTTTGCTGAATGATAAATGGTGCACATTATTTGTTCATTCCGTCTTGTTGTTATTTCACATGTATTTTGCATCATTGTCGTCAAAATTACTTGCTTTTGCTGAACTTAATGCCAGTCTTTGAAAATGCGTTGTTTTACCCTGTTGTTTACATAAGATAAACTGCAAACATATATACATATTTTTGAAGTTTGGTTTATTACCCCACATTCAAAAATTATTAAAATCTAAGAATAAAAGTTAGATAATTATAAAAATGATTACAATATTAACAAAAATATTAAATATATCAATAATTACAAATTACAAAATAATAAAACAAAATAAGTAAACTAAGGATGATATTGGTACCAATAGGGGTTCCACGCATAACCATAAGTGCTATAGAATGCTTCGGCAGGGTCATACGTAGGATATGGTGGCTGCATCTCTATCGACCAAGGAGGGAAGACGGGTTTCGGTGTAGGAATATAGTTTCTACCTATATGTTGGCAATGCGCTATGATCTGGTTCTGATGAACTTGCCAATCTTCAAATGCTCTCTGTCTAGCATTTTCGTATTCCTGAGAAGCTATAAACCTATGCATTTCTTGCCCCCCTCCTACATTACCTTGTTCCTGGTTTCTCTCTACCTGTGGATGTCTACCATTATATCGTACTGCGGCGTTATTTCGCCGCTTCAACACTTTCGCACCATGGTACACATTTAAACCTATAGTGTCGCGGGGTTCCGGCTCTTCTACTAATAATCCCCCCCGACTTATATCCACACCGAGATATTCACCAATCAAAGTAATAAAAATACCACCTCCTATTATGCTATGTGGACGCATCCCTCGAACCATAGCTGATAAATAATAACCCACACAATATGGTATACTTACAGCGCTGTGTGGGTCTCGAATACACATATGGTAAAACAAATCTTGTTCATTTACCTTTTCTTTGTTTTTACCCCTTTGTGTAATCGAATTAGCTAAAAATCTATGTATTACTCTTAATTCGGCTCTATCTATATCCAAATAAGAGTAGTTTCCCCCTTTAAAACGGTGGTGGCTTGTCATTTGACTCCACACACCGTGTGTATCAAAATTCTCATCTATTTTCCTACCGTTTAGTATCAATCCTCTACAATCGGCAGACGCTAATTCCTCAGGCGTATATATACGTAAAGCCTGAGCCATGTCTAGTAAAGACATGTGGCGCATCGAACCGCCTAACAAAAATCTAATAAAAGAACGATCGGTTAAACTAGCTACCCGATCATTCAACTCTATACTACATAACAACTCTTCACACCATACTTTATATACAGGTCTGCGTATGGTGAATAAACATATCCAGTCATTAAAATAAGAATTACCATACCTCTGTACCAGTAATTCCCTAATTGGCCCGGCCAATTCTACAGCTTCCAAGGGTCCCCATTCTACATTACCTTGTTACCTCAACAACCTTTGAGTGAAGAGTATGCAAACCCCGTTGATATTTTGGATAATCTATCCAAAGTCTGTCAAATCGCAGGTTCGGGTGCAACTGTTCCAAGTGCATATCTGAAAAGGTCATGACTGGATGAGGTACATCCTGCTTGTAGTAGTTATCTACCTCCTGTTGTTCCAAGTTCTCAGCAGGAGCATGGCGGGCTTGGGATGAAGATTCACCCCTTTCATTCTGCAAAACACATCAAACACAAATTTTGTGCATCCAAATATGCATTAGTGTCAGCAAAATCATTAATCAAAATAATTACAATGACATTATCAATTTATATCAAACTTAAGCTTATTTTCACATTTTTATCAAATCTACACTTTTTCAAATAAGCATATACGAAAATTTTCGCCAAGTTCATAAGCATTCAACTCAAATAACATGTCAAAATAATCATTACTAGCAAATAAACAAGTCTCAAATGGCATTATCTTTCAAAAATCAAGTTCATGAATTTTGGACTTGAAAAAGTCCACTTTAATTCTCAAAATCATGTTTAGGCTCAAAGTTTGGATCATTTAACTACCTAGACATGTTACACTACTCAATTTAGCAACAATTCATGACAAAAATCGGCCATAACCTGTTTATATCAAAAAGCCCCAAATTGCTCAAGAACACAAACCCTAGATTCTAAAGATTTTGAAGTTTTTGGCTTCAAATCATGTTAACAAGCATCAATCTAGGTTATACATGCATAATATACTAACAATTTAACACTAATTACACTAAAAATTAACAAAATTCAAATTATGAAAATATGCTCAAGAACACACTAAAATTCGGATTTAAAGGTGATTTGGGGTGTAATTGTACCTGTTTTCTTGAGTAGTTCCTAGATATCATCCTTCTCAACATGATTGTAGTGAAAAATTTGAAGATTAACGGTGAAAAATTGAGTTTTTGGGATGATTTTTGTGGGTTTTTTCGGGTTTTTTCGAGTGTTTATGCAGTATGTTTGTGTGTGTTGTGTGTACAGATCGTGCAGCTGGTTATATTTTTTTTCTGTAATTTTGTCCCTCCGCGAGTCGCGGAGGTTTTCACTTAAAACTCCGCGAGTCGCGGAGTTATTATTATTTTTTTTTTTTTTTTTTTTTTTTTTTTTTTTTTTATAATCTTTA
This sequence comes from Rutidosis leptorrhynchoides, assembly GCF_046630445.1. Lineage (NCBI taxonomy): Eukaryota > Viridiplantae > Streptophyta > Magnoliopsida > Asterales > Asteraceae > Rutidosis > Rutidosis leptorrhynchoides. Next base: position 654,373,233 of record NC_092335.1, read on the forward strand.
ACTTATAAAACAATTAAGAAATTAATTTTAAAATTTTGTTTCCCTTGTTATTTAGGACGAGGTCGTTTCGGATCGATGTCCTAGTCCGTCCCTCGACAAAATTTTAAAATTTGTCTTTTTGTAGCGATTGTTTTAAAAGCTAAGATTTTTGGGTTTTTTAATGTTTTTGGCATACTTTAAATCAATAAGATTAAAAATAATGATAATAAAAGTTCTCGTCCCTCCCTCGGGTAAAGCAATTTCGGTTCAAAGACCTAGTCTTCAACTTACGACGAATTTTAAAAATCATATTCTTAACTTATTGAGATAAAGTAAATTTTTGTTTTTAAATTCACACAACATAAATATAAAATTCAAAATTAATATTAAAAATTCACACCAAACTCAAAATTTAAAATGCATAAAATTAAAAATTAATATTTTAAAAATTAAAAATTCACACCAAACTTAATTTAAAAATTCATATTATAAATTCATACCAAACTTATATTAATTTTTCAAATATTTATAATTTTAAATATATTGTTTTTACAAAGTTTACAATATTAATTTAAGATTTAAATATTAATTTTAAAAATATAATAAAATTAAAAATCTTTTTGTCTTTTTATCCCACTTTAATCAATCAAATATTATCAAAAATATGCGCCCCTCTTTTCGGTAAAGTAATTTCGGTTCCAAGACCTAATTTAACTCATGACGAATTTTTGAAATATTTTGGGTTGATTGATTAAAGATATTTATACCTTAAGAATAAACGTTAAATTTCGCAGTGATGTAATAAATTTTTGAACGATATCAATAATTTCGGTCGCCAAACCTAATTTTATTTAATACCAATTTAATACTTTTTAGCGAACAAATTAGCGTTTATTATCAAAAGGTTAAAAATAAAAATAAAAATAAAAACTGTACAGACATACCTGTGAAATAGATTTCTTAGTTATATGATCTATTATATTCATAAGATAGTCGGTTTAATTGGTTTTCCATGGCTGCATAGGCGTAACCTCGAGCATTCATTGTCTTTTCTTCTAAACATATGAACGGTCCGTCTCTGCATAAAGTAACAAATTCGGTATTTGAATAGGTTTGATTATTTGAACATTTACCTCCATGTGACCATTTTCCGCATTTGTGACATTTTTCTAGGTGTCGTGCTCTTCTTTTCGCTGCGGATTTTGATTTTCCTTTACCAAATTGTAACTTATTATCTTCGCATCTGGATCCTTTTCTAACTCCGTCCATTCTTTCTCTGATTACTGATACTAATTCACTCGGTAGTATGTCATTATTTCTTTTAGTGATCAAAGCGTGTAGCATTAGACCATGGTTTAGTTCACAGGCAGTCTTCATTTTGTAAAAACCTAAAAAAATAAAAATTCAGAATGGGGGGAGAAGACTAGTTCTTTAGGGTCTGCTAGGGAAAGACCATACGTGTTCCATTTTCGAGAACTACACGAAAACAGACAATCTAACTCTAACAGAAATACATATTTATCCTTTAAAGACTTGATTCTCCCCACATTTAGTTAGCTGTGGTGTCGAAATTGTGATTAACTTCGTTGTCGACTTCCATCGGACCATGTATGTAATGTTTAACTCTGTGACCATTAACTTTAAATTCAATCCCATTTGAATTTATCAATTCTATCGTTCCGTATGGGAAAACTCTTTTGACTATGAATGGTCCAGACCATCTTGATTTCAATTTTCCAGGAAATAGCTTGAATCGTGAATTGAAAAGAAGAACTCTGTCTCCTTCTTTGAATTCTTTTGAACTTCTGATTCTTTTATCATGCCATTTCTTCGTTCTTTCTTTATAGATTAACGAATTTTCGTATGCTTCATGTCTTAATTCTTCTAATTCGTTTAGTTGACTTAATCGTATACGTCCGGCTTCATGTAAATCAAGATTACATGTCTTCAAAGCCCAAAATGCTTTGTGTTCAATTTCTACTGGAAGATGACATGCTTTTCCATAAACAAGTCTAAAAGGTGTGGTTCCAATTGGAGTTTTGTAGGCTGTTCTAAAAGCCCAGAGTGCATCTTCCAATTTAATGGACCATTCCTTCGGATTTGATCCTACGGTTTTCTCTAGAATACGTTTTAAAGCTCGGTTTGTATTTTCAACTTGTCCACTTGTTTGTGGATGATATGCGGTGGAGATTTTATGAGTTACTCCATATCGTTTAAGAACTTTCTCAAGTTGATTATTACAGAAATGAGTACCCCGATCACTTATTAAAGCTTTCGGTGTTCCAAACCTTGCAAAAAGACGTTTTAAAAAGTTGACTACAACTCGTGCATCGTTAGTTGGGAGAGCTTGTGCTTCCGCCCATTTAGATACATAATCAATGGCTACGAGTATATATAGATTATTATGAGATTTTGGAAATGGACCCATAAAGTCAATACCCCAAATGTCAAATACTTCACATACTTGGATGACATTTTGTGGCATTTCATCACGTTGACTTATTTTTCCGGCCCTTTGACATGCATCACAGGATTTGCAAAGAAGGTGTGCGTCTTTGTAAATTGTAGGCCAATAGAATCCAGCTTCATAAACTTTTCTTGCTGTTAGTTGAGGCCCATAATGCCCTCCTGTTGGTCCTGTGTGACAATGGTTTAAAATTTTACTAGCTTCATCTCCAAATACACATCGGCGTATTATTCCATCGGGACAACTTTTAAACAGATGTGGATCTTCCCAGAAATAGTGTTTTATATCACTGAAGAATTTCTTTCGTCTTTGGTATGATAATCCTTTTTCAAGGAATCCACAAACTAAGTAATTTGCATAGTCTGCAAACCATGGGATTTCTTTATAATCTATCTTCAATAGATATTCATCAGGAAAGTTGTCTTGTATGGCCGATTCATTCAGAATTTCTAATTCGGGATTTTCAAGACGAGAAAGATGATCAGCGGCGAGATTTTCTGCTCCTTTTTTATCTCGGATTTCAATATCAAACTCTTGTAAGAGTAAGATCCAACGGATTAATCTTGGTTTAGCATCTTGTTTTGAAAATAGGTATCTAAGAGCAGAATGGTCGGTATAGACCACCGTTTTTGCTAGAACGAGATATGATCGAAATTTGTCAAAAGCAAAGACAATAGCAAGGAGTTCTTTTTCAGTAGTTGTATAGTTCGTTTGTGCTCCTTGTAATGTCTTACTAGCATAATATATAGGTTGAAATCGTTTTTCAATCCTTTGTCCTAAAACGGCTCCCATTGCAAAATCACTTGCATCGCACATTAGTTCAAATGGTAGATTCCAATTTGGTGTTATCATGATCGGTGCATTAGTGAGTTTCTCTTTAAGAATATTAAAAGATTTGATACATTCATCTGAAAAGATGAATGGCGCATCCTTTTCTAGGAGTTTATTCATAGGAGTGGCAATTTTAGAAAAATCTTTTATGAAACGTCGGTAAAAACCGGCATGCCCTAGAAAACTCCTAACTCCTCTAACATTGGTGGGATGTGGAAGTTTAGCAATTACATCTACTTTAGCTCTATCCACTTCAATTCCTTCTTTTGAAATTTTATGTCCAAGAACGATGCCTTCTTTAACCATGAAATGGCATTTCTCCCAATTAAGTACTAGATTTGATTTTTCGCATCTAATTAGCATTCGTTCCAGATTAACTAGACATGATTTAAATGTATCACCGAAGACTGAAAAGTCATCCATGAATACTTCCATGCATTCTTCTATCATGTCGTGAAAAATCGCCATCATGCACCTTTGAAAGGTTGCAGGGGCGTTACAAAGTCCAAATGGCATGCGTTTGTAAGCAAAAGTACCATAAGGGCACGTGAATGTGGTTTTCTCTTGATCTTCGGGTGCTATTGGAATTTGAAAATATCCGGAAAATCCATCTAGAAAACAATAGTAACTATTTCCGGCTAATCTTTCCAACATTTGATCTATGAAAGGTAAGGGAAAGTGATCTTTTCTGGTGGCGTCATTTAATTTTCTATAATCAATACATACACGCCATCCTGTTACAGTCCTAGTAGGAATAAGCTCATTTTTCTCATTTGTAATGACAGTCATACCACCCTTCTTAGGCACGCATTGAACTGGGCTTACCCATGGACTATCAGAAATTGGATATATCAAACCTGCATCTAGCAGTTTAATAATCTCTTTCTTAACTACATCTTGCATATTAGGATTTAGTCTTCGTTGGCGTTGCACATACGTTTTATGACCTTCTTCCATAAGGATTTTATGTGTGCAATACGAAGGACTTATTCCTTTAATATCATGAATCTTCCATGCAATGGCTGGTTTATGAGCTTTCAACACAGAAATGAGTTGTGATTTCTCATTTTCAGTAAGAGAAGACGATATTATTACAGGTAATTCAGATTCACCATGTAAATAAGCGTATTCCAAATAGTTTGGAAGTGGCTTTAACTCTAATTTCGGAGGTTCTTCTATCGATGATTTATATCGATATCTGTCTTCTTCTTTTAGCATTTGAATTTTTTCTGTTGTTGGTTCATATCCATTAGCTATAAGTGTAGCTAACATTTCAGCTTCATCAATTGGTTCATTACCTTCTCCTAAAGAACATTCTCCTGTTCCTTGTAATTCTGGAAATTCTTCTAACAATTCTGCATGTGCATCTATAGTTTGAATATAATAACATGTATCATCTGCAGATTGTGGTTGTTGCATTGCTCTATCAACTGAAAAGGTAATACTCTCATCCTCTATACTTAGGGTCAGTTTCTTACCGAACACGTCTATCATTGCTTTAGCCGTGTTTAAGAATGGTCTTCCTAATATGAGAGGAACTTGAGAATCTTCTTCCATGTCCAAAACAACAAAATCTACTGGAAATACTAAAGTACCAACTTTAACTAGCATGTTCTCCATTATCCCTCTAGGATATTTTATTGATCTATCGGCTAGTTGTATGCTTATTCTGGTTGGTTTTAATTCTCCAAGGTCTAGTTTAGCGTATAGTGAATACGGCATTAGATTTATACTAGCACCTAAATCTGCCAATGCTTCTATTGAACTAAGACTACCCAGAAAACATGGAATTGTGAAACTTCCTGGATCAGATAGTTTTTCTGGTATCTTATTCAACAGCACTGCTGAACAATTAGCATTCATAGTAACAGCCGAGAGTTCTTCCATTTTCTTTCTATTCGTGATTAGATCTTTCAAGAATTTAGCATATCTTGGCATTCCTGAAATCACATCAATGAAAGGAAGATTTACATTTATCTGTTTAAACATATCCAAGAATTTGGATTGCTCGGCTTCAAGTTTTTCTTTCTTCATTTTACTCGGATAAGGAAGTGGTGGTTGGTATGGTTTAACATAAGGTTTATCCTTAACTGTGTTATCTTCATTAACCTTTTCAACTACCGGTTCTTTTTCCTTATCTTGATCAGGTTGTGGTTCTTGTGGAGTAGGAATAGTTTCATCAGAAGTTACCGGTATTTCAGGTGGTTTAAGTGTTGTACCACTTCTTGTGGTAATAGCTTTAGCTGTTTCATTCCGGGGGTTAGCATTTGTATCACTTGGTAGACTTCCCGGTTTTCTTTCACCTATTAACCTTGCTAGGTTACTTACTTCTTGTTCCAGATTTTGAATAGAAGCTTGTTGATTTCTAAATGCTTGAGCATTTTGTTCATTTGTTTGTTTTTGAGATGTGAAAAACTGCGTTTGAGTTTCAACTAGCTTCGTCATCATATCTTCTAAATTCGGCTTTTTATCATCGGTTTGTTGTGGTGGTTTGTTTTGAAAATTCGGTCTTTGCTGATTATAAGTATTATTGGATACTTGTTGATTGCTAGGACCTTGTTGGTTGTTGTATGGAATATTTCGGTTATAATTCTGGTTTTGATTGTAAATCGGTCTTGGCGGTTGATAATTATTCTGATAATTATTTCCAGGCCTTTGGTTTATGTATGAAATATTCTCTCTTTGTTCCATTGTTAATTCAATACTGAGACAATCTTTTGTCAAATGTGGTCCTCCACACTGCTCACAACTAATTCGTATAGCATGAATATCCTTAGTCATCTTTTCCATTCGTCTCTCGAAAGCATCTATCTTTGCGGAAATAGAATCTAAGTCATGGCTAGAATCGGCTCTAGCTGCTTTAGATGATCTAATGATATCTTTTTCTTGGTGCCACTCATGCGAGTGGGAAGCAGTATTATCAATAATTTTGTAAGCATCAGTTTCGGTTTTCTTCATAATAGAACCACCAGCTGCTATATCTATGTCTTTTCTTGTAGTGATGTCGCAGCCTTGGTAGAATATTTGTACTATTTGACAGGTGTCTAAACCATGTTGCGGACATCCTCTTAACAACTTTCCATATCTTGTCCACGCCTCATATAGAGTTTCATTTGGCTTTTGTGTGAACGTAACAATTTCTGCTTGAAGTCTTACGGCTTTTGATGCAGGAAAGAATTGTTTAAGAAATTTGTCAATTAAAACGTCCCATGTATCAATCGCCCCTTCAGGTAACGATTCCAACCAATCTTTGGCTTCTCCCTTTAAAGTCCAGGGAAATAACATGAGATATATCTGTTCATCCTCCACTTCTCGTATTTTAAATAGTGTGCAGATCCTATTAAAGGTACGTAGATGTTCATTTGGATCTTCCTTCGGCGCACCACTAAATTGGCATTGATTAGTCACCATGTGTAGAATTTGTCCTTTGATTTCATAATCTGGCGCATTAATGTCTGGATGAGTAATTGCGTGACCTTGGCCAGTGCGTTTAGCTCTCATTCGGTCTTCCATACTTAAAGGTTCCAGATTCTCCATAATTGAATTTGTTGAATCGGTATCACTAGATGCTTCAGATTTAATGGTTCGTTCCTCAACAATCTCTGTTTGAATGATTGGTGGTTCCGGAGGAAAGTTTAATGGTTCAGGATCTACGAACCGTTCCTGAATATTTTCTGGATTATCAATTGTGAGTTTTGTTTCAAAAACTGGATTATCGGAAATTTGAACTGAAGTACTTGGTCGACTGGATGACGATTCTAAAGAAAAATCAACGGCGGTTATATTTGTTAAACGATGTCTTGATCGAGTTACAGGTGGTGAACGTACAAAAGGTGATGAACGTCTTGCTCGGTGCATTCACAGAATATCCTATTAGTTTTTAAAAGGAAAGAAAAATTATAATAAGTTATCCAATCAATAGACTTTTCTGATTTTGCCCACGTTTCGAATAGCCAAAAGATGCAGCAGAGGGGCAGGATTCGTTTGGTCTCAATATAATTGAGGACTGTTTGGCTCCAATAACCCGGTCCACATACAAATCCAACTATTACTACGAACCAGAAAATTTTGATGTCTATCAATTTAACCACTTAAAATAAATTTTCGTAATTTTAAGAAATTTAGAGAAGAAGTAGAAAAAATTCTAAGTCCTAAAAACTAGAATAGCGAGAAATAAGAGAGAAAAAGAGTTCGTCGCAAAAGGTCGAAAAAGAAAAATGGTTAAAAAATAAAAGGTGACGGAAAAATAAAAGAAACTTATAAAAACTTAAAAATAATTAACTAATTTAACCTTATTACTACAACTAACTTAAAATTATAATCGCAAATTGATATTACTAATTGGAATGATAATTGATACATAGTAAAAGGTGTAAAAATATTAAAGCTTACAAGAAAAACTAAATCCCAAATGGAAATAACTTAAAAAGAAACTAAAACTTAAAAAGGCGTCGCAAAATTCTAAAGCACCTAAATCTTAGTCTAAAGAAAAAGCACTTAAGGAATTCTACGGCAAAGCCTAAAAATCTAGGAGTAAAAATAACTAAAGCAAAAACTAAGTTTAAAATTAAATATGAGCTAAAAATACAAATATTACGCTACAACGATTAAAAAGGTACAAAATATAAAAATATACAAAAAGTTGTAAAAAGTACAAAAAATATTATTTTTATATTATTTATTTTACTAAACTATTAATTTTACAATTTAATAAAAACTTATTAAAACTAAATACATAAATATAAAGTAAAAAGTAAAAAACTAAAATTAATAATAATAATAATAATAATAATGTTTAAATAATAATAATAAATAATAACCCGTGATTAATGCGGTTTTAGGGTTTTTGTCCGTGTGTCAGAAGCCCTCCGCGAGTTGCGGTGAATAAAGAGGAAAACCCCGCGAGTCGCGGGGTTCAGGAATTCAGTTGACAGGACTTACTTTTTACGCGTTTTTCTTTTTTTTTTTTTTATTATTTTCTGTTTTCTGTTTTTAATTTAAATAAACGATTTTTAATAAAATTTATATTTTTATAAATTAAAATAAAGATAAAGAAACTTATAAAACTTAAATATTTAACAAAATCCTAAAAATACTTATATTTTTGTTTTTCTTTTATATTTTTGAATGATTAAAACGTAATTTTTACAAAAACGACTTTTAATAAAAGTAAATAAAAATCTTTTTTTTTTTTTTTATTTATTAGCGTTGCGCTTCCGGCTTTTAAGAGTAATTCCCCGGCAGCGGCGCCAAAAATACTTGATGATGTAGCGTGAGGGTACGAAATAGTATTTTTGTTACTAGGAAATACTATTAAATACGATACAATTTTACACAAGATATTTATTTATTTATAGAATGGATATACTTAAACCTTGCTACAACACTTATAGGCAGTGTACCTAATCGTACAGTAGTGTAGTTTTTAGTAAGTCCGGTTCGTTCCACAGGGAGATCTTTAAGCAAAGCTCAACGCTATATTAGTTTACTTTTATAAAAATACAAATATATATATAGGTAATATTATTATTATAAAGGGGGGTTTTTACCGTTTAATGACCGGTTTGTCGATTTTAAAACTTTAGTCGCAGTTAAAACCTAATGTAAAATATAAAATAAATACAAGACTTAAAATTAAAGCGTAAAGTAAATAACGATAATGAACTTGCGAATAATAAAAATGCGATAAAATAAACTTGCGATAATTAAAAGTACGATAATTAAAAGTGCGATTAAATAAAATAACAATAAATAAAAGTGCGATAATTAGAAGTGCAATTAAATATAAAATAAAGGAAATTAAATATGAAATAAAAGAATTATGCTTATTTAAACTTCCGTAATCATGATGTTTGACGTGTTGATTTTAGTTTTATGCCCATGGGTTAATTGTCCTTTGTCCTGGATTATTCAATATGTCCGTCTGGTTTTTGTCCATAACAGTCCATCAGTCATAAATATAAATTGCAAGTGTCCTTGTCAAATTATTATTATACCCGAAGATAAATATTCCAACTAATTGGGGATTCGAATTGCAACAAGGTTTTAATACTTTGTTTAATGAATACACCAGGTTATCGACTGCGTGTAAACCAAGGTTTTACTACTTTGTTAACAATTACACCAATTACCCTTGAATGTAATTTCACCCCTGTTTTAATTATTCTAGTGGCTATTAATCCATTCTCGTGTCCGGTTAAATGAACGATTATTCGTACATATAAATACCCCGCCCATCGTGTCCGATCGAGTTTATATGGTAATTTATAGGGACGTCCAATTGTAAATCTTTATATTAACATTAACAAACTTTCATTTAGTTAAACAAATATAAAGCCCATTAATAGCCCATAGTCTAGTTTCCACAAGTGTCGTTCTTTTGTCCAAACCCCAATTATGGTACAAAGCCCAATTACCCATTTTTAGTAATTAGCCCAACATCATGATTACTTCGTTTTAAATAAGCATAATAATAACTTAGCTACGAGACATTAATATAAAAAGGTTGAACATAACTTACAATGATTAAAAATAGCGTAGCGTTACACGGACAGAATTTCGACTTACACCCTTACAACATTCGCTAACATACCCTTATTATTAGAATTATAATTAAAATTAAAATATAAATTATAAATATAAATATATTACTTCGTATGAAGAGAAGAAAAAATGATGTTGATTTTGATCAGAATTCGGGTTGATTTATAGCCAGGAATGATTTTTGGGGCTCCGCGACTCGCGGCAAAAAGCCCTTCAAACTCCGCGAGTCGCGGAGAGGTATTTTCAATTCACACCCTTGGAGTTTCTGGCTGCCGACAGTTTTTAATATATATATATAATATATATATAATTAATATAATTAATTATATATTATATTATATTTATATATATAGTTAACTTGTAATTTTTAGTCCGTTGCGTCGAGCGTTAAGAGTTGACTCTAGTCCCGGTTCCGGATTTTCGAACGTCCTCGCGTACAATTTAATATCTTGTACTTTGCGTTTTGAATCTTGTACTCTTGTGATTTCGAGACGTTTCTTATCAATAATTGGAACCTTTTTAATTGTCTTTTGTTCTTTTGAGCTTTTTGGTCGTTTGCGTCTTCAAATCGTCGAATCTGTCTTTTGTCTTCACCTTTTATTATTTAAACGAATATCACTTGTAAATAGAACAATTGCAACTAAAAGCTTGTCTTTCTTGAGGAATAATGCTATGAAATATATGTTCGTTTTTAGCATTATCAAATGCTATGAAATATATGTTCCTTTTTAGCCTTATCAATATCCCCACACTTGAGCGTTGCTTGTCCTCAAGCAATACAGTCTTGAAATAATATAATACATCACACGAATCACTTCTTTATTCTTCACACTTTGTACATCAGTGATTTTGATATGGCGGTATAAACAATGATAGTAACAATAGAACCATGGTTAAAGGTGGGTGTGTCATCCACAGTTGCCTCGGGTTTAGGTCAACGACACTTGCAATCAAATAGCCGATTTACTTTCGGTTTCCAAAGCAAAGTGCACATTTGAAAGGCGGTTTACAGTCCCACATGACTATAAAAATGTAGATCCTTTAGGAAAATTGGATCTTTATGAAAACATTTGATCTTTTTGAAAATTCATTCTAGCTTTTACCCTAGACAAGTTTTCCGATTTGATCCACCATTGGTGTTGCAAAATATATTTGTGGATCAATAGTTTGGCTAAAAACTTTTAGGCTCGTGTAATCCACTGCTATCCCTGTATCGGAAAGCACACATCCAGTTTATTTGTCCCGTATATTACCTTTCGGTAAACTACCGTCCGGTTGTAAAGGAAAGCGATGAACAAGAAACTGTTAAGGCAATGTCTAATGACATGCATTTGATTATGGTCTTTTTAACGTGTCGGATGCTAGTACTATCCTTGGTAGGAGCAATAGTAAAGATCATCCTTTGATTTTTCGGTCTGGCACAAGGTCCTGTCTCCGACCATGCTATGCAACCACCGTTCTTACGGTTGACACCCGATTTGGTTCAGGTGACCTAATGAATTCCAGGTGAATTCCTAGGATTTTACATTTAATGGTAATGAACGCATTGAAAATGGGTTTCAGAAAACAAATCGGTTTGTATTTTTGATCAAAATATTTTCTCGTTCAAGCTCGAGTTTAGATATCATCGAATTCCATGAGTTTGAATTCTCAATCTTTAAGGTCAATCTCAAGGATTGAGTAATATCAGACTTAAAAGCTGATTTTTAATCTTTAAGGAGATTATCCTTTCTGGGGATCTGATTCATTAGTCTTATCAAGCTAATTTGCACGGTGCCCCCCCATTGTACGAGATAAATCCTTCTCATGGTTAGGATAAATCTGACCACTTGGCGACCCTGTTTGATGCTGAGGTCCGTGGATTTCCTGCTGATTTTAGAGATGACTTTTCTAGATTTTTCGTCAACCTACAGCTGGTCTGGACGACAACTTCATGACCTAAATCAAGAAGCGCGTGTCTTTTTCGGAAGACTTTACTTCCTTTTAATGATGGAATTGATTCATCGTGTAGATCCATCTTTCTTTAATAAATCGGGTAAAACAGTTAATTTAGTCCAAAACAAAAAAACCTGCAATAACTTTACAGAAACATGTGATAGATAGTTTTTAATTGAATAACTTGGTACATTCTCCCCACACTTAGTTTCTTTCTTTGCCTTTTTATTCTCCTTTATTCCATTTTAAATGAATTCAAGCATTTTAGGTTGTTTCTCAATTTATGCCCTTTCCTAGGCAACAATAATTTCGGCATTAACACCTAGTTTTATTGTTCATAAATATATATAAACATGATTTTGAGTTCATTTAGTTGAAATTTTTTCAAATTTTCACAAAATTTGGCGAATAAACTAAGTGTAATCCCGAGAGAATTTGTAACCCTTCCCCACACTTGAGATCATGCAATGCCCTCATTTGCATGAAATCAGACTCTAATTATAAATTCATGAGGGTGATTAGTGTAGAAAAGTGATTAGAAATACCCAGTTTGTAATTACAAAGCTCATCGAATGATAGATGGCGCGCCTCATCGTTCATTCCTTCTTGCATTATCACACATGTTTTTCTTCAAAAATGGTTGCTTTTCTGAACTGTTTGATAATTTTTGAAAATGCGTTTTTTTTACCCTAATCATCATGCATTTTTATTAACGAGTTATGCACTAACCCGAACCCCTAGTTTAAAGTTAAGTGGGGTTAGACTTCCCCACACTTAGCTGACGACATGTGAAGTCGGTAGAATAAGTTCCACGAATTAGAATAGTGAGCCAATTATTTATATCTCGGGTGGTGTATAATATATCAATGGGTTTAAAGTTTAGACTCACCCGATCGTCACTACTTAATTCTTTTTTAAGTGTAGCTTTTAGTAAATGGATATGTCTCTTTTCTGGTTCTTGGTCAAATGGATCGTCATACACTGACATACATATTCCTATAGGGTGGTCAATTCCTAACATTTCCTTCCGTTCATTCTCGGGATCAAAGTTTTTACCTCTATTACCCATTTGGGTAAAATTTGAGGTGTCATTATCTATTACAGTTCTTAGTTCATCTTCGGTAGATGATTTGTCTATTGAGAATATTGGGTTGGAAGGTTGTGGAATGGTGAATTTCGGGATCGAAGTAGATTCTTCTTCATTAATGGTACTTATCAGTCCCACCACTTTAGTCTCGGGGGTAAAATTTTCAACGTTATCGTTTTCCCAAGAGTACCAATTTGTCACCCTTACTTCTTCTTCATCCATTGATGGATCGATGATTTCGTCGGTAGAGGCTAATGTGTCGATATGTTGTGAATTTGGTAAGACTGAATAAAAAGTATCATCGGGATAGTTGGTGATTTTGGAGCTCTCGAATTCATCAAAATTCGATGATTTGAGATTTTCTTGCACACGACTCCTCAGATCAACAGGTGTGTAGTCTGATAGAGTTTCAGCTTGCCTAGTTACAAACTCTCTCAATTGTTCATTTTGAGCATCGAGTTTTTCGAATTTGATTTTCATATGATCTAAAGAATTTTCGAACACGTAATTTTCCTCGTCTTCTGGTTGTTGAGTTTGAATAAATTCTTGGGAATAATCCCAATTTGAATTGTGTTCTTCATAATCGTTCCATTCAGGTTCTGTGGGTGCATAATTTTCCATAGGAACATAATAGTAACATTCCCATGTTGAGTGATAATCTCCACAGATTTCACAACCAGTTATTGTTTCGTCATTTGTGATCCAAGATTGACTGAACGAATTGTCATCAACACTCGTTTGAGAGTATTGACTTAATTGATTTTGGAGTTCAAAAAGAGTTTCCAAGGCCTTGTTTTCAAAATTTTCCATTTTATTGCGATGGCCAAATTTTAGCTACAATGTGGTGCATTCACGAATTATCCTATTAGTTATAAAAATAGAAAAACTTATATAAGTTGTCCAATTAATAGACTTTTCTGATTTTGCCCACGTTTCGAATAGCCAAAAGATGCAGCAGGTAGCCAGGACCCTTTAAATCGGAAGCCCACAACTAGCCACTAACAAATCCAACTATTACTACGAACCAGAAAAATGTCAACGTCCATTAATTTAACCGCTTAAATAATTTTTCTTTTCGTTTGAGAATTAGATAAGAAGTAGAGAAAATTTCTAAGTCCTAAAAACTAGAATGCGTCGAGAAATAAGAAAGAAAAAGATTGCGCGTCGAAAAATGTCGAAAAATAAAAGGTCGAAAAATAGGCGTCGAAAAATAAAAATAAGAAAGTAGCGCGAAAAACGGCGTCGCAAAATTCTAAAGCACCTAAATCTTAGTCTAAAGAAATATCACTTAAGGGATTTTACGGCAAAGCCTAAAAATTCTAAAAATAAAAATAACTATGGCAAAACTAAACTTAATACTAAAAATTATAACTAGAGTCTAAAAATCTAAAAGTAATAAAACTTAAAAATAAAAAAATTTATTATTTATTATTTTTAAAAAAAAAAAAAAATTTAAAATTTTTTTTTTTAAAAAACGATTTTTTTATTTTTTTTTATATTTCGTTTTTTAAAATTTTTTTTTAAAAAAAAAATTTTTTTTTTTTAATTTTTTTTTAAAAAACGAATTTTTTTTATTATAATATTATTTTTTTCAAAACTTTTTTTTTAACTCATTTACTATTCATGAATAGTAAATGAAAAGAAATTAATTAATTTACTATTCACATGAAAACGACATGATAGAAATTATTAATTATAAGTTACATAATATACGCCTGAAGTATTTAATAAATACGACTTTTTAAAACTTTTACGATTCAAAATAGTAAATGAAACGAAATTAATTAATTTACTATTCACATGAAAGCGACATTATAGAAATTATTAATTATAAGTTACATAATATACCCCTGAAGTATTTAATAAATACGACTTTTTAAAACTTTACGTATCAAATTTTGATTCTAAAATATTATTATATTATTATATTCTATTTCAATATTATTATATTATTATATTCTATTTCAATATTATTATATTATTATATTTTATTTCAATATTATTATAATTTAAAATATAGCATTTTAGCGCTCCCCGGCAGCGGCGCCAAAAACTTAATGTGTTGCACGTGGTGTACGAAAATACTATTATTTTTAATATGAAATGCGACGAAATATTACACAAGTTTTAATTAATTTACGGATGGAATATACCTAAACGTTGCTACAACACTTATAGGCAGTGTACCTAATCGTAGAGTAGTGCAGTTTTTAGTAAGTCCGGTTCGTTCCACAGGGAGCTAGTGAAGTTTAACACTATATTTTTAAAACTATATTTTTACAAAAATATAAATAAATATAAGTAGTATTATTATTATTATATAAAGGGGGGTTTTTTACCGTTTAGTGACCGGTTTGTCGATTTTAAAGCTTAAGTTACAATTAAAACCTAATGCAAAATATTAAATATAAATATATCTTAATTTTAAAGCATAAAGTAAATGACAATAATTAAAATGACAGAAAATTTAAGTGCGATAAAATATGAATTAAAGGAATTATGCTTATTTAAACTTCCGTAATCATGATGTTTGGCTTGTTGATTTTAATTTAGTCCGATGGGTTAATTGTCCTTTGTCCTGGATTATTTAATATGTCCATCTGGTTTTTGTCCATAATGGTCCATCAGTCATAAATATAAAGTGCGAGTGTCCTCGTCAAATTACCCTTATGTCCGAAGTCAAATATTCCAACTAATTGGGGACTTAAACTATAATTACACCAAGTGTCCTTGTATATAATTCACCCCTATTTTAATTAGTCAATTAACTATTAATCCATCCCCGTGTCCGGATAAATGAACAATTATTAGTACTTATAAATATCCCGCCCATCGTGTCCGATCGAGTGTATGTGGTTATTTATAGGTACGTCCAATTGTAATTTTTATATTAAATTAACGAACTGTCATTCAATTAACAAATATAAAACCCATTAAAAGCCCATAGTCTAATTTCCACAAGTGTCGTTCTTTTGTCCAAACCCCAATTATGGTCCAAAGTCCAATTACCCAATTTTAGTATTTAGCCTAACATCACGATTACTTCGGTATTAAATAAGCATAATAACGGCTTAGCTACTAAACAATAATGAAAATAATATAAACATAACTTACAGTGGGTATTAATAGCGTAGTATTACACGGGCAGAGCTTCGACTTAAAACCCGTAAAATATTTCTTACAATAACCCAATTATTATTAAACTTAAATTAAAATTAAAATTATAAATATAAATTACATATAGGGAGAAAGAAAGATTGAAAAAGGTGTGTTTAAATTCATCGATTACATGGCCTTTTATAGGCAAATGATTAATTTGAATTTTCACTTATGACCCCTGAACTATGCTCAATTAACAACTTTTTATTATTTAATATTATTCTTATTATGAATTATTTAAATATTATATTATATTCTTTTGCATAGTTGACTTGTACTTTCAGCTCCGTTGCGTCGAGCGTTGAAAGTTGATTCATGCCTCGGTTCCGGATTTTCGAACGTCCTTTCGTACAATTTTATATCGTGTACTTTGCGTTTTGCGTCTTGTATTCTTGTAATTTTGAGACGTTCCTCATCAATAATTTGAACCTCTTGAATTGTATCTTGTACTTTTTAGCTTTTTGGACCTTTGTGTCTTCAAATCGTCATTTTCGCCTTTTGTCTTCGCACTTATTTAATATAAACGGATATCACTTGAAAATGGAACAATTGCAACTAAAATCTTGTCTTTCTTGGGGAATAATGCTATGAAATATAAGTTCCTTTTTAGCCTTATCAGCTACTAAGTATGAACTTAACGGGTAGGTACTACCCGAATTTAAACTTATAAAACGCTAATATGAAGAAAAAGCTTTTATAAATGAGTTCATATTATGCTACGAAATACTATTAACTACTCTTAATATTCTGTATGATTAACTTGTTCCATTTGACTATTTTGAAGGAAATGGCACCGACTACTCGACACACCGTGAATATGAATGAAGAGGAATTCCGTACTTTTCTAGCTTCAAACATAGCCGCAGTACAGGCTGCGCTACATACCAACAATAACCTTGGATCTAGCAGTACAGGAAATCGTGTAGGATGCACCTACAAAGAATTCACTGCCTGCAAACCTTTGGAATTTGATGGAACCGAAGGACCGATCGGATTGAAACGGTGGACCGAGAAGGTCGAATCGGTGTTTGCCATAAGTAAGTGTACTGAAGAGGACAAAGTGAAGTACGCTACGCATACCTTCACAGGTTCTGCGTTAACATGGTGGAATACCTATCTAGAGCAAGTGGGACAAGACGATGCGTACGCACTACCGTGGTCAGCATTCAAGCACTTGATGAACGAGAAGTACCGTCCCAGAACCGAGGTCAATAAGCTCAAGACAGAACTTAGAGGGTTACGAACCCAAGGATTTGATATTACCACGTACGAAAGACGATTCACAGAATTGTGCCTATTATGTCCGGGAGCATTCGATGATGAGGAAGAGAAGATCGACGCATTTGTGAAAGGATTACCGGAAAGAATCCAAGAAGATATAAGTTCACACGAGCCCGCCTCCATACAACAGGCATGTAGAATGGCTCACAAACTAGTGAACCAGATTGAAGAAAGAATTAAAGAACAGACTGCTGAAGAGGCCAATGTGAAGCAAGTCAAAAGAAAGTGGGAGGAAAACGGTAATAAGAATCACCAATACAACAACAACAGCAATTACAACAATAATCGCAACAATTATCCCAACAATCGCAACATCAATCGCAACTACAACAAACGGCCCAACAACAACAACAACAACAACAGTAACAACAACAGCAACTACAACAATCATCCCAACAACAATAATAACCGCAACAACAACAACAACAATCAGAAGCAGCTATGGCAAAGGTGTGAAAAGTATCACTCGGGGTTCTGCACCAAATTTTGCAACAAGTGTAAAAGAAATGGTCATAGCGCGGCGAAGTGTGAGGTCTACGGACCAGGGGTTAATAGAACGAAAGGAACAAATGGTGTCGGAACGAGTAATGGCGGAGCAAGTAGTGTCGGAGCAAGTTATGCCAATGTAGTTTGTTATAAATGTGGAAAACCGGGCCACATTATTAGAAATTGCCCGAACCAGGAGAACACGTATGGACAAGGCAGCGGAAAAGTTTTCAATATTAATGCGGCAGAGGCACAGGAAGACCCGGAGCTTGTTACGAGTACGTTTCTTATTGACAATAAATCTGCTTACGTTTTATTTGATTCGGGTGCGGATAGAAGCTATATGAGTAGAGATTTTTGTGCTAAATTAATTTGTCCATTGACGCCTTTGGATAGTAAATTTTTACTCGAATTAGCAAATGGTAAATTAATTTCAGCAGATAATATATGTCGGAATCGAGAAATTAAACTGGTTAGCGAAACATTTAAGATTGATTTGATACCAGTAGAGTTAGGGAGTTTTGATGTGATAATCGGTATGGACTGGTTGAAAGAAGTGAAAGCAGAGATCGTTTGTTACAAAAATGCAATTCGCATTATACGAGAAAAAGGAAAACCCTTAATGGTGTACGGAGAAAAGGGCAACACGAAGCTACATCTTATTAGTAATTTGAGGGCACAAAAACTAATAAGAAAAGGTTGCTATGCTGTTCTAGCACACATCGAGAAAGTACAAACTGAAGAAAAAAGCATCAATGATGTTCCCATTGCAAAAGAATTTCCCGATGTATTTCTGAAAGAATTACCGGGATTACCCCCACATCGATCCGTTGAATTTCAAATAGATCTTGTACCAGGAGCTGCACCAATAGCTCGTGCTCCTTACAGACTCGCACCCAGCGAGATGAAAGAACTGCAAAGCCAATTACAAGAACTTTTAGAGCGTGGTTTCATTCGACCAAGCACATCACCGTGGGGAGCTCCTGTTTTGTTTGTCAAGAAGAAAGATGGTACATTCAGGTTGTGTATCGACTACCGAGAGTTGAACAAACTTACCATCAAGAACCGCTACCCACTACCGAGAATCGACGACTTATTTGATCAACTACAAGGCTTGTCTGTTTATTCAAAGATTGACTTACGTTCCGGGTATCATCAAATGCGGGTGAAAGAAGATGATATTCCAAAGACTGCTTTCAGAACACATTACGGTCATTACGAGTTTATGGTCATACCGTTTGGTTTAACTAATGCACCAGTTGTGTTCATGGACCTTATGAACCGAGTGTGTGGACCATACCTTGACAAGTTTGTCATTGTTTTCATTGATGACATACTTATTTACTCAAAGAATGACCAAGAACACGGTGAACATTTGAGAAAGGTGTTAGAAGTATTGAGGAAGGAAGAATTGTACGCTAAGTTTTCAAAGTGTGCATTTTGGTTGGAAGAAGTTCAATTCCTCGGTCACATAGAGAACAAAGAAGGTATTAAGGTGGATCCGGCAAAGATAGAAACTGTTGAAAAGTGGGAAACCCCAAAAACTCTGAAACACATACGCCAGTTTTTAGGACTAGCTGGTTACTACAGAAGGTTCATCCAAGACTTTTCCAGAATAGCAAAACCCTTGACTGCATTAACGCATAAAGGGAAGAAATTTGAATGGAATGATGAACAAGAGAAAGCGTTTCAGTTATTGAAGAAAAAGCTAACTACGGCACCTATATTGTCATTGCCTGAAGGGAATGATGATTTTGTGATTTATTGTGACGCATCAAAGCAAGGTCTCGGTTGTGTATTAATGCAACGAACGAAGGTGATTGCTTATGCGTCTAGACATTTGAAGATTCACGAACAAAATTATACGACGCATGATTTGGAATTAGGCGCGGTTGTTTTTGCATTAAAGACTTGGAGGCACTACTTATATGGGGTCAAAAGTATTATATATACCGACCACAAAAGTCCTCAACACATATTTAATCAGAAACAACTGAATATGAGGCAGCGTAGGTGGATTGAATTGTTGAATGATTACGACTTTGAGATTCGTTACCACCCGGGGAAGGCAAATGTGGTAGCCGATGCCTTGAGCAGGAAGGACAGAGAACCCATTCGAGTAAAATCTATGAATATAATGATTCATAATAACCTTACTACTCAAATAAAGGAGGCGCAACAAGGAGTTTTAAAAGAGGGAAATTTAAAGGATGAAATACCCAAAGGATCGGAGAAGCATCTTAATATTCGGGAAGACGGAACCCGGTATAGGGCTGAAAGGATTTGGGTACCAAAATTTGGAGATATGAGAGAAATGGTACTTAGAGAAGCTCATAAAACCAGATACTCAATACATCCTGGAACGGGGAAGATGTAAAAGGATCTCAAGAAACATTTTTGGTGGCCGGGTATGAAAGCCGATGTTGCTAAATACGTAGGAGAATGTTTGATGTGTTCTAAGGTCAAAGCTGAGCATCAGAAACCATCAGGTCTACTTCAACAACCCGAAATCCCGGAATGGAAATGGAAAAACATTACCATGGATTTCATCACTAAATTGCCAAGGACTGCAAGTGGTTTTGATACTATTTGGGTAGTAGTTGATCGTCTCACCAAATCAGCACACTTCCTGCCAATAAAAGAAGATGACAAGATGTAGAAGTTAGCACGACTGTATTTGAAGGAAGTCGTCTCCAGACATGGAATACCAATCTCTATTATCTCTGATAGGGATGGCAGATTTATTTCAAGATTCTGGCAGACATTACAGCAAGCATTAGGAACTCGTCTAGACATGAGTACTGCCTATCATCCACAAACTGATGGGCAGAGTGAAAGGATGATACAAACGCTTGAAGACATGCTACGAGCATGTGTTATTGATTTCGGAAACAGTTGGGATCGACATCTACCGTTAGCAGAATTTTCCTACAACAACAGCTACCATTCAAGCATTGAGATGGCGCTGTTTGAAGCACTTTATGGTAGAAAGTGCAGGTCTCCGATTTGTTGGAGTGAAGTGGGGGATAGACAGATTACGGGTCCGGAGATTATACAAGAAACTACCGAGAAGATCATCCAAATTCAACAACGGTTGAAAACCGCCCAAAGTCGACAAAAGAGCTACGCTGACATTAAAAGAAAAGATATAGAATTTGAAATTGGAGAGATGGTCATGCTTAAAGTTGCACCTTGGAAAGGCAATGTTCGATTTGGTAAACGAGGGAAATTAAATCCAAGGTATATTGGACCATTCAAGATTATTGATCGTGTCGGACCAGTAGCTTACTGACTTGAGTTACCTCAACAACTCGCGGCTGTACATAACACTTTCCACGTCTCAAATTTGAAGAAATGTTTTTCTAAAGAAGATCTCACTATTCCGTTAGATGAAATCCAAATCAACGAAAAACTCCAATTCATCGAAGAACCCGTCGAAATAATGGATCGTGAGGTAAAAAGACTTAAGCAAAACAAGATACCAATTGTTAAGGTTCGATGGAATGCTCGTAGAGGACCCGAGTTCACCTGGGAGCGTGAAGATCAGATGAAGAAGAAATACCCGCATCTATTTCCAGAAGATTCGTCAACACCTTCAACAGCTTAAAATTTCGGGACGAAATTTATTTAACGGGTAGGTACTGTAGTGACCCGAACTTTTCCATGTTTATATATATTAATTGAGATTGATATTTACATGATTAAATGTTTCCAACATGTTAAGCAATCAAACTTGTTAAGACTTGATTAATTGAAATATGTTTCATATAGACAATTGACCACCCAAGTTGACCGGTGATTCACGAACGTTAAAACTTGTAAAAACTATATGATGACATATATATGGATATATATATAGTTAACATGATACTATGATAAGTAAACATATCATTAAGTATATTAACAATGAACTACATATGTAAAAACAAGACTACTAACTTAATGATTTTTAAACGAGACATATATGTAACGATTATCGTTGTAAAGACATTTAATGTATATATATATCATATTAAGAGATATTCATACATGATAATATCATGATAATATAATAATTTAAAATCTCATTTGATATTATAAACATTGGGTTAACAACATTTAACAAGATCGTTAACCTAAAGGTTTCAAAACAACACTTACATGTAACGACTAACGATGACTTAACGACTCAGTTAAAATGTATATACATGTAGTGTTTTAATATGTATTTATAAACTTTTGAAAGACTTCAATACACTTATCAAAATACTTCTACTTAACAAAAATTCTTACAATTACATCCTCGTTCAGTTTCATCAACAATTCTACTCGTATGCACCCGTATTCGTACTCGTACAATACACAGCTTTTAGATGTATGTACTATTGGTATATACACTCCAATGATCAGCTCTTAGCAGCCCATGTGAGTCACCTAACACATGTGGGAACCATCATTTGGCAACTAGCATGAAATATCTCATAAAATTAAAAAAATATGAGTAATCATTCATGACTTAGTTACATGAAAACAAAATTACATATCCTTTATATCTAATCCATACACCAACGACCAAAAACACCTACAAACACTTTCATTCTTCAATTTTCTTCATCTAATTGATCTCTCAAGTTCTATCTTCAAGTTCTAAGTGTTCTTCATAAATTCTACAAGTTCTAGTTACATAAAATCAAGAATACTTTCAAGTTTGCTAGCTCACTTCCAATCTTGTAAGGTGATCATCCAACCTCAAGAAATCTTTGTTTCTTACAGTAGGTTATCATTCTAATACAAGGTAATAATCATATTCAAACTTTGGTTCAATTTCTATAACTATAACAATCTTGTTTCAAGTGATGATCTTACTTGAACTTGTTTTCGTGTCATGATTCTGCTTCAAGAACTTCGAGCCATCCAAGGATCCGTTGAAGCTAGATCCATTTTTCTATTTTCCAGTAGGTTTATCCAAGGAACTTAAGGTAGTAATGATGTTCATAACATTATTCGATTCATACATATAAAGCTATCTTATTCGAAGGTTTAAACTTGTAATCACTTGAACATAGTTTAGTTAATTCTAAACTTGTTCGCAAACAAAAGTTAATCCTTCTAACTTGACTTTTAAAATCAACTAAACACATGTTCTATATCTATATGATATTCTAACTTAATGATTTAAAACCTGAAAACACGAAAAACACCGTAAAACCGGATTTACGCCGTCGTAGTAACACCGCGGGCTGTTTTGGGTTAGTTAATTAAAAACTATGATAAACTTTGATTTAAAAGTTGTTATTCTGAGAAAATGATTTTTATTATGAACATGAAACTATATCCAAAAATTATGGTTAAACTCAAAGTGGAAGTATATTTTCTAAAATGGTCATCTAGACGTCGTTCTTTCGACTGAAATGACTACCTTTACAAAAATGACTTGTAACTTATTTTTCCGACTATAAACCTATACTTTTTCTGTTTAGATTCATAAAATAGAGTTCAATATGAAACCATAGCAATTTGATTCACTCAAAACGGATTTAAAATGAAGAAGTTATGGGTAAAACAAGATTGGATAATTTTTCTCATTTTAGCTACGTGAAAATTGGTAACAAATCTATTCCAACCATAACTTAATCAACTTGTATTGTATATTATGTAATCTTGAGATACCATAGACACGTATACAATATTTCGACCTACCATGTCGACACATCTATATATATTTCAGAACAACCATAGACACTCTATATGTGAATGTTGGAGTTAGCTATACAGGGTTGAGGTTGATTCCAAAATATATATAGTTTGAGTTGTGATCAATACTGAGATACGTATACACTGGGTCGTGGATTGATTCAAGATAATATTTATCTATTTATTTCTGTACATTTAATTGTGGACAACTAGTTGTAGGTTACTAACGAGGACAGCTGACTTAATAAACTTAAAACATCAAAATATATTAAAAGTGTTGTAAATATATTTTGAACATACTTTGATATATATGTATATATTGTTATAGGTTTGTGAATCAACCAGTGGCCAAGTCTTACTTCCCGACGAAGTAAAAATCTGTGAAAGTGAGTTATAGTCCCACTTTTAAAATCTAATATTTTTGGGATGAGAATACATGCAGGTTTTATAAATGATTTACAAAATAGACACAAGTACGTGAAACTACATTCTATGGTTGAATTATCGAAATCGAATATGCCCCTTTTTTTTAAGTCTGGTAATCTAAGAATTAGGGAACAGACACCCTAATTGACGCGAATCCTAAAGATAGATCTATTGGGCCTAACAAACCCCATCCAAAGTACCGGATGCTTTAGTACTTTGAAATTTATATCATATCCGAAGGGTGTCCCGGAATGATGGGGATATTCTTATATATGCATCTTGTTAATGTCGGTTACCAGGTGTTCACCCTATGAATAATTTTTATCTCTATGTATGGGATGTGTATTGAAATATGAAATCTTGTGGTCTATTATTATAATTTGATATATATAGGTTAAACCTATAACTCACCAACATTTTTGTTGACGTTTTAAGCATGTTTATTCTCAGGTGATTATTAAGAGCTTCCGCTGTCGCATACTTAAATAAGGACGAGATTTGGAGTCCATGCTTGTATGATATTGTGTAAAAACTACATTCTAGAAACTTATTTTGTTGTAACATATTTGTATTGTAAACCATTATGTAATGGTCGTGTGTAAACAGGATATTTTAGATTATCATTATTTGATAATCTACGTAAAGCTTTTTAAACCTTTATTGATGAAATAAAGGTTATGTTTTGTTTTAAAATGAATGCAGTCTTTGAAAAACGTCTCATATAGAGGTCAAAACCTCGCAACGAAATCATAATATGGAACGTTTTTAATCAATAAGAACGGGACATTTCAAAAACCGTCGGCAAACTAGGTGACAATCGAATGTGAGCTGGAATCCCAGGCCATGCGATCGCATGGCCAGCAAGACCAAATTCCATGCGATCGCATGGCAAGAAGTTGGTGGCCACATCTATAAATTTCGCAGTTTTTAGCACATTTAGGTATACCTTTTATCTATCTCTCTCTCAACATAATATATATATATATATATATATATATATATATATATATATATATATATATATATATATATATATATATATATATATATATATATATATATTATAATTTTAATTTTAATTTTAATTTTAATTTAATAATAATAAGGGTATGTTAGCGAATGTTGTAAGTGTGTAAGTCAAAATTCTGTCCGTGTAACGCTACGCTTTTATTAATCATTGTAAGTTATGTTCAACCTTTTTAAATTAATGTCTCGTAGATAAGCTATTATTATGCTTATTGAATGCCGAAGTAATCGTGATGTTGGGCTAAATATTAAGATTGGGTAATTGGGCGTTGTACCATAATTGGGGTTTGGACAAAAGAACGACACTTGTGGAAATTAGACTATGGGCTATTAATGGGTTTATATTTGTTTAATTAAATGATAGTTTGTTAATTTAATATAAAGATTTACAATTGGACGTACCTATAAATAACCATATACACTCGATCGGACACGATGGGCGGGATATTTATAAGTAATAATAATCATTCATTTAGCTCGACACGGGAATGGATTAATAGTTTATGGACTTATTAAAACAGGGGTGAATTATATACAAGAAAAATTGGTGTAATTATAGTTTAAGACCCCAATTAGTTGGAATATTTGACTTCGGATATAAGGATAATTTGACGAGGACACTCGCACTTTATATTTATGACTGATGGACTGTTATGGACAAAAACCAGATGGACATATTGAATAATTCAGGACAAACGACAATTAACCCATGGTAATAAACTAAAATCAACACGTCAAACATCATGATTACGGAAGTTTAAATAAGCATAATTCCTTTATTTCATATTTAATTGCACTTTTAATTATCGCACTTTAATTTATTGTCATTTTAATTATCGTACTTTTATTTATCGCAATTTCATTATCGTTATTTACTTTACGCTTAAAATTAAGTTATATTTATTTTTAATATTTTACATTAGGTTTTAACTGCGACTTAAGTTTTAAAATCGACAAACCGGTCATTAAACGGTAAAACCCCCCTTTTATAATATATATATATATATATATATATATATATATATATATATATATATATATATATATATATATATATATATATATATATATATATATATATTATACAAATATAGTTTTAAAAATATAGCGTTAAACTTGTCTAGCTCCCTGTGGAACGAACCGGACTTACTAAAAACTACACTTCTGTACGATTAGGTACACTGCCTATAAGTGTTGTAGCAAGGTTTAGGTATATCCACTCTATAAATAAATAAATAACTTGTGTAAAATTGTATCGTATTTAATAGTATTTCGTAGTAAATATATAACTATTTCGTATACACCTCTACGCACATCATAATGCCGCACCTTTTAAAGCGTTGTATGGCCACAAATGCTGTTCTCC
Organism: Rutidosis leptorrhynchoides; assembly: GCF_046630445.1. Taxonomy (NCBI): domain Eukaryota; kingdom Viridiplantae; phylum Streptophyta; class Magnoliopsida; order Asterales; family Asteraceae; genus Rutidosis; species Rutidosis leptorrhynchoides. Next base: position 654,399,492 of record NC_092335.1, read on the forward strand.
TATTTGTTAGGCCGAAGTAGGCGAAAAGCAAATCACCGGACCCGAGGTAGTCCATGAAACAACCGAGAAGATTGTCCAAATTCAAGCGAGACTTAAGGTGGCCCGTGATCGCCAAAAGAGTTATGCCGACCTTAAACGTAAAGACTTCGAATTCAATGTGGGTGACCGTGTAATGTTGAAGGTCGCACCTTGGAAAGGTGTGATCTGCTTTGGAAAGCTGATATTACTCCAATTAGTCATATCTTTAGTCGTAATATCAAGTCCTATTGTTGTTTATTTCATATGTAAACATAGTAAATCCGTTTGTAATTCATAGTATTGTAATGTAGTCTAGAATCATTGTAAACTTGAAGAAATATGAAGATTATGTATGATAACAGCTCAGAGATCGAAAACGAGACCAGAGAGCCAAAGACAGGAGAGTGCGCTCAACGCACCACAAAAAGTGCGCTCAGCGCACATTGCATTATTTTGATCAGAAGATTTCTTAGCAAAAACAAAAGTGCGCCAAGCGCACAGTAGTGCGCTCAGCGTACCCTTGCGTGCACTTTTGACAGAAAAATAGATTTGAACGTGCGTAGTCGAGCTGTAAAGTTTAAAGTGAAGTAGGTAAGAGTGCGCTTGGCGCACCCTTACTGTGCGCGCCACGCACAGTACTTTTCACCAACATTTCAGCTTATTTAATTCCATTTCCAGTTTCATTTGAGGAGTACCAGTTTCCTTTCTGCTGAGGGACGAAAACATATGATTCAAAGCAGTTCTTGAGCATATCAAAGTGCATTTAAGCACTAAAATCATTGAAGAATCCAAGATCATTCAAGAGCTTCATCCAAGATTACTCCTAAAAGGTTAATCTTGTATTTACAATGAATTCTATCTTTGTTACTGTTGTGTTTAAGTTTTCAAGCATGATTGTTGGCTAGTCCATTTTACGTTCATCTAGATAAATAACTGAGATGTTGAATGTTTACTATTGATTGATTGTATTCATGCACGATAGTTTGTTGTTTGAATACAAGAACCATTCTTGTTAAGTTTAATCCTTTCGATTCAACTGATTGATATGTTCGTTTGATTGAGAAACATCATCTTGTTAAGTTAATGTATTAATTTACACCTAGTGACATGTGTTTATCCGTCTTTTACCAAAAGGGATAAGTTGAGTTCAAATGGTTAATTTATGTAAGAATGTAAGAACGACTCTTGTAGATACTTTGGAATAACTTAATTAGTATGTGTAATTGCCTAGGTGAATGTCCAATTCCTTAGAATCTGTTATACACACTTTCAACTACCTTATTCCATTAATTAGCATGTGTTAGTGATTTGCCTTATCTAGTGACGTTTATAGGGATCTTGTTATAACACTTAGTTAATTATTTGGGTTGGGTGAATTGAACATTTAACCGGACCAAGGGAATGAACTAAGTTAAACCTTTAGTTGATATAGGAGTGGATCATGTACAACACACCATTGACTTGATCATTCTTCAAGTATTCAAACTAATTGAATTAATTGATTACAAATAGGAGGTCTTAGATGACAAGAACATCACTTGCGTCGTGTAATCCCGTTTGAGTGTTTACGCAAGACTACTCTTGGTGAACCAATTAATTAGTTCTCGTGCATAACCAATCAATCCGATCTCAATCCTAAATAACATTCAATATTAAGGGTAAAAAGTCTAGATGAACATATTTCTTTAATTTGATATCAAAACTATCTTTCTGTTTTCATAAACTTAAAATACCAAAAATATTGTCTTTTTAATCTTATTCATCACTTGATTCGCCTATCGTAAAAGGGCAAACCAAATTAAATCTTGTACTTGTTATTTTCTTAGTTAATCATAATTTAGTCTTTAATCCTAATTTGATTTAAATATTGTCCTTGGAACGATACACGGATTTTACCATTTACTATACTACCACACGATCGGGTACACTGCCCGTTAGTGTGTAGCAATCTTTAACCGGTATTTTTTCATACTATTTTATACAACAATTTATATACCTGATTCAAGACATCAAGTTTTTGGCGCCGCTGCCGGGGACAGTTTTGTGTCAAAATAGAATTATTGACTACTTTGTGATTAAGTAGTTTCTTAATTATTTTAAATTATTAATAGTTTTTGAATTTTAGACTTATAGAATCGGTGCATTTAATAGTTTTGTTAGTTGTGTGATTGACAGATTTTAGGTTGCATATGCCACATACCCGAAGTTCAGATTCTCCATTACTTACACCGCTTATAGAACCTGATAGAAAGCTTGGCAGGATTCCAAAAGAAGTACTTGAACTTTTTGAATCTTCATCAAAATAGGAAACTTTTGATACAGAATCAAATACAAACCAAGCCGAGATATTCTGAATTTGGTGAGCCCGTTCCTCCTCCAAAATTTGAAATGGAAGTAGAAGCAAGACCGGTGGTACCAAGACAATCAATGACGGCCAAGATGAAGGCAACCCGAACCGGGCAAGGTAGTGCCATTACTCCGCCCACTGGTGAGATAAATTTTGAAATAAAAGGACCTATTCTCCAAATGATTAATAACAGGTGTCAATTTGGTGGTGGTCCGAATGAAGATGTAAATGAACATATTCATCTTTTTCAAGAGATATGTCTTCTTTTCAAACTTAAACCAGAAACTGACCAGGCCATATTTTTAAGACTTTTCCCATGGACCCTCTACGGGGAAGCACGAAGTTGGTTGGATTCATTGACCGAGGCTACGATAAAACTTGGGATAGTATGTTGAAAAAATTTCTTAAGAAATATTTTCCAGCTTCTAAGTCCGCGAGACTCCAACACGAAATTACCCAATTTTGTCAAAAGCCGATGGAAACCTTGTACGAAGCATGGAATCGATTTTCCAAAATGCTGAGAGGTTGTCCAAACCATGGTTTGGATACTTTCTAAAAAGTCCAAATCTTTTACAAGGGTTGTGATGTTACAACCCGAATTTCCATTGATCAAGCGTCCGGAGGTTCACTCATGGACAAAACCGAGCAAGAGGCTTATGAGATAATCGAGAAGCTAGCCGATTATTCTCATGAGTGGCATCAAGAACGACCAATTACTCTCAATGCTCAAGTCCAAAGCGCCGGTGCTTATGATGACCTTAGTTTCCTAAGTGTAAAAATAGACGGTGTTGCTCGAAACATGGACAAAATCACCAAGGAAATTCATAGTATGAAAGTAGGTTGTGAATACTGTGGTGGACTCCATTTAGGAAAAGATTATGATACCGGTCTAACAATGGCTCAAAAAGAAGAAGTGGCTTTCATAAGCCAAAGAAATAATAATCAATTTCAAGGAAGAGCCCCGTTTAACCGAAACTTCAACAACCCATACAACCCTCAAGGTCAAAATTCCAATTACCAACAAGGGTCAAGTAGTGGGTACCAACAACAAACTTTGGGTTTTTATCAAAAACCCCAACAAGAAGGAAAAAAGTCAAATTTGGAGAGTATGTTGGAAAAGTTGATTGCATCACAAACCCAGCTTGTTACAAACATAAATCAAACGAACGAGAAAAATGAACACCAATTTAGGAACCAACAAGCCTCAATTCAAAATTTGGAGAAGCAAATGAGTGGTTTAGCTAGTTTACTTAGTGAGAGAAAACCAGAAAGTTTACCGGGCGATACCAATAAGAACCCCCGAAATGAGCACGCCAATGTTATCACCACACGGAGTGGTCTAGCATACGAAGCTCCAAGAATGCCAGAAGATTCTGATTTCAGTGTTCCGTGAAACAAGGATGATGAACCAATTAAGGAGCCGGAACAAGTGGTTGAGAAGGAAGAACGGGAAAAACCTGTAGTGAAACCATATCAACCACCTCTCCCATACCCAAGGAAACAGCAACAAGAAAGGCTCGAAGCTGAAAGGTCAAAATTTTTAGATATGTTTAAACAAATTAACATAAATATGCCTTTCATTGATGTAATCTCAGGTATGCCCAAGTATGCTAAGTTCTTAAAAGACTTACTTACTAATCGGAAGAAAATGGAGGAACTTTCATCCGTCACCATGAATGCTAATTGTTCCGCAATTTTGATGAACAAAATACCAAAGAAGTTAGCAGATCCTGGAAGTTTTACCATACCATGTCTCCTAGGAGATTTGGAATGCATTAAAGCATTAGCGAATTTAGGGGCTAGCATTAATTTGATGCCTTATTCATTATATGTTAAGCTAGACCCCGAGGTACTAAAACCAACCCGAATGGCAATTCAACTAGCGGACCGCTCTGTTAAATTCCCTCGTGGAATTTTAGAGAATATGTTAGTAAAAGTGGGTACCCTAGTATTTCCGACCGATTTTGTAATTTTGGACATGGAGGAGGACACACGTGTGCCTCTTATATTGGGTCGACCTTTCCTCAATACTGCTAGAGCTATGGTAGATGTTCATGGGCAGAAATTGACCCTTAGCATTGAGGATATTAAGGTTACCTTTTTCGTTGACCATGCCTTGCAATACCCCGAGTCTACTGATGATAAATGTTATTATTTGCAAACCATAGACGCATATTCAGAGTTGTTGCAGGAATTTCCAGAATTGCAAGGTTCAGGAGAATGCATTTTGGCGGAAGGTGATGAAGAAAACATGGTGGAAGAAGTGGAGATGTTGACCGCTTTTATGGCTAACGGTTATGAGCCAAATGATGAAGAATACAGAAAGTTGGATTTAAAAAATGAGTACCGATGTAAAACATCGATTGAAGAACCTCCTGTTTTGGAACTGAATCCACTTCCAAGTCACTTGGAATATGCTTACCTTCAAGAGGATTCTACTCTCCCGGTTATCATTTCATCCGAACTCTCTGTAAGTGAGAAGTCTAAACTTGTTTCCATGTTAAAAGCCCATAAACCGGCCCTAGCGTGGAAAATTCATGACATCAAGGGTATAAGTCCCTCTTATTGTACGCATAAGATTTTAATGGAAGATAACTATAAGCCATGTGTACAAAGACAAAGGCGACTGAACCCTAATATGCAAGAAGTCGTTAAAAAGGAGATTGTCAAACTCCTTGATGCAGGTCTTATTTACCCAATTTCGAATAGTCCTTGGGTGAGTCCGGTCCAATGTGTACCCAAAAAGGGTGGCATGACCGTTATCACCAACGAAAACAATCAATTAATTTCCACTAGGACTGTCACGGGTTGGAGGGTATGTATTGATTACAGAAAATTAAATGATGCTACCCGAAAAGACCATTTTCCCTTCCTTACATTGATCAAATGTTGGAAAGGTTGGCAGGAAAGAATTTTTATTGTTTTCTTGATGGTTTCTCGGGTATTTCCAAATCCCTATAGCGCCCGAGGACTAAGAGAAAACAACCTTTACATGCCCTTATGGTACTTTCTCCTATCGACGTATGCCCTTTGGCTTATGCAATGCTCCTGCTACCTTTCAAAGGTGTATGGTAGCTATTTTTCATGATATGATTGAAGACTTTATGGAAATATTCATGGATGACTTTTCAGTCTTCGGTGATTCTTTTGACTCGTGTCTTAACAATCTTGAGCGTATGTTGATAAGGTGTGAAGAATCTAATCTTGTGCTAAACTGGGAGAAATGACATTTCATGGTAAGAGAAGGCATTGTTTTAGGTCATAAAATTTCCTTTGCGGGACTGGAGGTGGACAGAGCTAAAGTGGAAGTCATAGCCAAATTACCACCCCCGATAAATGTGAAAGGTGTAAGAAGTTTTCTGGGGCACGCCGGTTTTTACCGTCGGTTCATTAAAGATTTTTCTAAAATTGCGACCCCAATGAACAAACTTCTTGAGAAAGACGCTCCATTTGTCTTTACGGACGAGTGTCTTAAAGCCTTTAACCTACTTAAAGCAAAACTCATGCAATCACCCATTCTCATATCGCCGAATTGGTCAATTCCATTCGAACTTATGTGTGATGCTAGTGACTTTGCTATTGGTGCCGTCTTGGGGCAAAGAATTGAAAAACATTTTCAGCCCATTTATTATGCTAGTAAGACATTGCAAGGAACCAACTTAATTACACTACCACTGAAAAGGAACTCCTAGCAATTGTCTTTTTGTTTGATAAATTCCAATCCTATTTGGTACTAGCAAAAACGGTTGTCTATACAGACCATTCAGCAATAAAGTACTTGCTCACTAAGCAAGATGCTAAACCCCGGTTAATACGTTGGGTCTTGCTTCTGCAAGAATTTGACAATGATATTAAAGATAAAAAGGGGGCTGAAAACCTAGCTGCCGATCATCTTTCTCGCCTTGAGAACCCGAATCTTGAGGTTCTCCATGAGACTGTTATCCAAGATAACTTTCCAGACGAAAATCTCATGAAAATTGAGAAAATTGATGATCCTTGGTTTGTTGGCATAGCCAACTATCTTGCGGGTGGATTCCTATAAACCGGTATGTCACATCAAAAACGAAAGAAATTTTTCAGTGACTTAAAGTACTATTTTTGGGAAAACCCGTATCTCTTCAAACGGTGTCCCGATGGGATAATCCGTCGATGTGTCTCCGGGGAAGAATGCAATCAAATTCTTCTCCAATGTCATCTTGGTCCCACTGGTGGACATTTAGGACCCCAAATCACGGGGAGAAAAGTCTATGAGGCCGATTTTTATTGGCCTACCATCTTTAAGGATGTCCACCGCATATGTAAATCATGCGATTCTTGCCAAAGGGCAGGAAAGATCAGTCAAAGAGATGAAATGCCTCAAAACATAATCCAAGTTTGTGAGGTTTTCGATATTTGGGGCATTGATTTCATGGGACCATTCCCAAAATCTCATTCCAGCCAATACAAACTCGTTGCAGTTGACTACGTCTCAAAATGGGCAGAGGCAAAGGCCCTCCCCACAAATGATGCACGAGTTGTTGTAAATTTTCTGAAAGAGCTTTTTGCCCGGTTCGGTACCCCGAAGGCTTTAATTAGTGATCGTGGTACCCATTTTTGCAACACTCAATTGGAAAAGGTGTTAAAACGATATGGGATAACCCATAAAATTTCTACATCTTATCACCCACAAACAAGTGGGCAAGTTGAAAATACGAATCGGGCACTAAAAAGGATCCTTGAGAAAACGGTTGGATCCAATCCCAAGGTGTGGTCAACAAAGCTTGACGATGCTTTGTGGGCATTTAGAACCGCCTACAAAACTCCTATTGGAACCACACCTTACCGTCTAGTCTATGGGAAAGCATGTCATCTCCCTTTGGAGATCGAGCACAAATCACATTGGGCTCTTAAGACGTGTAATATTGATCTTGAAGAAGCGGGAAACCTTCGTTTGAACCAACTTAATGAGTTGGATGAGTTGAGACATAACGCCTATGAAAACTCGCTCATATACAAGGAAAAGGCCAAAGTTTGGCACGATACCCGTCTTAAGAATCCGAAAGATTTTAAAGAAGGTGATCGTGTTTTGTTATTTAACTCACGATTTAAACTTTTCCCTGGAAAACTCAAGTCCCGATGGATGGGACCATTTGTTGTTAACAAGGTTTTTTCGTATGAAACGGTGGAATTACGGAATGCGAAGGGTGACACATTTAAGGTAAACGGACACAGGGTCAAACTATATGTTGACGGACCCATGAACATTGAAGATGAGGTAAAACTCATTTTCAACCCCAAAGCTACCTAAGTTTGGAGGAAGAGTCGGGTGAAGCGACTCGTTTTTGAAACCTTCACAAATGTTAAAAATAGGTATTTGTGTGAATAACATGATTTTGAGTGATTTTTAATTTTTGTTGAAAGCTATTACGTTCACCAATATGTTACCAACCTCACTGTACTGACCAAACGCGAAAACAGCTGAAAAAAAATAGTGCGCGCCGCGCACCCCTAAGATGTGCGCTCAGCGCACTTTGCAAAAACTGGGTCAGAGGTTTTTTTAAGCTCAGATCACTAGTGCGCGCCGCGCACCCAAAATGTGCGCTTGGCGCACTCTTAAAAAAATGGCCGGATCAGTTTCAAATTTTTGTGGGGCTCACGATTTTATCTCCTCATTACAACCACACACTCGTTTTTCCCTCACTCCTCACCGAAAATTGCAGATTCATTCTCTCTTTCACTCTAAAACACTCCAAACCCTAATTTCAATCCTTCCAATTTGAACCATTTCTTCTCAAATCAAAGCCTAAATCAAGATGCCTAGGGTATGTTCATGTGATTCCACTTAATTTTCTTTTCAATACTTCGATTTCATGCTTAATTTTTCGGATTGTTTAAGAAATTTATGTGGGTTTTCTTGAATTGCTAATTGTTATGAACATTAACATGCTTTAGGTTGTTATAATTGCTTTGTATAGCTTGAAATCATATTACATTGTGTTTTTAGGGTATAGTCATGATTCTAGGGTTTATGTAAAAATTAAATCCGAATTTTGGCTTTAAGTTTGGTTGAATTTGGTTCCTAGCAAAGTGTTTGTGAATGTTTGAGATAATTTGTGTACTTCATAAATATGTATCACATTTTGAGCATAACATGGTTCATATTTTGGAAATCTAACATATTTTAGTTCTTAATTGTTATAAATACTTGAAAATTGTTAAGTTTCCATTACTTTGTGTCTAATGTGATTGGTTGAGGGATGAGAATGATATGAGGTTCATGTTCAAATTTGGTTTCTAAAACACTAGACTAGTTATGTTAATCATGGATTTTTCGAGAAAATGTTTATATGAATGATTAACATGATTATGTGCTATATGTATTTTTGAACATATACTTGATTTATGATGAACTCACACTAATGCATACTATTGTCTATGCGCCTCTTTTGTTTTGGTGTATGTTTTATGTGTGCAGTACAACTTTAGATCAAGGACAGGTCAACAACACGAAGAACCTTCCCACCGGTACCGAGAAGAACAAGATTCTTCGGATGAACAAAATTCTACACCAAATGAACGATAATCTTCACCCGAAGGATCATCGGATCACAATGATCCAAGGGTTTGGTTAGCTTATGTCCGGGATCATCCGGATTACGCAAGTGCATATAATTGGGTAGCAAACAAAACATGTGATGCCACTTGGTATTTTGACACGACTCCATTGGTTGAAGCAAGGGAATATGATAGAGTGTCGAGAATGTTGGAGGTTAAATATCGGCTTTTAACTGGCAGGTTAATAATAGCCAGGGCATGGGAAAGGATAATGGGATTCAATGATGTCATTTACCCGGAATTGTGCAAAGAATTCATAGCGTCCTTAAGTTTTGATCTCGTTATGGACTCGACAACTCAAAACTTCATGAGGTTTCGTTTAAGAGGGATGGATCGGGCACTTAGTCAAATTGAGTTTGCCAGACTATTTGATCTGTATATCGAACTAGATGATGCCCAACTTAATGCCTACTTACGATCAGCCGAGTATTATGATGATTCCTATGATCCACGCCCATTTTGGGACGATATGAGTGACACTCAATTCTCCTCGAGCCGAAGCAAGTTCACCGATATAAATGATAAAGACAACAGAATGCTTCATCGGCTTGTTGCATGTACATTTAATGCAAGAAAACATGGCACAAATAAGGTGACTCGTCAAGATGTTTTTCTTGTAGACAAAATCTACAACCAAAGTAGTGTCGACATTCCATCCACTTTGGCAGATTATCTTGATAATTCGCGGGGAGATAGAGGGTTAAATCAGATTATTGGTGGGCATTACATCACCCAGATTGCCAGGCATTTTGGTGTCGATTTCTCTCGGTTGATTCCAAATAGTACTACAATGAAGCCTTTAAACAAGACTTATTATCTTAATGCACAATTTTTGAGCTATAATAATCATCAAAGGCTTATTCCATTTATCCCGAGAGTAGACAAACCACCACGTGCCCATGATCATGAAGCGGGTGGTAGCGGTGTTGGAAGAGATGAAGCGGAGGGAGAGGTTCGCATGGAAGAACCTGAAACTGAAGAAGAATTACCACAAGCTCAAAGGTGAAGGCGTAGGCGGACACAAAGGTCGAGGGAGGAAGAGTTGGAGGAAGTGATTTCTGGTTTTCATGATATGAGGGTAGGTTATCAACACAGGGATAACCAATATGAGGAACAAAGGCAGCAATTTAACCAATTTCATGAAGAGCAGCGAGAGCATAATAGGGCGGAAACGAATGACTGAAGGAAGGGGAATTACAGGGGCGATTGGCTTCGCCATAATGTCGGTATGTATATGCAAAACCCCCAAGAGTATTATGCCACTTCCTACCAACATCCGACCTATTATCACAAGCCGAACCGAATTCTGAGTCCTCCGACATATGATGAACAAGCGGCTATGCAGGATGCATAAAGACGATTTGAGGAGCAATACCCGCATGGAAGACCTAGGAATGATGGTTCGGGCACCTACTCCGGATGGCCTTTTGGTAATTTCTTTGGTGATAATTAGAGGGCAAATGCGCCCTATTTGGTAATATTTGGTAACATTTGGTAATTTTTCAGATTTGTTTCTTTTAAGACAATTGGTTTGTAATAATTAGGATATTTATGTTGTACGTTTGACATTTGTGGTGGTTGTGTTAAAAACACCACTTTTATCTATTCTATTTTGTGTGTTTTGTATTTATTTCTTATTGTTAAGGTTTAGTGATGCTGGAATTAAGTTTAGCGAAGTACTATCAATTGGGAATTTGTGATAAAGATCAAGGAATGAACGATGTTCTTATGCTGGCATTAAGTTCAGCGCCATCGCTCACCTACATTTCACGATCTCCGACTTTATGCCAAGGTTTTTCGAACTCTTCTTCACACTAATGTCCTCGTGAATTTTTAATTTGTTTCTGATTTTAAGTAATGAGGGCCTTACTTAATCTTAAGTGTGGGGGAGTGGGTAATTCTCTCGGATATGCAATACAACTTGGCTTATTGTCGCATTTTATGAAAAATTTTTAATTTTAGAACTAAAAGTATTAGCGAAAAAGCCAAGTGTGAGGGATGTTACTAATATTTTCGAATTATTATCACAAATTTTTGCAAAGTTAAAACGATTAAAGTACTTTTGGCTTGGAAATAAAAGGAATATAAATCACTGAATGAAAAGGATGAATCATGACACACTTGCTAACTTTTGTTAGAAGATGTAGTCAAGAACAGCTGTAGGTTGACGAAAAAACTTGAAAAGTCATCTCTATCATCGGCTGAAAATCCACCTCACCTCAGCATCAAACAGGGTTTTTGGTGGTCAGACTTATCCTAACCATGAGATGGATTTGTCTCGTACAATGGGGGGCACATTGCAAATTAGCTTTTAAGACTAATGAATCTAATCCCCAGATGGATGATCTCCGTAAAGATCAACCGCATCTATGTTTGACCGCGGTCAACATACATATGCCATAACAAATTGAGGTGTACAAACTCATGGTTCATCGATGATATTTAGACACGATATAAGTTTCTTCTAAAACTTATGCTATTTTATGAACTATATTGTGTAAAACCATTTTTTGGACATTCGGTTAAGAGTTCCATGATACTACAATCATGGGGGCAGATAGCTTGCTAATCGCCGACTGAGACTTCGGTTTTCAGTTACCCTCGACCGAAATTTGAGGTTAAAACCGAAAAACGTGTTTAGTTTAAAAACTAGCATTGACATTTTCAAAATATTAAAACGTTTTTCTCAAAGATCCAATTTTCCCTAAGGATCCAAACTTTGTCTCTCCCAAATAATCTAAGTGTGTGCGTGTGTTCATAAATTGTGGGTGTACCTAAACGAGTGTGTATTCCAATGGTGTAAACTTGTGTACTATATCGTGTGAGTGTGTATTCCATTTGTGTTTTATGGGTTTCATATAGCGTGAGTTTGTGTGTGTTTTGCGTGATTCGTGTGATTCGTGTAAATTGTATTTCAAATAATGCGTGTGATTCATCTATGTTTGTGTTTCGTATATGAATGTTTAGAACAAGACTTGCTTGAGGACAAGCAAGAGTTAAGTATGGGGGATTTTGATATTACTCCAATTAGTCATATCTTTAGTCGTAATATCGCGTCCTATTGTTGTTTATTTCATATGTAAACATAGTAAATCCGTTTGTAATTCATAGTATTGTAATGTAGTCTAGAATCATTGTAAACTTGAAGAAATATGAAGATTATGTATGATAACAGCTCAGAGATCGAAAACGAGACCAGAGAGCCAAAGACAGGAGAGTGCGCTCAGCGCACCACAAAAAGTGCGCTCAGCGCACATTGCAATATTTTGATCAGAAGATTTCTTGGCAAAAACCAAAGTGCGCCAAGCGCACAATTTGATGGTGCGCGCCGCGCACAGTAGTGCACTCAGCGCACCCTTGCGCGCACTTTTGACAGAAAAGCAGATTTGAACGTGCGTAGTCGAGCTGTAAAGTTTAAAGTGAAGTAGGTAAGAGTGCGCTTGGCGCACCCTTATTGTGCGCGCCGCGCACAGTACTTTTCACCAACATTTCAGCTTATTTAATTCCATTTCCAGTTTCATTTGAGGAGTACCAGTTTCCTTTCTGCTGAGGGACGAAAACATACGATTCAAAGCAGTTCTTGAGCATATCAAAGTGCATTTAAGCACTAAAATCATTGAAGAATCCAAGATCATTCAAGAGCTTCATCCAAGATTACTCCTAAAAGGTTAATCTTGTATTTACAATGAATTCTATCTTTGTTACTGTTGTGTTTAAGTTTTCAAGCATGATTTTTGGCTAGTCCATTTTATGTTCATCTAGATAAATAACCGAGATGTTGAATGTTTACTATTGATTGATTGCATTCATGCACGATAGTTTGTTGTCTGAATACAAGAACCATTCTTATTAAGTTTAATCCTTTCGATTCAACTGATTTATATGTTCGTTTGATTGAGAAACATCATCTTGTTAAGTTAATGTATTGATTTACACCTAGTGACATGTGTTTATCCGTCTTTTACCAAAAGGGATAAGTTGAGTTCAAATGGTTAATTTATGTAAGAATGTAAGAACGACTCTTGTAGATACTTTGGAATAACTTAATTAGTATATGTAATTGCCTAGGTGAATGTCCAATTCCTTAGAATCTGTTATACACACTTTCAACTACCTTATTCCATTAATTAGCATGTATTAGTGATTTGCCTTATCTAGTGACGTTTATAGGGATCTTGTTATAACACTTAGTTAATTATTTGGGTTGGGTGAATTGAGCATTTAACCGGACCAAGGGAATGAACTAAGTTAAACCTTTAATTGATATAGGAGTGGATCATGTACAACACACCATTGACTTGATCATTCTTCAAGTCTTCAAACTAGTTGAATTAATTGATTACAAATAGGAGGTCTTAGATGAAAAGAACATCACTTGCGTCGTGTAATCCCGTTTGAGTGTTTGCGCAAGACTACTCTTGGTGAACCAATTAATTAGTTCTCGTGCATAACCAATCAATCTGATCTCAATCCTAAATAACATTCAACATTAAGGGTAAAAAGTCTAGATGAGCATATTTCTTTAATTTGATATCAAAACTATATTTCTGTTTTCATAAACTTAAAATACCAAAAATATTGTCTTTTTAATCTTATTCATCACTTGATTCGCCTATCGTAAAAGGGCAAACCAAATTATATCTTGTACTTGTTATTTTCTTAGTTAATCATAATTTAGTCTTTAATCCTAATTTGATTTAAATACTGTCCTTGGAATGATACACGGATTTTACCATTTACTATACTACCACACGATCGGGTACACTGCCCGTTAGTGTGTAGCAATCTTTAACCGGTATTTTTCCATACTATTTTATACAACAATTTATATACCTGATTCAAGACATCAAAAGCGCGGAAAGTTAAACCCGCGATATATTAGTCCTTTTGAAATCTTGGAGCGTATTGGACCCGTTGCTTACCTTTTGGATCTTCCGACTCAGTTGAGCGCAGTTCACCCTATTTTTCACGTGTCGAATCTGAAGAAATGTCTTGCTGAACCAGAACTTGTCATCCCTCTCGATGAACTTACGATTGATGACAAACTCCACTTTGTGGAAGAACCTGTCGAAATCATGGACTGTGAGGTTAAGACTTTGAAGCACAATAAGATTCCAATTGTTCGAGTCCGATGGAATGCCAAACGTGGACCTGAGTTTACCTGGGAACGAGAGGATCAAATGATTCAGAAGTATCCTCACCTTTTCCCGACTCCAACACCTGCCTCAGCTTAAATTTCGGGACGAAATTTCCATTAACAGGTGGGTAATGTAACGACCCGACTTTTTCGACTTGTTTTTGTGCCTTGTGTTTTTGCGAAACTGCGTATTTCTACGTACTGTGCTACTTTATACTCTGGAATCTTTATACACATGGCTTACTTTCATTTATATGTTAAAACGTGCCTTTAAGTACGTAGGATACTTAACTTGATCACCGGAAGCCTTTATGACCGTTAGTGTCACTTGACGTTACGAACAAACTGCGTACTGCGTACACGTTTAACTTTTGTCATAATCGGAATATTATGACTACGAAATCATAATTATTATTTCATAATAATAATTTCTTGGGTTTTTTTGGATACTTAATTACGCGTAGTAATTTACTTATGCTTACTAGCTAGTCTTGTTGGACTTTCTACCTTGTTGGACCTTAGCCCACCCTACACTAGTTAGTGGACTATTTAATTAGCCCAATTATTAATAGCTAGTGACCCATTAATATGTAAAACAAATGCCCATTTATTAGAGGGACCATACTAGCATTTATGTCAAGTATTATCCTTAATGTTGCATGAGATCCTAACATAAGCACCAACTTTAGACAACCATTAACCAAAAAGCAAAATTTGGTCTCCCTTGTCCCCCCTCTAAAATCACGGCCACCTTAACCCACCCACACCCTCACCACCTCTAAATACAAGCCTTATTCCATCCATTTTACACTTGCTTTCATTTGTAATTTACACACACTCACTCTCTAATTCTTTCTCTAGTTCTTTCTCTCTCTAAAAAGTGTAAGTATTGATTTTTCTTCTTCTTCTCCCTCTCTCTCTCTCACGAATTCATCATCATCATCATCATGGGTCTAGCTTTTTAGCTTTTGATCTTGATTACATCTTGTAGATTCAAACATGGATTTGAATCCTTCAAGAACATGGAAGATTCAAGCTTTCTAGCTTTGAATCTTCACCTACTTTGTAGATCTATATCTTTTAACTTTAATCTTACTATTTTGTTATAAAGATTTAAACTTGTGTTTGTAATCTTCATGTAACTTAAAGATCCAAACTTTATGCTTCAAGATCTTCAAGAACAACCAAGATGCAAGGTTTCTAGCTTGAATCTTCATATCTTTTGTTGGATATAAGTTTCCTAACTTATGATCTCATTATTTTGTTATAAAGATCAAAACTTGTGTTTATGGTCTTCATATAACTTAAAGATCTAAGCTTTATGCTTCAAGTTCTTCAAGAACACTAAAGGTTCAAGCTTTCTAGCTTTGTGACCTTATAACTTGTGTGAAAAGGATCCAAGCTCTCTAGCTTAGGGTTCCATCACTTCATTTGAGTTAGATTATGTTCATACTTGCTTGATTGAAGTAGAGTTTGTAGCTTTAGTTATAAATGTAACTTGTAATTGTGTTAAGACTAAGGATATGATGTAACCTTGGTTCATCATCCATCTAAGACTCTTAAATGAGTTGTGTTCTTACTTGGTCTTAACATATCGTGTGTTGATGGTAGAATCTTAGTCAAGGTGATGCTAACCCATCAACGAGTTGTACACTTGAAGCTACAAGCATCAAGGATGAGAACCGTAATGAGCATCAAGCACTAAGAACCCCACCGGAGCACCTTGCTTACTGTTTTCGGGATCTGATTAGACCACCTGGGCTACTAGAAAGTTGATTTTCAGTTAGTTCGATTCGAGTAGATGATTTTCCGTTTAGACCTCGTCTTAATCCGAGTTACGGTTTAGGATTTATGGCCTTCCGAAAGTCACTACACCCTATTAACGTTGTGCTAAAATTTCTGACCTACTCGCACTTAAACCGTTGCCACGGTCAAACGAAGACGAGTTAGGTTCTTAAAATTGGTCAGCGGTTAGGGGACTCCTATACAGAGCCATGTCCATTGATTACGCTTCTTTTCGATTTACGTAGAGGCCGTAGCAGCTGATCAAAGTCAGCCTATTGTTTCGACCTCTATACTTGTTAAATTTACTTAGGTTTTATGATGATGAATGATGATGACACTTAAACTTATTTTATGCACTATTAGAACTTATGAGGATAACATACTGACCTAGTAACCTTTAACTTAGGTTGACGACCTTTCGGACCGACTTACTAGTTGCATACTTTCATTATCGACTTTACCGCTCTTATCACTGTGAGTTATAGAATCCCTTTTTACTTTAACTATTTTGGGACTGAGAATACATGCACTTTTTACGTTTTACATACTAGGCACGAGTACTTAAACTTTATATATGTGTGGGTTATACGACGGCATAAACTTTCCCCTTAACTCGGTAACGTTTAGTCATTGGTTTTTGAACCGGTGAATGCGAATCTTAGATATGGATCCATAGGGTTTGACATCCCCACTCGGGCTAGTCGCGCTAGCATTTAACGGGTGTTTAATACTTCGTAAACATATGCACTCGCCAAGTGTACTTTTAGGGGGTTATAAATGTTAAGTTAGTTACCAAGTGCCCACGGTTAAACATATACTTTTCATACTATTTGGAACACTGAAATCTCGTGGCCTACCTTACATTACTGTTACAACTTAAACTATAGCTCACCAACATTATTGTTGACGTTTTTAAGCATGTTTTCTCAGGTGCTTAGAGGTTTGTTGCTTCCGCTGTTTAGATTTGCTGTCTTGGTGTTTAAACTTGGTGTTAAGGACCTGATGTGCTAGAATTCCGCTGCATAACTTAGAGATGTCTCAATCATGGAACTTTTCTTTTGCATTCGTAGTTTATGTTATTTTCAAATAATGACTTTGTAACGACCTTTGTGTCACGTTACCTTTTGTAAACGCTATCTTTTTATGAATGCAAAACTGGTTTTCAAACAGCATGTAGTACTTGACCATGTAAAGATCCTGTTGTTGACGAATCGTACACGATGGTTTTGTACGGGGCGTCACATCTCCCGAGATTTCTCGGTCAACGGGGTCAAACTTAGTCAAAGCCACGATTTCTCGAATTTTGTTGCTAATTTGTAAGGTTTTCTTGTAAAATTCGTAAATTCTAAGATTTTCTCGCTCATTTCTCGGATATTTTTGTAAAATTTCGTAAAAACGTATATAAATATACATATATTTATGTTTTTACGTATATTTTTATTAAAAAAAAACTATAAAGTCAACGTCCGAGATCTCCCCGAGATTATTCCGAGATACCGAGATATCCCTAAAAAAGTCCAAACGAGATCTCCCCGAGATCCAAATTTTCCAACCTTGTATAAGAGTAAGAGTTAAGAGTAATAATTGAATCAAGACTACAAAAGATATACTCACACATCGGGAGATCAAGCAACTTTAGTGGGGGGCAGTGGGGAGGGGATTTTTACTGGCCATGTTATCGGATTAGTCCGGGTTTTTCTCCAGGACAGTAGTTGGGGGTAAGTTATGCAACTACGGGAGATGAACGCGTGGGTGATTTAGTCTCTCCTGTGTGATCCCAAACTAATGTCCAAAAAAAATTATATACACAAATAACATTATATTCAATGTCCCATGTTATAAAATAGTCCAAAAAAGAATTGAATCGGAGTAGATAGCCAATGTGGGACAATACATCTATATAGTCATATAAAGCTCTAAAATAATGATGTCATCATTAAGTTACTTACTCTTTAATTTTCATAATGATGATGTCATAATTATATATTAATTTAATTAAAAAAATAATAGGAAATTTTTTATAAAAGGAAATATCAATCTCTCCTATATTGTAA
Organism: Rutidosis leptorrhynchoides; assembly: GCF_046630445.1. Taxonomy (NCBI): domain Eukaryota; kingdom Viridiplantae; phylum Streptophyta; class Magnoliopsida; order Asterales; family Asteraceae; genus Rutidosis; species Rutidosis leptorrhynchoides. The sequence continues at coordinate 654,417,427 of NC_092335.1, forward strand.
TTTTAATTTTCTAAAAAAATTTAAAAGACATTTATTATTACTAATAATAATTATTATTAATAAAAATATAAATACTCAACTTTGAGCGAACTTTATTATTATTATTTACTTTAAATATAATAATCTTAATTATTATATAATTAATATTCAATTATGGATTCTTTTTACAAAATTAATTACGTTACATATGTATGCGAAAATACATGTCTCTATATATTTGTAAAAACAACGACAAGTTTGTTAGTCAAACGAGTCATTAAAATAAATGATTTCAAGCATTTACATTCACTTAATACCTAAAACATGTCATTAAATTATTTCGTTTAAACGAACCCGTGATTTCATGGGTCATTTTACTAGTTATATTTATACATTTGTAAATGTATGAATAATTAGGAGTAACAATTTATCTAGAGTAAAATATTAGGAATGTAATACTCATACATTAGTTTTTAATCAATACACACCTAAATTATTATTATACACTTACTTATAACTAGAAAAAATCCGACCGCGCGTTGCTGCGGTTGTATTCGACGCGCGGTCCAATTTGGATATACGATGTCCGTTTCGCGTATAGTTAGTCGTGTTGTATATGTATATATATATGTATGTAATATAGCCCGAAATATTTATTTTTTTTAACGATGTCCGTTTCGCGTATAGTTAGTCGCGTTGTGTTCATAAAATTATTTCGAGTTGAACGGTGGTCTCGGAAAAATTTAACTCGCACCGAGCGTGAATATAGGGCCCGTTATTTAATTTTTTTTAACGATGTCCGTTTTGCATATAGTTAGTCCCGTTGGGTTCGTGAGATTTTTTCGAGTTGAACGGTGGCCTCGGAAAAATTTAACTCGCACCGAGCGAGAAGATAGGGCCCGTTATAAATTCGGGTGGAGTAAGGTTTTTTTATTTTAATTAAATTATAAATTTACGTTTTTTACCCCTGAAAAAGTGTAAAGTTGAGGGGTTGTTGTGTAATTTGTGCGAAAGTTGGAGGACCATTTGTAGTGTGAACGCAAACTCAAAGCGACAATGCGCTAAAACTGGAACGACCAAAAATGGGAGGAGGCTTAGTATGTAAGTATAATATAATATAATATAATATAATATAATATAATAATAATGGATTCAACTCTCTAGAAAAATTTAAGAAAATAATTGTAAGTTTTATGATAAGAAGTATGTATGGATTAAAAACTGATGTGTAAGTATTAACTCCCAAAATTTTATCCCCTATGTTTTAAATGAATTATATTATAAATATATTCAATAAAAACTATGTTTTTACTATTCATAGCATTTTTTTAATACTAAAATTCGATTTTCTAAAATGACCCCCAACTTTGGTCAAAATACAAATCGGCCCCCAACTTTAGTCAAAATACAAATCGGCCCCCAATCAGGTGGTAAAACGTCAAACTAAAATTCTCACAAAAATTTTTAAATAAACTCCACCCAAATTTTCAACGGACCATATCTTCTCGCTCTCCACGAGTTAAATTTTTTCAACAATACCGTTCAACTCGAAATAATTTTACGAACACAACGTAACTAACTACTCGCAAAACGGATGCTTTTTAAAAAATGCTAAATAGTTAGGTCCACCTTTCATACACGTTGATTTTTTATTTTTTTTCAAACAATGAGTTTTCCATTAGAACTTGCTTTGGAGTTCCGTTGCGAAGTGGACTCCTTAACTTGTTTTACACTCAATCAACTACTTCTATGAATATAGTTAAGGAATAAAAAATGGTGTGAATAGTGAACTCTTGGTTTCTAATGCTACAATATAATATAATATAATATAATAAATAATAATAAATTATTAATTTATTCACCTTTCAATTAATAATTAAAACGTTACTAAAAATACACATACTTTCTTACCTCTTACTCCGTATTATTTACTCCGTATTTACTAATTTATTAATTTTAACATATACACCAATTAAAAGTTTTGTACGATTATTCACTTAGCCTAAAAAAAGACATGTCGAAATGTGTAGTTTTTAGTTGTTTTGAATTGTAGTTTTGAGTTTGCGTTTACACTACAATCGGTCTCTCAACACTGGCTCAATTTACACTACATATGGAAATGTGTAGTTTTAGTTGTTTTGAATTGTAGTTTCGAGTTTGTGTTCACACTACAATCGGTCCCTCAACTTTGGCTCAATTTACACAACAACCCCCAAATTTACACTTTCTTAGGGGTACAAAGTGTAAACATATAATTTTATTAAAATAAAAAAACTAATTCCCTCCGAATTTACAACGGGCCTTATCTTCTCGCTCGGTGCGAGTTAAATTTTTTCGAGACTACCGTTCAACTCGAAAAAGTCTCACGAATCCAACGAGACTAACTATACGCAAAACGGACAATTTTTAAAAAATGCTTAACACAAACGACAGCCCGTATCTTTCTGTTCGCCGCAAGTTAAATTTTTCCGACAGCACCGTTACACTCGAAAATTTTTTATGAACAAAACGAAACTAACTACGTTCGAAATGGACACTTTTTAAAAAACGCTTAAGACAACGACATCTAAAACGGCGCTTAAGACCTGAGCCGTTTTTTCCTCTGTAAAATACACAACGCTACGTTAAATATGAATACACAGACCGAAAGCACCCGCCGCATCGCGCGGGCCGGATCCGGACTAGTTAAAGACTTAATGTCACAAGTTAAGAGTGTTATGAAGCATGGTTATATTTTTGCTGGAGAGGGTTTCATATGACCACTCTCAACGGTGGGTGTTCTCACATTTTCGAATTGAGGACGCTGATGTTAATCGTGCGGCCCTCGGCCTCCCTCCAAAGTGAAACACCACTTCGCCCTGGTTCTAATCACTTTGAAGTTTTTATGAGCACAAAAAACTAAAGTATTTGTAACCATATTCATGTTATTTAATAAAAGTGTCTATTTATTTTTTCGTTAATAATAATAATATTAATAGTAATAATAATAATAATAATAATAATAATAATAATAATAATAATAAATAAATAAATAAATAAATAATAAAATGTGAAGAAAGATGTGATGGTTGACAATGATGTGTTATGAAAATGTCATGGGAGAAAGTGTTGAGGAAATGGAGAGAGAAAGCTAATGTGACGCTGATATGACATGAGAAAGAATGTCATGGTTGAGAATAGTCTAAGAATGTCACAATTTTTTCTCCACTATTTACTTTACGGTGTTCAATTTTTATGTTAAATCACTTATTTCAAGAAGTATGAAGAGGTGGTCGTTATGACTCTCTCAAGAGCTCATGTTGTTTGTTGTGTTTAATATTGAGTATGTGTTCAATGTTGATATGTTTAGGAAAAAGTAGATGTTAAATGTATTTTATTTGTTTTCATTTTTTTTCTTTACTTTTTATCTATCTTTTTGTCCTACATAAATAAAGTAGAGACACAAATAATTTTTATCACATTGTTGTTATCTATTTATAAAAATATACTATTAATTTGAAAAATCTTTAAGTGAAATAATGGACGATAGATTTGTAGGAAAAATTGTATACGAAACTGAAAATAATATATACATATCACTTATACATAATAATAATTAATCACATTAAGAATGAAAAGATAGAACGATTCTAACCGAATTGAAGGTTGAACCGGGCTTGTGTTTGACACAATTTCCTTAAACAGATTCTGTCTGTTCCCAGGGTATACCGGTCCAAAACAGCGTACTGCCGGACTTGAACACTTGCCTGAAAGGTAACCGGAATGGGAGACCTTGTTGCGGTTGAGAGAAAAACTCAGAACGTATAAGAATGCTTATACGATTTTTCTGGTGTGTATTTCCACAAAGGATAAGGCCTTTATTTATAGTGGAGACTATAGCTTTAGTTTTGCTCCAACAACCGATGTAGAACAAATACAAAAACTTCTAGATTTTACACCAAACTAATAACTTTGAGATTCGATATCTCATTCACCTTTAATCCGTTTTGGACACTTATTAACTCGTTTTAAAGCCCTTGTTGTCAAGGACTACAAAACTCACTAAATAATTACTAATGTATGTCACTCGATCATATAATTATTTGTGTCTAAAGTTTGGTAAAAATACACGTTTTTTATCAAGTTTTTTTCAACAAAATTTTAGACGGAGGGAATAGTTTGTTGGTCATTATGTACTTCAAGTAAATCATATGTTCAACTGGATCGATTTGTGATTATCTAGATCAATTCTAACTCTTTCAAAACTTCAAAAAGAAATTGTAATTGTAATTGTAATTAAATACATTAATTGTTATTTATATACAGAAGATTGATATATATATATATATATATATATATATATATATATATATATATATATATATATATATATATATATATATATATATATATATATATATATGGGCATGATCAATGGGGAAGTAACCAATCGGGAGGAAGCGGAGGGAAGCAAATTTTTTTTTTCTTTTTTGGTTTTTTTGAAATTTTTTTTTTCCGGCATCAAAATCACACGAAAATATGAACATTTAGAAGAGACACTTCGTGATGAATGTTATTATTTAGGCGGGAAAACGATCGACAAAAATAACATTCAAGATAATATTGTTCGTGAAGAATATGAACGTTTTTTTTTTATGTTTTGTAAAGTAAAATTTAACCCGAAATAAACCCAAAACCCAAAACCCTAAACCCTAAACTCTAAACCGTTCGTGTTAAAAACTCAATCTAAATCCTAAATCTAAACCCTAAACCCTAAACCCTAAATTTCTAAACCCTAATATCTAAACCCTATAAACCCTAATATCCAAACCCTAATATCTAAACCCCAATAGCTAAAACCTCAAAATACGCTCGAAAAACACGATAATTGTTATATATTACTTCTTCGAGCATTTTTCCGCCAAAATAAAAACATTTATCACAAAGTGTCTCTACTAAATGTTCATATTTTCATCTCATCTAAAATGTTCGTGAGCAAAGTTTTTTCAAAAAACGAAAAAAAAAAAAGTTTTTGCTTTCCCCGCTTTCCCCCGAATGGTTACTTCCCTCTTGATCCTACCACTATATATATATATATATATATATATATATATATATATATATATATATATATATATATATATATATATATATATAAAATTGAAAAGGTTAAAAATAATATATAGTGTTTGGTGAGGATTGCTTAATTAAAGATAGAAAGAACGTGGCGGGCATGCAGGGAGCAGAAAGAAGATTAGAGGGGAATCAGCCGGCAGCATCCATCGTGGCTTTCTGCTCTCCAACCAATTACTAAATTACTACCCCACGTTCACCCTTTTAATTCTATTTCTTCTGCTCCCACATTCTTTTTTTCTTTTTTCTTTATAAAAATTGTTGCTCCATAACTAATTAATTACGACTCTATATTAATCTTGCATGATGATATATCCGCAATAATTTGATACTATGAAAAATATGCATTAACATGTATTGTAGAGCATGTTAAACCACAATTATAACAAATGTATCAAAAATATTGATGGATATACCGATGCCCATTAATTTTATTTGGAATACCTACTCCTTGAAAATTATTTGAAGAGTCCTTATAAATTACCTCAAATCATGTTCAACAACTACTAAATTGTTTTACATGGATAGTCATCAGTTGATGAATATTGCCTCGACAAGTCTCTTCAACTGACAATCGCTATAAAATGTTAATTTCTATTACATGCAACCAATGGCGAATTTAGGAATCATTATTACGGGTGTTACTAGTTAAAAGTTCAAAACTATTTACACTATTTAACGGTATCACTCAAAATATCTTATATTATCCGGTGTATCACTAGTTAAAACTCTAAAAAAATTCCATTGAATCGCGTAATTTACTGGTAGCCCATGCTACCGGTGGTTACAAACTAGGTAAGCCCATGTATGCGTCGGGGTGTTGGGTAGTCATCCCACATCGGTTATGGGACAAATAAAATGTATGTATATAAATCTAAGGGTAAGTCCCTCTATCACAAATTGGTTTTAGAAAATGATGGACTCTTGGACTTATATGTTAACCATGTTGTTGGGCTATATGATTTATTAATTCTGTCATGGTATCAGAGATAAGGTAAGCGGTTTTTACAAAGCGAGTCCGAGTCAGGCCCCCATGTGTGTGTCGCCGTCGCTAGAAAGAGATCGAGTCAGGCCGCTAATCGTGCCGCCATCTCTAAAACCGTTCCACCCCTCGATGTGAGGGGGCGTGTTGAGTAGTTATCCCACATCGGTCGTGGGACAAAAAAAATGTTAACCATGTTGTTGGGCTATATGATTTATTAATTCTGTCACGGGGCAATTGAGACTTATATCAACGGGAGTGGTTTGGCATAGCACGTGAGAGGATTTAATTTTTTAATGAATGTCAGTCATAGATACTGCCCACATACAAATTTTTGAAACGAACGACTCAAATTAGAAGATTTTTTTGGAGAATGCAACTCATTCTCATCTAAAGTATTCCTGGAATGCGGTGCGTTTTATATAATGCGGCTCATTCCCTTCCGAGCATTTCTAAAATGCGACTCGGTCTACAAAATGTGGCGCATTCTAGGTGGTGTTTTCATATCATAATAGAATGTGGCACATTCTTGAATTGTGACTAAATCCTGTCATGGACCAAAAATTGACTTCTGACATTCTCTTTGACCCGAACCACTTCGCGACTCAGAAATGTATTTCAAATACATCAAGATGTACATGACATCACAATCCATCATACTCCATAAATAAAACTATAACTCACACAATTGAAATGTAGATGACTAGACCAAGACTCGAGAATTAACACAACATTTAATCAAGTTTTCAAACATCAAGTTTGTCATACATCAATTCATCATGTTCATATCAACAAAAGAAACCATAATAAAGATGGCAATAGATCGGATATAGATCGAGTGAAACCATATACATGTCCATTTACTTTTTATTCATCGTATTCGTACCCGTATTCATTTAATTTTCTGTTCATTTATCCATACTTAGTGGATAAAGCTTTGTAATGGATATTCATTGGATAATTACGAAATGTTATAATACTTTCTAATAGGCAATAAAAGCAAAAACGTACTCCGTAATATATCAAAAATATATATAACATGATAATTTAAAATCATTCCACCAGAAACGTGTAATTTTTATTTACGATAGAACAAAATTACTATTAAATATAGATTATGACAAATTAAATGTATAATTTATATATTTATTAAACTAGATATTTATGTTTAATTATGAGTACTCATACTGAATTTATTATATTATTACAAGTAAATGTATTTATGATGATAAATGCAGGAAATGAGAGTTGAGTTAATTCAATTAATTTACTTACATACTTAATTAAAATTACACTTCCTAACCACCCGTAACAATTATTTACAAAGGAGGTCCTTTTTCGAAATTCATCCGTACAATAATCATATATGGTGTAATTGTTGTTATTATTATTTTTTGGTATACCTCGATTTCCGACTCATTTTGCGAGCTGACTAATCTTAAGACAACTACTCGCTTTACGAGTATTCCAGAGTAATCGCGGATGAGCCTCCGTGAGGGGATTAATTTTTCCAGCTCAATAAATTCGAACCCATAACCTCTAGTTTGAAAGAATAGGCACTAGGGGCGAATATATGTTTAAGCCCGTGGGGTCACGGGATACCAGTAGTTAAAAATTTCTTATTACAAAATAATCTTCAAATTGTATGGAATACCACTTAGTTTTTTAAAATTTATGGTTTTTTTAGGCAAACAACTACTATACTCTTTAAATTTTATACTAGAGAATACTATTTTTAACTATAGGATCTCAATATAGTTTTTTCAAGTAAACAATTACAAGTATAAATCATTATAATTAGTATTGAAAAAAATTTCAAGATCCATTGAATTTTAATTTTGGAATCGCCACCGGTAGGCACCAACTATTTCATCACTGGCGTGATTGAGTTTTTAATTACTAATATTTAATATGAATGTGAATTTAAATTAAAATAAAATACACTTCATAATATGAGATAACACATTAAATGAATCTATATATATATATATATATATATATATATATATATATATATATATATATATATATATATATATATATATAAAAGAGAGATTTGATTAGCTTAGATGTCATTAGCTCCTTAAATATTACATATTAAGCCAAGTGTAATTTTCACATATCACAATTATTCATATATATCCTTATCAACCTTTAAAATCACATATTTACCCAAGTAAATAACATAATATCATATATACTCAATTTAATTATTAAAACTATCATATGTACCCATTTAATTTAAAAAATTCACTAAACCCAATTTTACACAATTTAATTTTTATTTCATCCATACTCCTATATACTACTACGATTATTAGAAAAACTACAGACACATTTGTTCATGCACACATCCTAAGAAAAATCATAAGAAAAACTACCAAACAATTTTTAATACTAATTTTGAGGGAATAGTAACGTATTACTCATATTAGTAAATTAGATTCAACTAATTTCTTAAATCTGATAGAACTCGAGCAATTTTTTGTTGTTGCAACTACACGCAATATGACACATATATGTATTTTATAGTCCCGTTTTGCCAACGAAACATACTAACATACTAGAAATACGTCTTTTTTTAACAACTATGACTTATTGAAAATAGAGTACGGGCTCAAATTAACCACACTTAAGCTATTGGGTCGACATGTCCCTCTTAAACACAACCACAAATTGCTTGAAAATGTAGATCAATCGTTATAAAATTAAAATAAATGACTTATTTAAAGCGAATTTTGAGTAGTCGTGCAACGCACGGGCTCAAAACCTAGTTACCATATATAAAACACGACGGGTGTTTGTGGAAGAATAAAAATTTTAGGTACTCTAGTGATTTGAGGTAAACTTCATTGACTATCTTTTTTTTTTTTTTTATAAACGGCGGTTCAGAATTACTAACGGGAGTTTGAACGAATGTCGGAACCCATCCACCCGATCATCTTCTGGGAGAACATTACACTTTTACCGCCCTTCAAGAAAAAACTCCCGCGACGAATTCATAAGAGCATTGTGTGTTGTTAAACCCCCTTGTGTGAGACTCGGACGCAAGACGTCCGTCTGACACCCATGAAATGGGGAGGTAATCTCAAGGGAAATATTTTGCATCTTATCAGGATCGAACTCCTAACCTCTCTTATGGAAAGTCGGGTTATCATAAATACACCAACACCCCGAGGTTAAACTTCACTGATTATTTGTATAATTTAATTTCTTCTATATAATAGACATTTGTAAATAGCTCGATTTAATTATTTTTTTGGCACTTTCAAATTCCAAGCTATAGAACAAATTTTTCGTGGGTCCAAATTCAAACAACCGATAACAAACGATAATGAATATGTATAGGAGACAAGAGCAAAAATATAATCAAGAAGGAACAAACGATGTATATCAATCAAATGTATATGTACACGTACACACCATATATGAAAGGTGAGAGATCATTTTCAGTTTAATTAGTAATAACAATATTACGAGTATTAACACTTTATAAACTATACAATTGATAAAATAAAATTAGGGTTTATTTGTGATTTTTAGTATTCATGCTACGTTTAGTTGCTTCAATATTGTCTTTAACATGATCAACAGATGCTTGGGCGTTTCCAGTCACTGTGTCTTGAACTTTTTGAGCAACATCTTTCGTGACATTCCATGCATCTTGTGTTGATTGTTTTGCTTTGTCCGCTACGTTCTCAACAGCTCCGGCAGCTTCCTGCGATTGGCTCGCCGCCTATTAAAAGAAATGAAATTAGCTCTTAGATTATCGTTACTCAGTTCATAACTAAATACTACTTCGTCAATCTCAATTTAATTATATTCATACACACAAAAACTCAGTTTAAGAAAAATATAATCATTATGACACTATTATTTTGTCAACTTTCGAATTCTATTTGTTAGTGCATGGACGTTAGTCCCAAGTTCATTATAACGTATTCGTAAAGGTTGAGATGCGGTGAGTAATAGAATAAGTGTTCATATGCAATTTAAGATAATTTACTCACTGTTGGTGTAACCGCACGGATGCATAATGCATCTGTACGGGTACACAGTGCAACCGCACGGTTGCATCCTGCAACCGCACGGTTGCATCCTGCAACCGCACAGTTGCGTGTGCAGACAGTATTTATTGTTGATTTCAGGTTCATTGTTGGGGTTACGAATTCCAAACAATCCCTAGCCGTGTTTTCGATCTCTGGGTGTTCTAGCACTTAGTTGGTTCGAACTATAACATCTAAAAGTCTAATATCATCATAAGATCATTGGTTGTTAAGTGTTTTTTATATAAAACCCAATATCGAGTAATTCCGCACTCGATACTAAACTTGAATTTTTGATGTTGAATCTGTATGTTTGTTAATTTAAAGTGTTAAACAGGTCAATATTAGTGTTTTGAACGTGAAACATTGAGTCTTATTGATTCAGATTGAGTGCTAGATCGAACAATTCCCTAAACCCTAATTTTAGTGCAGTTTTCTGCCCAGAATTCGCTAAGAACACAACCGTACGGTTACAACTTGAAATCGTACGGATTCACCACCCGGATACAGCAACCGTACAGATACACCACTGCATCCGTGTTAAGTTTAAGCCGTTTCATACAACCGTGAACCTTTGCATCTGTGTTGTGCAACCGTATCAATCCCTGCAACCGTACTGATACATCTTGCATATGTATAATTTTCACCCGGTTACACTTGCATCCGTGTAACTTTCCATCCGTGTTTTACAAACGTGTTATCCCTGTATCCGTGTAGTTTTAGTGCAACCGTGTACTGTAACCATACGGATACAATGTCAGACACTACTGAATCTTCTAGAACACAATAATCTTTAGTCGGGGCTTCCTCATCTAGTCTTTACAAACTCTTACAGACTGAGAATGAAATAGGGAGCACCTATAGGGTTCCTAGACTTGAATCTTTAGATGACTATGCTGAGTGGATACCTAGATTCCTCATCTCGCTTAATGGAATCGATACGCGAATGTATAATTGTTTAAAAACTGAATACAAGTTCCCTGAGAAAGAACCCGGTGAACCTAAAACACCTATGGAACTTAGTGCTGCTGAGAGAGAGGATTATAGCCTAGAATGCAAGGCTTACAATCACCTTACTCAGTTGGTTCGATCTATCACATCTAAAAGTCTAATATCATCATAAGATCATTGGTTTGTTAAGTGTTTTTGATATAAAACTCAATATCGAGTAATTCTGCACTCGATATTGAAGATTAGATCGATTAATAACGTTTAATCATTTTTACATTATTCTTATCTTTTATTGTTTTTTTTTTTAAATTCGTACATTAAGAATACAGTTAGAGTATAAAAGCTAATAAAATTATGAAGCAAAGGTACATTCTTTTAATCTATAAAAGAGGTTTCTATGGATACTTTTAACAAGTTTGGTCTCTTTATATACTATAGTATAATTTTTTATATAATCAAAGAGAAAAGTTAGGGGTTTCCGTTTCTCTTGTCACTTCTTAATGGCAATGGCCACCCGATCCGATGGATATCCACCTGATTCATCCGCTTCGTGATGGATATGGATGAACCTAAATGGATATGGATATGGATATGGATGAACCTTAACGGATATGGATATGGATGAAAAGTTTCATCCACGGATATATCGATTACCACCCGAAGTACATATACAAATATATAAATATAGATATATACGTACATATTTACTGTTACAAGTTTAATTACCGTTAAATTTACATTTCTTTCCAACCCAAAATGAAATAACTATAATATATTATAATAAAACATGTATGTCTAATTAAATAAACTTACAAATTTTATATTTAATTTTTCATAATCTATGTTTTATAGTAAAAGTAAAAAAATTTGTTATATCTTCGAAAAGAATTACACATTCTTATGGATAGATTTTAATTATGTCATGTCATATTTATTTTTGCTATACTACATTTTTATTTTAATCGAATATTAGAAAATATTATAACATTTTTTTAACATCCATTGGATATCCATTAACCCGCTAAATACATTGGATATGGATATGGATGGATGACCTGAAAGTAAATGGATATGGATGAACAAAAACTAAATGGATATGGATATGGATACGACATCACCCGATCCATATCCGATCCATTGCCATCCCCACTTCTTACTCACATTACGTTTTTTTAAACTACTTTTTTAGAATAAATAAATTAAAGTGCAGTTTAACTAACAAACAAATGATTGCGCTACTGGTTTGTTGTGCCTTCTTGACAACACAAGGTTGTGGGTACGATTCTTAATTGCTACATCTTTTTTTAACTTTTCAGTTTACACCCACTAACCTCCCTTTTTAAAAATTTTCTACCTAGCTCCTATTACAATTCAGTCTTCTCACTCTCATACTCTATTTAATTTTCAATTTAAGCCCTCACATTCTTTTAATTTTTTTTTTTTCCTTTCTCAACATTTCTTACAATATTTTTTATGACTTTTTAAATTCTATCTTTACAACTTTATATATATATATATATATATATATATATATATATATATATATATATATATATATATATATATATATATATATATATATATATATATTTTATTTACAGTATTATTTTACAACTTTTCCCCTCTTTATTGTACAAATATTTTTTATTTCTCATATTTTACTACTGATTAATAAAAGTATCTCAATTATGTTGAATATTATTTATTTAATTATTACTAAACAGAAAAGGACAAAAAATTGGTATTCAAATGTTTATGTTTAGTGTACATGTTAATTAATTAATAATTAATGTTAATGTTAGCCAGTGGTAATGTTTTTATACGTCGTGTTAATATTTATATGTTAAAAATTCTATTTACGTGTTTAGAACAAACGGTATCGGATGTCGGATCCGACGTTGGAGGTGACTGACCGTCGACCGACCTTGGATCGATGTCGGTCCGACGTTTTGGGTGAAAAAGTTAGGGAAGAGACAATGCTTCTAGCCGTTGGAGGGGTGACCCAAATTCAAATTTCTGTCTATTGGGGGTTCTTTTCTTTCATTTTTTTATTCGATTTTTTCTTCCATTTTTTTTACATGTATTAAGGTGTTTTGTAGGAGAAGAACGAAGATAATGAATGTGGTTTTAAGACAAAAAGGATGAAACAAGTAATTGGGGTTACCTTCCTAAAAGTCTATAACCATTTAATTTGCCCAATTATAATTGGGCCCATATAATAGTATTCAATTTATATATTTTTAATAAATTAATAAATTATAGTTATTTAAGTTAGACAAAATTGTCAAATCCGTCCCTGTGTTTAGTCAATTTAGTGAATATAGTTCATCCCAATTATTTACTTCAAAATTAGTCCTTATTTTGAAGTCTCAAACCAGTCCTTGAAGTTAAATTCTGTAAACGTCTGTTCAGTTCAGGAGGTATGCTTCTTACGTGATACACATGTATTCTTTTGACATAAATTGTCATCAAACCCTAGAACTTATTTAGGTACGCTTGATTATTCGAACCCTAGGGCGACACAAGATACTCGTTCCTATTTCATATTGAGGTTGTTTGTGATTGTGGAAATCATTCGATTATTCGAACATCTTGGACACATGCGAACACTGGGCGAATATTCTATTGTTGCGGTAGAAAGGTAAGTTCCCCAAATCATGTAATTGATTCATAATTTGTAACATAATTTGTTAACACTTATTGTTCATGATTCCAATAATTGCGGTTTTATTGGATGGATGGATCAGTCCATGGGTCAGAGAGCTATGGAGATTATTCCTGGATTGCTTCGAAAGAGAAACAAGCTGGAAGCAACTATTAAAGAGAAAGATTGTCAGTTGCTTAAGTTGAAGATGATTTTAATTTTTAGCTGAATTATTATTATGTGTTATTGGTATTTTAATTAGTTGAAGGTGATATTATTCTAGTTTTTACTGATGTAACAGTGTTAAGTTGTCTTTGTATGCTTTTGTTCTGTTTTTTGTAATATGGATCTTGTGTTTTGGAGTTGGAATGAAATCTTATTGAGAAATTGAGTGAAATCATAGATGATGGATGATTTTCAGACATTTGAATATTGCATCGTGCAGTTTTCAAGTGAGATTCAATAGAAGTTGTTGAATGAGTTACGTGCTAGGTTATAAGGTATAGAGAATATGAAATGATTGGTATTGGTATACATGTATATAACGTGAGAAGCATGCCATCCGAACTTAACAGTCGTTTACAAAAGTTAACTTCAGGAACTGATATGGGACTCCAAAATGAAAATAAGGATTAATTTTAGAGTAACTAACCGAGAGGGACTATATGCATTAAAATGAACAAACACGAAGACCAATATGACAATTTTTTCTTTTTATTTGTCTAATTTTATTTAATGATTTATTTAATTAATTAAAAAGATTAAAATAAATAATAAATATTTTATCTCTTCAAGACACTGAAAACTTACACTAAGTTTTTTAGTGTCAATACAACCAGCGTTCAGTCATTAAGAATACACTGAATCTGACACTGAACGACACCCTGGTACTCTTATGTTTTAGTATATATGCTTTACATTTTATGCGCTTTACATTTTATGGTAGTACCGCAGTAGGCTACTACTATTAGTACACTAAAATTTGTTCTATTTTCATTGGTAAATGTAGAAATTATAACATTAATTAAATTATAATTATAGTATGATAAAAGAGTATAGTATTAAATTACTGACATGAGAAGCTGCCTTTTCTTTCATTTCATTTGCAACTTTTTTCAGCTCTTCAATTTCTCGCTTGGCTGCATCTGATGAGTTGGGGCACGACATAAATCGAACCTAAAGATTTTTAGAAGCTTAGTTATAATGTTTTAATAAAATAAAATATAAAATGTATACAAGCAGAGCATAGAAAAAAAAGTTTCGAATTTTAACAAGCATAATTGAAGTAATATTGTCCATGATTTAATACAAAGTTGTCACATGGACAATATTACCTAAACTTAACAATTTTAAAAATCATAATTTTTTTCGGCTTTCAAATTAAATAACACATTACTTTTCGAACATATTAGAAAATTGACAATTTAGGTAACTCTTTCGGACAATTAGCTTTAGATTAATTGGTGAAAATTTAATATATATATATATATATATATATATATATATATATATATATATATATATATATATATATATATATATATATATATATATATATATATATATATATATATATATATAAAATAATAATAATAATAATAATAATAATAATAATAATAATAATAATAATAATAATAATAATAATAATAATCCGTGAAAAATATGATAACATTATCCAAATGTAATAGTTGAAGTAAAAAATCATAAACTCATTTAAAATTTGAAATTTAATACAAAGTACAATTTTAGAAAGGGAGGTGATCCTAACACACCACGTTTTGATCCATATACACCTAATTACCTATTTTACCCTTAATTATACTTCTAATAATAATATAAGTTCAACTTTCTAGGAACATAACTGTAATTTTATGAAATAAAACTATAAAACTGTACATGAATTAAAAAGTGGTACGCGAGAATCAAATCCCTTTTATAGTATATATAAAATAATAAAAAAAGAATTATTTCACCTTCATAAGCAAATCCACAAAAACTTTCAAATTAACAATTTCAAAGGTTAAAGGTTAATTGGCGTGGGACCTGGGTGAATCTAGGTTTGGTGCTCATAAACCTACAACACCATGCGGTGCGAACCATGGTGCCAATGGTTTGGAACCTTGCTGCTGCGACTCCTGCCATTTTTTCCTTGACGTTATCGAATCTAATGAATTTTGATATTATCTACCTTGTGATTTGATTTCTATTTTCTTGGATAACATGTACAGTATATATTCTGAAAAGGGATTCAAAGAGCTGAAAAAATGGCCATTCTTAATCAATTTTAGTGGTACAAAATAATTTATAAATAATTATTGTACTTATTAATCACTTGTTTATTGGAACGAAAAATTAGCAATATCGCAGATGGTTAGAAAAAAACTTTATATAAATTAATGTTTTTTGTATCATATGTTTGAAAACTGATCCAATGGCTAGACTTCATCTCTTTTAAATATTTTAGTTTTTTGTCCCATATTTAATTTTCTATGACAATGACAATGACAATTTTTGTCGGTTTGATGAATTTCGTTAAGTTTGATTGAACTTTTTTAAAAAAATAAATAAATGATCGAGAATAATAAATTAAGAATAAATCAGGAAGTTTAAAAACCATTTATATTTAGCTAAATGTTTACCGTCCTTTTTTTTTGAACAGCCGTTCGAAATCACCCAGGGAGGAAAATCTCAGGTTCGATGGAGCTTCGAGGACTCGATCAAGGTACAACGTGGGACTTAGGGATAGATTAACTAGGCTTTTCGGAATCCATTTGACTTCCTTCATGTTTTTCAACTTCCCGGATAATTGGCGTGTTGAAGATCTTTGGAAAACCTTCAAACCATTTGGCGATTTACGTGACATTTACATGGCAGGCAAAACATTGAAGAATGGGGCTCGATTCGCCTTTGTAAGGTTTGCTAATGTGAGGTATGCCGAACATCTGTTGACAGATCTGGAAAAGATCACCTTCAATGGAACACCAATCAAGATATTCTTAGCAAAAGAAAGATCGAATAATAGGAACAACTACAACACGTTTCAGAAGACAAACAGACCGAGACCACAGAGATTTGGTAACTCCTCCACTGACGAACGAAAGTTCAGTGAGGTGGTGGGGCAACAATACAATGATCTAAGGGATAAACTCAATGAACAAGTCAAGAATATGGAAGATTTGAGATCTAAACTCAATAGATGGAGAGAAGATAAGAGCAAGTCGGATGGTGTGGAAGGTGGTCAAAGTGAAAACATAAAATTTAATGATGATAGAACTATCAAATCTAATGGGCAGATGTGCAATTTGATTGGGAAATGTATTATCTGTGAACTAAAGGGCTTGGAATATTTCTTCCAATTCGGAGATCTATGCATTGCGGAAGGGTTAAAGAACTTCTCTATCAAATATCTTGGCGGTTTAGATATGCTTGTGATATGCGAATCGGCCACTGCAGCAAATAGGATCATCGAGGATAAGGGTCATTCCTTGCATAAATGGTGCAACCAAGTAAAGGTCCTAAATAACTCATATAAGTCGCCTGGAAGATTAGTTTGGATTAATATCAAGGGGGTTCCGGTAACATGCTGGAATGAAGACACATTCAAAAACATTGTGGGTTGGTGGGGTAAGATTTTAGAGATGGAGAACTGCTCAATTGTGGAAGGCAATCAAGATTTAAGTTTTGCTAGTGTTCTAGTTCGAGTACGCAACTATGTTCATTATGATGGATGGGTGAAAATATTTGATAATAATTCTGTTTGTTATGTAAGCATTCGTGAAGATGACAATAGGGTGATAAGACTCGAATTTAATGGCTCTAGCAAGGAGGATGAAAATATAGAGAGCAGGGATGAACAAGCAAAGGTTGATGAGGAATCAAGTTCAGATGATGAATTTGTGGAGGATACCTTTGAGGTGTCGGATGACGATTGCAACTATGATAACTTGATTCATGAAGAAGATATTCCTGGAAATGTCAATGAGAATTGTGATGATTTCCAAAGAAGGAACAACGAAGGTGATGATGTCAGGAATACTCCTGATAGGGTTTATTGCAGCTTCGCCAATAAACAAGATTCCGGCAACGGCAGTCGGAAAAGAACTGAACAATCCGTCGAAGATGAAGAGTCGGGGTGTGGTGACCTAGAGAATAATTCCCAAGACAACATTAATGACTCGTGCACAAAGAAGATAGAAAGCCCTAATGATTTTGTCAACTGCGATTTCTTTTCCCCAGGTACGGCGTGTAATCCTAATAGCACGCTACACAAATTAAATGCTGTTGGGCCTTCAACCCCAGGTTCTGTTGGGCCTACCCTCAAGAATGTTGGCCCTTCAACCCCACGTTCTGCTGGGCCTGCTCCTATTAATGTTGGGCCTTCATCTACACGTCCTGCTGGGACTATCTTTAATGAAGTTGGGCCTTCAAGCCCAAGATCTCCTAGGCCTATTCATTGTACAAATTCGACAGCTAATCCGAAGGTTGTTAAAAATCAAAAGAAAGATAAAAAGCACTCCGATGGGGTCAAGGTAACTGATAAAAGGAAAAGAGAGTGTTGTTGGACAAATTTCAGGCGATGGAAAACCTCCTCCAGAATGTTGAAAATTAAAAGTGTTGCAAGGAAAACTTCTTCAGATAAAATCCCATTGAGATCTAATTGCACCTCGTGTGCCATGGAGGGCAGTCAAAAGTCGACTCACCAATCCAAAGGTATGTCCAATTCGATTGCTTCAAGGTCACAACAGATGAAATCGGACAAGAGAGACCGGGTTAACAACAAGGGTTCGTGTTCGTATGATTCTTTCAACTCAGAAGGGTTATATGAGTATGGTTGTAAGCTAGGCTTAAAGTGGTAGAAAAAACCTTCTGCCCTTTAAGTCAGGTTTGTCTACAAATCGTTTTCTACTTCATTATGATTATCATGTCTTATAATATTAGAGGATTCGGGGTGGGGGTGGATAGTAAATTCGGCCCAACAAAAAAATTGATTTTGAAAGAAAAACCAAACATCCTTGCTCTTCAGGAAACTAAATTGCATTCTGTCAACATCTTTTGGATTCATTCTCTATGGGGATTAACCGATTGTGATTTTATTCAAAGGGAGATGGTGGGTAAATCGGGAGGCCAACTTTTAATTTGGGATACCAATCAACTTGAGGTTTGTGATATTGTTAGTTTTGATTGTGTTATTGGTATTAGAGGCATATGGAAAAACAACGGTTCTATTCTCAATATCCTCAACGTGTATGGACCACACAACGATTCAAGTAAACAAAAGTTATGGGAGAATTTAACAAACTTAGTTTCTAATAGTGATGAAGCGTGGGTTATTTGTGGTGACTTTAATGAAGTTTGAAATCAATCGGAACGTTTTAATACTGTTTTCGTTGAAAGTAGAGCAAGATGTTTTAATAGCTTTATTCATTCGTGTAGTCTAATTGATATCCCAATGGGTGGAAGACTTTTCACTAGAGTATGCGATAATGGCATCAAGTTTAGCAAACTAGACCGATTTCTTGTATCGGAGTCGTTCCTTAGTACATGGGGGAACATAGCGGTGGTGGCACTAGAAAGGTTAACGTCGGATCATTGTCCTATTCTTCTGAAAGACGGGGCAAAAAATTTTGGGCATAAACCATTCAAACTCTTTGACGTTTGGTTGGATGAAACTGGTGTTGAGGACATAATCACAAAAGCATGGGCTGAACCGATTAGAGCTAGTAACAGAAAAGATTGTAACTTCGTGAACAGGTTAAAAAATGTTAAGATAGCTTTAACAGCGTGGAGCAGCCATACATTCGGACAACTTGATTCGGAAATTGAGGTTTTAAAAGACAAAGCGTTGCAACTGGAACTAAAGGCAGAGACGACGGTAATGAATGACTTAGAGGTAGAGGCCTGGAAGAAAGCTAGAAAAAATTGGCTAGAGAAAGAAAAAATAAAATCCGGTATGCTAAAACAGAAAGCGCGACTCAGGTGGAACATTGAAGGTGACGAGAATTCAAAATTTTTTCATTCGATCATTCGGAATAATTACTCTAGGAACAACATTCGTGGGCTTGTTATTGATGGTATTTGGAACGAAGAACCGTGTGATATCAAACGTGCAGCATTTGATCATTTTAAAAAGGTGTTTGAAGAGCCTGATATATCACGCCCTTCCATGGAAGATCTAGTGTACCCCTCGATCAGCTCCGACGAGGCTAGTGCACTTGAAATTCCATTCTCTAAGGTGGAAATTCATGAAGCTATTAACGATTGTGGATGCACCAAAGCACCCGGCCCGAACGGGTTTAATATGAGATTTTTTAAAAAGTTCTGGGAGGTTGTTAAATCGGATCTTATTGAGGCGATCATGTGGTTCTGGGAGAAGTGTGAAATTTCAAGAGGTTGTAATGCATCGTTCGTGACTCTTATTCCAAAGAAGTCGGATCCCTTGGGTATTAGTGATTATAGACCGATTAGCTTAATCGGTAGCTTTTATAAGATAATCGCTAAAATGCTGTCTAATCGGCTTAGAAAAGTTTTACCGTCTCTTGTGGGCAAAGAACAAAGTGCTTTTCTAAATGGACGATTCATTCTTGATGGCGCCTTAATTTCCAACGAAACGATTGACTTCCTCAAGAATTCCCGCAACGAAGGCATTATTTTCAAAGTTGACTTCGAAAAGGCCTTTGATAGCCTTAATTGGAGTTTTCTCATGGATGTGATGAAATGTATGGGGTTCGGTGTTAAATGGAGAAAGTGGATCTCTTCATGTCTCTCTTCGGCTTCTATCTCTATTTTGGTCAACGGCGCCCCAACGAACGAATTTATTCTCGGTAGAGGGGTAAGACAAGGTGAACCTTTGTCACCTTTTCTTTTTATCCTTACCGCCGAAGGCTTGAACATTCTTACTAAAGCGGCGGTGGAAAAACGGTTGTTTAAATGTATTGAAGTCGGGACGGATAAGGTGTTGGTCTCGCATTTACAATATGCGGACGACACAATTTTTTTCGGGGAGTGGAGTCGCCTTAATGCTTTGAACTTAAGGAATCTTCTTAAATGCTTCGAACTTGCCTCGGGTTTAAAAGTCAATTTTCAAAAAAGTTACTTATTCGGTATTGGTGTTGATTCGATGCAAGTCAACTTGGTGGCTAACCGTATGGGGTGTCAAGTGGATAAGTTACCATTTATTCCCCTCGGATTACCCATTGGTTCGAGGATGAATAAATTAAAGGATTGGCTCCCGGTCATCGAAAGATTTAAGTCGAGACTTTCGAGTTGGAAAATGAGATCTTTGTCATTTGGTGGTAGATTAGTCCTAGTTAAGTCGGTCCTCTCTAGTCTCCCGTTGTACTATTTTTCACTCTTTCGAGCTCCATCGTGTGTGATCAAATTACTTGAGAGTCTTAGAAGAGGTTTTTTTTGGGGAGGGTCGGGTTCGGGCACCAAAATATCATGGGTCAAATGGGAAAACGTTCTTAACACGTATGAGAACGGGGGGTTAAATATCGGTTCGTTATATAGTAAAAATCTTGCACTTTTAGTGAAATGGTGGTGGAGGTTCAAAACCGAAACCGATTCTTTGTGGGTTAGAGTAATTCAAAGTCTTTATGGACCTTGTGGCGAACTTCTAACGGAGGGGACTTTCCAGCCCTCGACTGTATCAGTGTGGAAGTGTATTATTTATGCAGGTACCTCTCTTAAAGTTTTGCAACTGCCATTTAGGAATTCTTTCATCAAAACTATTGGTGATGGTGAACTAACTTCCTTTTGGCACGAGCATTGGATCGGTAACGACAAGCTTTGCAATTTATTTCCGAGATTGTATAGACTTGAATCCAACAAGAACGCGTGTGTAAAAGATCGAGTTACTGCAGTAGGTTACAATGGCGAACAGGTTTTGTCTTGGAGCTGGTCGAGGGAGCCTTCTGGCCGTACATCAGGCGAGCAAGACAGGCTGATTTCTTTGCTAGCGACATTTAATTTTAACTGTAATACACGGGACTCTTGGGCTTGGGCTTTAGCTTCGAATAGGTTCTACACTGTGAGGAAACTCTCTTCCTTGCTCGATGACTTGTGTTTAGCTCAGTATTGCTCGGAACATGGAACCTTCCTCGACAACTTAGTTCCCAAAAAGATAGAGATATTTATTTGGCGAACTCTGAAGAAAAGGCTTCCCGTTCGACTTGAGCTAGACAAAAGAGGAATTGATTTGCATAGTGTTAGATATCCGTTATGTGATGAAGATTTGGAATCGGTTGATCACTCCCTTATCTTTTGTAAATATGCAATGGATGTATGGGATCGAGTCTACAAATGGTGGAACCTAGCCGGATTCTCTTGCTCTAGTCTATCCGGGTTACTAGTAGATGATGGACCGAATTCGATGACAGCTAAAGGGAGGAAGATATGGCAAGCATTGAGATGGATTTGTACGTAATTGTTGTGGAAAAATTAGAACAATATTGTTTTTCAAGGCAAGAGTTGGAGCGCTCCGGTAGCATTAAATGAAATTCAAAATAAATCGTTCGAGTGGATTAATTCGAGATCAAAAGGAAGAAGGCTTGATTGGTTGACTTGGTTGTCTAACCCTAGTGTATATTTCCTTATGTCGTGATTGTATGTACATATAGCGGGTTGCTTACTTTGCACCCCTGTCGGGTAGTTTTTTTTGTTTTTTCGTGTTTCTTTGGGTGATTCAAAGCTTGTAAGAATCCCCTTCTTGTTGTACTCTCGTTTCTAATATAATTGCTTTTCAAAAAAAAAACACTTAAGAATTTAATAATGCTATTTGCTTTGTAGTTGGTTTATAGAGTCCTATGTAGGGATGAGATCGGGACTGGTACTAAACCGTACCGTACCAAAACGGAAAATCTCGATACTAAAAATGCACAAAAGTAAGAATTGAATACCGTACCGAAAACTGAAAACGGTACCGGTATTTTCGGTATTGTACCTTGTAGTACCGAATTTTTTTTTCATCTGTAACACCAAATATATTTTTATAACAGCTGACTGATGTTTTGTTTTGGCAATTGAAATAATCTAATAACAAAGTGATACGGATACCAACATGATTTTCAAGCTTTTCTAGGTCATCAACTTAATTTGGTTGCTCCGTTAGCATCTAACATCAAAAGCAGTTTGCCCCGCGAATGAAACATTTTCTATTTTACAATGATTTGCCTGTTCAACTTCAGATCCTCAAAACTCCAAGTTGTTTACTGTAACAACAAAAGCAAAAGACTGTTGGGAAATTACGGTCTCACTAATTCCCACCACCTAGCCCAACAATAATAGTAAAGAAATAAGAACAATACACAACACAAGATTTAACGTGGAAACTCCAAAATAGGAGAAAAACCACCGGCCCCCAAAAGAGAGAAATACACTATATCACAAATTGTTACAATGATATAGACAACTCTCTTAAGCCAACTACACTCTCCAAAATATTTAACTAATACAACTCTCAAACAAGGGTAAGAAAGAAAGAAATAATCAAATACTTAAAGTGTATTGATTGGTGCAATTTGGAAGTAATCTCATGGCCTCCTTTTATAGCTAAGGAGTTCACCTCCAACTTCACTCTTCTACCAATGTGGGACAAAATGTGACGACCCAAAAATTTCCGACCAAATGTAAACCTAATCTGTAAATAATCTCGACACGATAAGCAAAGTCTGTAATATTGGGTCTAAAAATTTTTGAACTATTTACTTGAATTCAATTAGCTTTTGACTATTCCCGAAGATTCACGAACATTTGTGTGTAAGTAAATATATATATATATATATACACACACACACACACATATGTATAAAATTTAATATAAACAAAAGTATATATAGTAATTTAAAATAATAACATATAATTTAAACATTTGATTTAAATATGTAAAAACAAAATACAAAATAATTAAGTCATAATTTAAATAGAAACTATATAAATAGACATGATTGGTATGTATAATTATTATTAAATATATATTGTAATATATATAAATAGTGTATAAATGTTCAAATATATATTAGAAGTAATTATAAGTTTAAATATAAATGTTATATTTATTACTTTCCTTATTATGTTTAATGTTAAATGTTAATGTTAATGTTAATGTTAATGTTAATGTTAATGTTAATGTTAGATATTAAAAACTTGTGATAGTAATATTGTTATTTCTAATATAAATACATATAACTTGTTATATTTATATTGTTAATCGTATGATTATTAGGTATTATTATTACCTTATCATTAATATTATTATTATTATTTTATAAATAGTATTATAATTATCAATATTTATCATTACTAATACTAGTATTATTGATATTTTTATCATTATTATTATTTCTATTATTATTATTAACATTATTTTGATTAATAATAATATTATTATTTTATTATTATAATTATCAGTATTTTTATTTTATAATATTAATAATATTAATATATTTATATTTACTAATTATTAATATTAATGTTAATTATAAATAAAAATCTTATACAGAATCAAATTCTCTTTTGCATCCCAATCATACTGTTTTACTTTCTTGTTTATGTCTCTAAACATGTACGAATCAAAGACTAAATCAGATAAACTCCAAATCTGTTGATAACGTACCAATCTGCTTTATTTCTTTTATTTTCTCTGATTGAAAAATCCGTACTTCTTGTCTATAATTGGTTATATGTCGATATCATTGTAAATACAGAACAATTGAGATCAATTATTGTTACAGCTTTCATCAACAACTTGTACTATATATATTTCTATTGTAAATTCGAAAATAAAACCAAAAACTCAATAAAAACCCATCACCTGCTCTGTACCTTCATCTTTTTATTCATAAATCGAATACAAATGAAATTCTAAAATCCTTAGATGTAGTCTTGTTAGGAATCATCCAATAAACTTTTCTGTAAAATCTTAGCTCCCAACTCTTTGTATTAAGCTTCAATTTTTGAGTCAAACTTTTGTTTCAAAAAGTCAAACATATGAACATCGATCAAATTTGAATTCGTATGAATGTTTTAAGATCAATTGACGATTCCAAAGGTTTCTAGGAATGATTTGCAAAATATTTTGTGTTATAATCCTTGTCAAATACGTACCCAAAACTGAAATCAATTTTTTTTCTTATTTGAACAACAACGGTAGCAGAGGGATTTTCCCTTCAATTTATATTTTTTTTTTGTTCTTTCTTCAATCTATTTAATCACTTACTATTTGTTGTTAAATTGTTTTAAAGTCAAAAACCGTCTAGTTAATTAATTACTAAGTATGCAAGATCATGGTTGATTTGATAAGATGTAGAAGAAGGAGAAATAGGAAGAAGGAAGACGGGTTATAAATAATTAAAGGGATATAATCGCAGATAAATTAAACTGGACGAATGGTTGGGTGTTGGAAGTGTAAGCGAGAGGTCTCGGGTTCGAGCCCTGCTCGGGACAAATTTTTTTTAAAAGAACTTATTTGAGGTAGTTTCACTTTTAAAATTTCTATTATTATTATTATTATTGTTAATATTATTAGTAATATAATTATTATTATGATTATTACCAATATAAAGGTTGATGATCATTCATTATTATTGTTATTAGGAATTATTATTATTGTTCTTATTATTATTAATGATTGTTATAAATACAAGTATTATAGTTATTATTATTATTATTATTATTAGTACTAAATTAAGTATTAATTACCATTTATTATTTATCATAATTAAAATTAAAATTACAAATATGATTATTATTATTGTTATTACTAACGTTATTATCATTCCCAGTATTATTATTAAGTAGTAATGTTATTAATATTCATTAGTATTATTATAAGTATTAATAAAAACATAATTTTCACCATTTTAGTATTATTATCAAAATTATGATTATGATTATTATCATTATGAAAAAAATACAAATTATTATTATTTTAGTAAATAATAGTATAAGTATATTTTTATAAATAATAGAATTGTTAATGTTAACATAAGTATTATTATTTGCATTATCACGAGTATTATTAAGTAATTACTAAAATCAGTGGCATAACTATCATTAACAGTAAAATTAATATTTTACAATTATAATTATTAATATCATTATTATTATCATTAATAGAATTTTTAACATTTTTATCTCATTAGTAATATTAAGTATTATAATTACTATCATTTTTACCACCATTAATATTATTTTGGTTTTATTATAAATACTATTATTAACATACAAATGATATATATATATATATATATATATATATATATATATATATATATATATATATATATATATATATATATGTGTGTGTGTGTGTGTGTGTGTGTGTGTATGTGTGTGTTAAAAATATATTTAATACCTATAACATAACGAAAAAAAATTAATATTTTATATAACAAAATGAATATATGAAACATATATATTATTAACATAAAAAGTATACAATTAATAAATTTATATATATATATATATATATATATATATATATATATATATATATATATATATATATATATATATATATATATATATATATATATATATATATATATATATTGTTCGATTACAACTATGTATATTAATAAATATACAAATGATATAGGTTCGTGAATCCAAGGCCAACCCTGCATTGTTCAGTGTCGTCATATGTATTTTTACTACAAAATACAGTATAGTGAGTTTCACTTGCTCCCTTTTTAAATGCTTTTGCAATATATATTTTTGGGACTGAGAATACATGCGCTTTTATAAATGTTTTACCAAATAGACACAAGTAATCGAAATTATATGGTTGAATGGATCGAAGCCGAATATGCCCCTTTTAGATTGGTAGCCTAAGAATTAGGGAACATCACTAATTTTGAGAATTAGTGCATCCCTAATTGACGTGAATCCTAAAGATAGATCTATCGGGCCCAACAAGCCCCATTCTAAAATTTGGAATGCTTTAGTACTTCGAAATTATCAAGTCCGATGGGTGTCCCGGAATGATGGGGATATTCTATATGCATCTTGTTAATGTCGGTTACTAGGTGTTCAATCCATATGAATGATTTTTATCTCTATGCAGTTTGGGAAATGCCTGATACGAGATGTGTATTTATGAGAAATGAAAATCTTGTGGTCTATTAAAATGATGAAAATGATCGATTATGATAAACTAATGAACTCACCAACCTTTTTGGTTGACAGTTTAAAGCATGTTTATTCTCAGGTATGAAAGAAGTCTTCCGCTGTGCAATTGCTCATTTTAAAGATATTACTTGGAGTCATTCATGACATATTTCAAAAGACGTTGCATTCGAGTCATTGAGTTCAATAAGATTATTATAAGTCATTTATAGTTTGATATATTATGAAATGGTATGCATGCCTGTCAACTTTCGTTGAAATGAAAGTTTGTCTTTTAAAAACGAATGCAATGTTTGTAAAATGTATCATATAGAGGTCAGAACCTCGCGATGTAATCAACTATTATGAATCGTTTATAATCGATATGAACGGGTCCCTTCACAAAACTCCATTTTTCCTTCTAACCAAAATATAACTAACAAATCTCCACCTTTTGGATTGAAGAAAATAATCATGCTTCCACATTGCAAAGATAACCGATGTAGACGCTTCCTCGATGACAACTTCAAGATCCTCATCTTCATGCCGTTGACATTATCTCCCAAGAGACAGAACTTGCATCTTTACCGAACATTGTCTAAACCGACAATCATTGTCATCACAGACAATCATAACTCTTAACAAGAATTATCACACTCCACCATTAAGAGTATATCACTTAGAATATTACATTCCAAGCATTTCACCTCGGCACATGTTGTTGAACAACCAGCTGAAACTTTATGGTGCAACTTCCTGTTTGGCTTTCCCTGGAAGTTTCATCAGCTACAACATCAGTTTCCACCACACAACCTGCATCAATGCCAAACCAATGCCCATGTGCAATTGTGGAACCGCTAACGAACATCCCTTTCCATGGTGGCGCGGACACACCATGAGGATGGTGTGACTTCAGAGGAATTCGTCACTCTCCGTAACAACGGAGACAATGTTAGCGTCTTTGGAGCCATTTGCCGGATTAGCTCCTCCTGGACAATTAACCCTTACATGCCCAGTCTTCCCGCACCTCCAGCATACCAGATTCTTCCCAGAGTTTCTCTTTCGCCTATCCAAACACAACACTATCGTATCTCCTGATGACGAGACCCCGTTACCTTCCAGTCTTTTCTCCTCGGATAGGAGCTTGCTAGTAACGTCTTCAAACTTCAGAGTTTTCTTCCCATACATCAAAATAGGTTTCATGTGTTCATAAGACGATGATAAAGATAATATCAACATCAAAGCTTTATTTTCATCATCCGCTTTAACTCCAATAGCCTCCAGTTCTGAAACAATACCGTTAAGAATACTTAGATGATCTGAAATCTTTGAACCCCCATCCATACGCAGAGTATGAAATTGTTCTTTAAGATACAACCGATTTGAGATGTCCTTGCCCTGGTACAACTGCTCTTATTTAACCTAAAGCTCCTTTGCCGTTGATAACCCGTGCACATTTGCAATCACGTTCTTTGCAAGACACAAACGAATCGCACTTGCTGCCCTCAAATCCATATCATCCCATTCTTCTTCATCGAACTTACTACTAGAATCACTGCCGGGAACAAATGTGGGTTTACCTTTCAATGCCTTGTGTAACCCGGACCGAATCAACACATCCTTGACTTGAACCTGCCATAAGCTAAAATTGATCATCCCATTAAATTTCTCTACATCAAACCTCATTGGACTGAACTTCGACATCGTATCCGTATCCTATAAACAACACTTTCTCTGATTTTGTTCACGTTTCGAATAGCCAGAAGATGTAGCAGGTAGCCAGGACCCTTTAAATCGGAAATCCACAACTCGCCACTAATAAATCCAACTATTACTACGAATCAGAAAAAATATTGTCTAACCAGATACCCTATACGATCAATAGAACTCGTTTCTGATGTGGACGATCCACTCCCGTGGTAACCACAGAGCATACTCCGACTCCTATAATCGAGACCCCCGTCAAACCTGACGCTCTTATACCAGTTGTTGGGAAATTACGATCTCACTAATTCCCACCACCCAGCCCAACAATAATAGTAAAGAAATAAGAACAATACACAACACAAGATTTAACGTGGAAACTCCAAAACAGGAGAAAAACCACCGGCCCCCAAAGAGAGAAACACACTATATCACAAATTGTTACAATGATATAGACGACTCTCTTAAGCCAACTACACTCTCCAAAATATTTAACTGATACAACTCTCAAACAAGGGTAAGAAAGAAAGAAATAATCAAATACTTAAAGTGTATTGATTGGTGCAATTTGGAAGTAATCTCATGGCCTCCTTTTATAGCTAAGGAGTTCACCTCCAACTTCACTCTTCTACCAATGTGAGACAAAACTCCATTTTTCCTTCTAACCAAAATATAACTAACTAAGACATTATTCAAGATTGATGGTCCAAGAAATCATTAATAATTTAAATTTTAAATTTGCTTTCGGTTTTAATAATAATTGTGCTTTTTTTTTTTTTTTTTTTTGATGATGAAAGTCAGCAGGTTTCAACAAAGAAGTTTGGTTGCAAACTTGTATAAATTATGTTTAGTATTAATCTATATCTTAAGATACATATGAAGTTTGGTTCTTTACCTGAACATTTCAAAATTTGGGGCAACGGTTTTCACACTACGAGTCGGTAAAAGTCTGATGATTGTATCTTTTTTGCCATTTGAAAATTGTTGTACTGTTATATCAGCTTCAACCAGACCTCAAAACATGTTTCGATTAATTGAGCACTTGACAAAAGGATCTTACAATCAGACTTCTTTTGTATAAAATTATTTCATCCACGATTCCTTCATATTTGACATCGTAAGCCTATGTATATTATGATATTTCTTATGGGTCCTCGTTGCACCAGCAACAACAATCCTTCAAATAATCTATATTGGCATTTCATATTCCGTGTTTCTGTTCCATGGTTCGGTTTCCCCATACCTAACTGGTACCATACCGATTTGTACCGAAATCAAATTGACTTAAAATCAAAAACCGATACCGATACCGAATCCCTATCGGTTGGTTAGCGGTACCGGTTCCGTTTCGGTATTTCGAGAATTTTACTCATACCTAGTCCTATGGGGTTTCTTACAAATGGTGGATTCTAACCATATCTAGTAAGGTTCTCTCGGGGGTTTTTCTTTTATGCAATATCTTGAGGTTTCCTTCTAACGGGTGTAAGAAGTGAGTATGATACGTGACTTCTTGGATATGATCGGGTGGATGGGTTATACCCTCGTTAATGACCTTAATACCGTCGAAGCTTATTGATGATAAACTACTCGTGGATAATGGATTGAGACAAGAAACGATAAAAAACAACTTAGTCCCGGGGAAGGTAGAAGTATTCATATGGAGGGTCATGAGAACACGTATTCCGACTCGTGTTGACTTGGATAAAAGAGGAGTTCACCTTGACTCCGTGAGATGCCCCGTGTATGATGATGATGTGAAAACAATCGACCACTCCTTAATCCTTTGCAAACATGCTCTTGACATATGGGAAAGGATCTATAGGTGGTGGGGATTAGGACCGGTAACAAATTTAAGTACTAGCGAATCTTTTAGAGGAAAGAATAGTCAAGCAATGTCTCCATTTGGCTCTCGGATTTGGCAAGCAACGGAATGGACGTGTGCATATCTAGTATGGAATAATCGCAACCAAAAAGTGTTCTCAAGGAAATCTTGGAGCGGACTAACGGCTTAATGGAAATTCAACTCAAGACTTTTGAATGGATTGCATCTCGTGTGAAAAAATGAAGATTGACTGGTTAACATGGCTACATAATCCGAGTTCATACATAGTGTAATCTTCGTGAACTTTCTATGTAATGTATATAGTGTGAAATCTAGTTGCCTACTCTGCAACCTGATACATGGTTGGTTGCGGCCTAAAATGCCTGCAACTTATTCCTGTACCTTGCGATTATATACGGGCTAGGCTCCCAATTAGCCTTCGTGATAATAAATTCTTGCTTTTCGAAAAAAATTGAGAAGTTCAAAGATTTTGATAGGTATTTTATACAAGTAAACAATTCTTTTAAATAGAAAATAGAAAAAAGAAGGCTAAGAATTTATTGTATTTGTATTCAAAGTATTGTGACACACATATCTCTACCCTGGATAATTGTTCCTTCTCCTCAACTGATATTTGTCCCTTCCTTCGGATTAGGGATGACAAAATGACCTGTATCCGACGTGAAAATTCGAAACCCGTTATAATTGAGCCGGGTCTGACCCGAGTCCTTCGGGTCATGGGCCGGGTATGGGGTTTCAAAAAAATTTCCGGGTTCGGGTATGGTTTTGTATAAAAACCTGTATACCCGACCTTCATACCCGTATACCCTGTAACACCCCAGGTAAAACGTTCCCCGTAGCATGATATTGTCCGCTTTGCAGATATAGGGACGTACCCTTGTCTCCCCCGTAGGTTGCTGATGTGCGAAAAGTGGTATATGAATTATCGTATGGAAAATACCGGTTTTAGAGATTGCTACATACTAACGGGCAGTGTACCCGATCGTGTAGTAGTATAGTAACTGGTTTAGTTCCGTGTATCGTTCCAAGGACAGTTATATCAGTCAAACTAGAATTAGAAACTATATTATGATTAACTAAGTGAATGAAAGTTAAAAGTACAAGTTTTATGTTTTGGTGGCTATTTAACGATTTAGCCAAATCAAAGAAGGTTAAATGTAAAAACAATATTTTTGTCTTTTAAGTTTATGAAATGAGAATAAATGCAAATAAAGCAAGTAAGATAGTTTTGAATTAAATCAAAGAGATGAAATGTTTATCTAGATATTTTACCCTCGGTATTGGATGTATTTTTAGATATTAAGTCCTGATTGAATAATTATGTGTGTAGTTATCTAATAGGTTCACTAAGAGTTCTCTCGGATAAACACGCAAATACAATAACAAGATCAAGGGTTCCCTTTTCACTATGGTTCTTGTATTTGTAATCAAATAACTATAAGCATGCTAATCACCTAAATCGACTCGCCAAGAGTTCTCTTTAGCAAGTACTCAAACTAGAATTACTAAGCGAGGGTTCCCTATTGTGATGACCCGGAGATTTCCGAACAAATTTAAACTTTAACCTTTATATATATCCGACACGATAAGCAAATCTGTAATGATTGAGTCTCGAAAGTTTTGAAATTATATTATTTAATTAAATACCCTTTGACCATGTCAAACGATTCACGAACATTTACGTGTAAATATATATATATATATATATATATATATATATATATATATATATATATATATATATATATATATATATATATATATATATATATATATATATATATATATATATATATATACATGTGTGCTTATTAGATTGACACATATTATAAAACATTGAACGGATTAGTTGATATGAATATAAGCTTTGAGATCTATCTAATGAGGTTGGAAATGTTATCAAGGTATTGAATGGATAATACTTTATACGAACGTATTTGTTCGATGTAAGTTTATCGACGAGATTAAAAGATAATATCAAATGATTGAATTATCGGATACATTTAATTATGATCACGAGTCTCCGTCGTAAGGTCTACTATGATTTAAGAGACTATTACATTTTTAACGGTATTCGGAAATTTAGTAAAATGATACGCATGCAAGAACGACAGTGTTCTTATCGAGGATTAGTCAAAGGTTGGTGGAGGATGGAATTTCATAACACTTGGTTGATAACTTGCAACGTATATAGAACGTGATTATGTATATTAGATATATTAGTTAGGTAAAAGATAGTAATCCTTGTTCATTGATTCGATTTATAATTAGATATTTTAACTAGAGCCTTTGAGAAATTAAAGTAAAGGTTGACGCATAAATAAGTTATATCAGATTAAGTTTTTGAGCATAACCGTTAGGTGATATAACAATATCTAGTATTCACACGATTTTAATGTTATATTGGTATTTGAAATATAATTAATTTTGAAAAGTAAAATATTATATTATTAGATAAATATTTCAAACATATGTATTATGTATAAGTTTATAAATTTTAAATGTACATATATTTTATTTTAATCATAAAACGTTTTGATTCAAACTAATAAGATTAAATATATATTTTTATATAACGAGACGTCGAATTATAAAAGGAAATGACCAAAACACTCAAAAGATTAAGTTACACTTTGAGTGGATTAGTTTTTAATTAATTTAAGTCTAGTTAATAATAAAGGTACATGTCACAAAACGTTTAAGTTAAAATAAAATATTTTGATAAACAATGAGTCACTGATTTATAAAAGTAAATGATCACAACGCTCAACTTTATAAGTCATATTTTTATAAAAGTAATTCATTGCTATGTAAGCTTAATTTTTGTAAAAGGTACACGTCACGTAACATAAAGGGCTAGTTTTCTAAACGTACGAAAGTGCGCCCGGAAAACGGAAAGTGGTACATGAGTCGAATGACAACGTACAAGTCATTTGAACAAAAATTACATTTTTACTACGCATGTAAATATAATATAATATTTAATTAATTCTAAAGATTAAATATAATATATATTAAATAAATTATAAATCTATATATCAATGTAAGGATTCGGTGTCGGCAGCCCATGTTTTTTTTATTTTTATTTTTTTTTATTTTTTTTTTATTTTTAAGACTTTGTGAGCTAGAATTGGACACACTTCAATTGTGGCAGTTGAAGACTACAATCCTCCGCAAATTACGGAAAGATGAAAATTATATATGCCTATAAAGATCAACCATTCCATTCTATGTGATTTAATTCACATGTCTCTCCACCAACATAGATATTACGTATATTATTTTAATTAATTATATTATTATTAGTATTATTCAAATTAATATTATTTAGGAGTAATATTATTATTTATACATAAAATATTACGACGAGGTTCTGCCCAAATGTTTTCAAGACAAGTTTTATGAGTAGGATAGGGCTATGGAAATTATGGGTTATAGCGATGGAGGATATGGGTATGGTTCGGGGGTCTTGCTCGTGAGTCAATTTAGCGTTTATCATCTCCGTCGTGTCTACGTGCCTTTCCTACAATATTGAACCTCAATATTGATACGTGAGTACTCGTAAATTAATTTTTACACATTAATAGTGTATCCCTGACTAGTGCTCGAGAAAATAGGATTATGCTTATTTGTACATTTGATATTGCCCTTAGATAGGTTATGTTGAATCTTAAAGGTTGTTATACTAGGGATGAAATAAGGTATAAGATATGCATGTCATTAGAAAGCTAGCAAAAAATTAAGAACTTTTCATTTAGATATCGAATGAATTCGATGAACGGTTAGAATGTTATGAATTTAACAATTAATTTCGTAATTAAGATTGCTAATGATAATTAGTGAACTAATTTTCTGGGTAATAAAAAGTGGTTATTTAGATTCTACTCGTCGAGTAGATGAATTTTCATATAAAGCACGTCTCGTTTCGTTGAACGGTTGTCAAGTTATGGACAAAAGAAGTTTTGCAAATTTTGAAAAAAATGTCGAAAAGGGAACTGAAATTCTCGCTGATCTGCGTTGTTTCAGATTTAAGAAAAAATACCACTGAATTCTTTGCTGTAAGGTCTAGCAAACGACTCTGGCCGGTTGTCAATTTGAGTCTCGACGATTTTTCTAAAAATCGTCAAAGTTGACTGTTTGGTCACATTTTAAAATTCTGAAAAGAGCTGAAATTTTTTATTAAAAATGTCAGTGTTGTATCAGTTGTCATGGTCGGCCTGATGTGTGTTTACTTTTGCCAAAAATCATGTTATATCTTTGTGGTAACTAGAATTTGCAGGCTTTGTTCGTTTGTCAATCCGAGTTTCGAGGAATTTTCTAAAAATCTCCAAAGTAGGCTACTCGGTCACTTTTGTAAATTTATTAAAGCTGAAAAATTAACTTTGAAACGCCGAAACCGCGTTGGCAACTACGAGTTGTCTAGGTTTAGTTTACTTCTGTAAAAAAATTTATGCTTAATCTTTTTGGTAATGTGTAACTTTTATCTTTGGCCGTTTATCAATCAGAGCTCCGATAATTTTTCTAAAGGCCGTTTAGGCATGTTTGACCGAAAAATCATTTTTTGTATAAGTTATTGTATTTTTGCATGCGACCTCGTTTTTACTTTAACCTTTGACTTTTGACCTTGAATTTTGACTTTTCCGTTAACTTTTCAGTTAATATTTTTGTATTGACTTTCTATAAAAACTAAAATACTATTTTATGATTATGAAACCAATTGTGATACGTTGTTTCACACGTCACCTTTTACTAGAATTTTAACTGAGCATGGGTAATATAACATGTTACTATACTGTTGAGTCAGACTCGAGCATTAGGATTGTGGTACACTATGACTTGGCCTAAATTGTTAGACAAATATTGACCGTCATATAAATATATATAATTAATATAGGTTCGTGAATCCAAGGCCAACCCTACACTTGTTCAATGATGTTATATGTATTTTTACTACAAAATACAGTATGGTGAGTTTCATTTGCCTTTTTACCCTTTATATTTTTGGGCTGAGAATACATGCGCAATTTTTATAAATGATTTACAAAATAGACACAAGTACGTGAAACTACATTCTATGGTTGAATTATCGAAATCGAATATGCCCCTTTTTATTAAGTCTGGTAATCTAAGAATTTGGGAACAGACACCCTAATTGACGCGAATCGTAAAGATAGATCTATTGGGCCTAACAAACCCCATCCAAAGTACCGGATGCTTTAGTACTTCGAAATTTATATCATGTTCGAAGGAGGATCCCGGAATGATGGGGATATTCTTATATGCATATTGTTAATGTCGGTTACCAGGTGTTCAATCCATATGAATGATTATTTTTGTCTCTATGCATGGGACGTATATTTATGAGAACTGGAAATGAAATTCTTGTGGTCTATTAAAATGATGGAAATGAATGATTATGATAAACTAATGAACTCACCAACCTTTTGGTTGACACTTTAAAGCATGTTTATTCTCAGGTATAAAAGAAATCTTCCGCTGTGCATTTGCTTGTTTTAAAGATATTACTTGGAGTATTTCATGGCATATTTCAAAGAACGTTGCATTCGAGTCATTGAGTTCATCAAAGATTACTATTAAATTAATTTATAATTGGATAGTGGATATTATGAAATGGTATGCATGCCTGTCAATTTTCGATGTAAAGAAAGTTTGTGTTTTAAAAACGAATGCAATGTTTGTAATATGTATCATATATAGGTCAAATACCTCGCGATGTAATCAACTATTGTGAATCGTTTATAATGTATATGAACGGGTCCTTTCAGTTGGTATCAGAGCGGTGGTCTTAGCGAACCAGGTCTGCATTAGTGTGTCTAACTGATAAGTCGGTAGGATGCATTAGTGAGTCTGGACTTCGACCGTGTCTGCATGTCAAAAGTTTTCCTTATCATTTTGTGTCGAAAATCATCTACTTATCATCTATAGGAAATTACCTGCTTATCATTCTTAAGTCTAGACGCGTTTTCTTGCATTTATTGCATAATAGCGTATAGACAAAATCTTATCCTGGCATATCTGTTACTGTGAACTTTGACTGACATTTTTCAAAGATTCCTCCGTAATTTATGGGATTTTGGTAATATATATACATATGTAAATTATGTATTGAAGAATACTAAATTTAATTCCTATAATCTATTTCATATCAAAAAAAATTCATTCCCTTGATCATACGAGATGGATCCCTCAACCAGTTCGAACTCCTCTGATTACGACAGCTATTCCGATATGGAGTTTCATTCGAGCTCTGACAACAGTGTGACCGGAATGGATCAACCAATCAGCCATCATCTATTCTGGATGAAATGGGGATGGGTTCGTAGTCTCCTCAATCATTGGCGACAAGAAGAAGGTGATCCCTTCCATCCACCAAATTGCCCTCTTGGCAATGAACCTGAAGCACTTACCGGCGAACCTATTCGAGAAACTATTTTCTCTCTCATTTCCAGAGTATCTCGCCACGATTATATACTACACCAAATTCTAGATTATATTTATCTGCTCGTCCGAACCGACTATCACCCCGATGTGATAGAAGAAGTCAACGAGCTTCGTGCTCGGGTGGTGGCTTTGGAAAATACGGTGCGGAGGTTACAAACATCATCTGCAGCACCAGCAGCATAACCGGTACCACCAGTAACATCCACATCGCAAGCCTCAAAACCATAAGCTCCAGCAGCATCACCGACATCAACAGCACCACCATCAACAACAGGATCATTACCACCACCAACAATCACATCCGCATCACACACCTCAATATCCCAATCTATATATCGGATATCAACGTCACACGCACCAAAGATACCAAGGAGTACCAACAACAACAAATGATGAAGTATTGATTCATAACTTCATCGGAGAAACATTCTGTGGTGATTATGTAATCTCTAAAGTTTTAGAGATTATCTATCTCAGCCTTAATCAAAAACTAGATGAGTGGACAGAGATGATAGAGAGAAGAACCGAAACCCTAACAAGACTAGTGCGTAAGGTACAAGCTAGACTTGTTTTACCAACAACATCAGTAGTACCAATAGCCTCATCAACACAGTCAAATGTTGTCAACATCGTGAGAATCGTCAACACCTCCAACCTCACAAGCTTCGCCAGTTCAAGAATCACTGTGGAAATCATTACGAATTAATTACGAGTATATTGTATCAACGAGTTATGAAGTATTAACTCAGTTCCTCCAAAGAATTTATATGTATATCCTATATATATATATATAAAAAATAAAAAAATAAAAAATTTTTTTAACCATAATAAATCTTTCTGTACTAAGCTATTATGTATGGAACTTAACTATCCGGTTAATTCATATTACTAATATGCTATGATGTACATTCTTCGTTAACAATTTAATCATTGTTAACCACAATCTCTGCTTCAATTCAATGAATTCCGTCTCATAATAAGTCAAGTGTATCATTCAATAACATGTTTGATTTTACACTTTCATCTTCGATGCACTCGAAACTTACTGGAAAACAACATTCGTACCTTGCGAAGTTAGCAAGAGTTCTATGAGCATCAGCAAGATTCACTAAGGAAATACCTATAAATATTGAAGTATTGACTACATTAGTGAAATACTCCGCAAAGATTATGAAATCTCTAATGTTTTAGAGAAAATTCATTTCTAATTCAAGCCGAAAAATCAAATGAGCTTAATATGATATTAACTCATTAAATCTATATTACAAATAAAGAAAATATACTTATATTTTCATAAAGGTTGTAATAAAATTCTCTGGTACAAAACATTACTCGTGAATTTTGTTAACGGGTAGGTAATACCCGAGAGATATTTAAATTCACAATTATTATGTTACGTTTTTCAATTCTGATTCAACAATCATCAACAATATCAATATACATTCTTCTATAGAAATCAAAACAACCATACTCATTCGAATCTAATTACATATTCTGATTTTGGGAATTTCAGAATTCAACTCGAGATACAACCGAAATCATCACTATTAGATCCTTACATTTTTCAAAGCTATACTTTGACTTCAAAACGGTGATAGAACATCACTTTTATTCGTAACACTCAGAAGTATATGAAAATCATTCGAGATTCATGAAGATTTCATCATTTGGATATTGACTATGATAATTTTTATTTAAAACCCTTCGAAATTCCGGAAGACACTTCAAATAATGAAAAATCGAGATGATGATCCAACCATACATTACACGAAGTCTTGTACCTGAAAAACTCTCGAAACCAAAGTCATAATCTAACATGTACCCGCGTCGAATTCTTTATCAGCAAAAACAACATTTCGATTCCTTTTCAAAGTAGCCAATTTTGTCACAGCTCCAGCAAGTCAACTTCGATTTTTCAGTCGGACCAGTCTTATTATAACCTTGATAGATACGTTGCCCTTTCGTCATTATTACTGGGGAATCTTTCATATTCCACTCTATTACCACCAGTGTTTAATCATCTAAAACACGATTCTTCTGAACCCACCTCAGATTGCTAACCAAAGATTCAGATATTAGCATTAAATGCAGAGGAAACATAAAAATTGTAGATGGTTTAAACGGTCAAAAGTTTGATGATAAAAGATAGTGAGATGGTAAAGCTCAGAAAAAGAAAGGATTTGGTACTGAAAAACGGATTGAGCAAAGTATGAAGGAAGCCGTGGACAAATCACAGAGACTGAATCTGCCTTCAAAGGATCCAAATGATTCAGTGCCTGCTGAACTCGTTAGCAAACACCTTACTTCTTATTCTAAACCTTCACAGACAGATATTCTTCATCATCATCATATCTTAAATGTTATAATATATCTTCGTATCTTCCATTATACATATTCTCCATATCTTTGGAGATATTTTCACAACTATTCTTATCAAGTATCATTTATCTCTCCGTAATATCTGCAACATAAAAGAAACCGTGTTAGTTTCTAAATTCTGAAAAATTCGAATATGAATATTTTTGAAGTAGTGTTGGGAACTGATGCATGAGTTAGTATAATATAATGACACTTGATCAACGTCATTATATTATAGTAATTCATACTGAGTTTCTAATGGATGTGATGATTCACAGGACATACCGTCATCATGTACCATTTACACGACTCTTACATTCTATCTAATCTCTAAATATATCAAGAAAATATTTCTTGATGATTCGGTCCTTTTTAGGGTATTCTGGTAATTTAACAAATAAGGATTTACCATTACCCTATCCTTCTTAGAACAATTACTGTGTTCATTCTGAAATCCATACCTACGAATTCTGGACCATTACAAGAGCTATTTAATCACAAGAAGAAGAAACGAAAGGACAAAGCTCCGAAATAGAAATTTAGAGTATGAACCGCAGTAAATAGAAGAGAGCATTAACTGGGGATGACGATGACTATAGAAGACAGAAGCAGGGACATCAAAATATAAGGGAAGATATAAAACCCAACAACCACCCAGAAGCTACAAACCGTGCATATCAATACGTATTGCCACGTAAAGGCACGGGAAAATTAATAACACTATAACCCCAAGATAATAGTAGAAGTAAATAAAATCTTCCGGTGGTAGATGAAAGAGAAGGATGACAGATGTAAAAATTAAGAGTATATCAAGGATCAGAATGGGATGGAGCATATTGACGAATGTTTTAAAGTATGAACTGAGGAGAAAGAATAGAAGGTGTGAGTTGTAAGGAAACAACGGGGGTAGATTTATAGAAAAATATCCGACAGAGCAATCGGAACAGATTATTGCATTTACTCAAAGAAGATCCTGATTTCCTAAATCGCCGAAGAATCAAATCTTAATATGAAGATTTCTTCTAAATTCCTTAAATTCCGGAAATCAATCTTGACTACGTCACCGGTTAAGTCAAACTTACTTTTATTCATTTTCACTCTTAAGTGATAGCTTCATTCGTGCTCTTCACAAAAACAAATCATTTTATCTATATTAATCAATGATGATAAAACCCTAATTATCAGTTCATATACGTCATGAAAACACTCTTACTGTTAGCCATGACAACCTCTATCAAATTTCGGGACGAAATTTCTTTTAACGGGTAGGTACTGTGATGACCCGGAGATTTCCGAACAAATTTAAACTTTAACCTTTATATATATCCGACACGATAAGCAAATCTGTAATGATTGAGTCTCGAAAGTTTTGAAATTATATTATTTAATTAAATACCCTTTGACCATGTCAAACGATTCACGAACATTTACGTGTAATATATATATATATATATATATATATATATATATATATATATATATATATATATATATATACATGTGTGCTTATTAGATTGACACATATTATAAAACATTGAACGGATTAGTTGATATGAATATAAGCTTTGAGATCTATCTAATGAGGTTGGAAATGTTATCAAGGTATTGAATGGATAATACTTTATACGAACGTATTTGTTCGATGTAAGTTTATCGACGAGATTAAAAGATAATATCAAATGATTGAATTATCGGATACATTGAATTATGATCACGAGTCTCCGTCGTAAGGTCTACTATGATTTAAGAGACTATTACATTTTTAACGGTATTCGGAAATTTAGTAAAATGATACGCATGCAAGAACGACAGTGTTCTTATCGAGGATTAGTCAAAGGTTGGTGGAGGATGGAATTTCATAACACTTGGTTGATAACTTGCAACGTATATAGAACGTGATTATGTATATTAGATATATTAGTTAGGTAAAAGATAGTAATCCTTGTTCATTGATTCGATTTATAATTAGATATTTTAACTAGAGCCTTTGAGAAATTAAAGTAAAGGTTGACGCATAAATAAGTTATATCAGATTAAGTTTTTGAGCATAACCGTTAGGTGATATAACAATATCTAGTATTCACACGATTTTAATGTTATATTGGTATTTGAAATATAATTAATTTTGAAAAGTAAAATATTATATTATTAGATAAATATTTCAAACATATGTATTATGTATAAGTTTATAAATTTTAAATGTACATATATTTTATTTTAATCATAAAACATTTTGATTCAAACTAATAAGATTAAATATATATTTTTATATAACGAGACGTCGAATTATAAAAGGAAATGACCAAAACACTCAAAAGATTAAGTTACACTTTGAGTGGATTAGTTTTTAATTAATTTAAGTCTAGTTAATAATAAAGGTACATGTCACAAAACGTTTAAGTTAAAATAAAATATTTTGATAAACAACGAGTCACTGATTTATAAAAGTAAATGATCACAACGCTCAACTTTATAAGTCATATTTTTATAAAAGTAATTCATTGCTATGTAAGCTTAATTTTTGTAAAAGGTACACGTCACGTAACATAAAGGGCTAGTTTTCTAAACGTACGAAAGTGCGCCCGGAAAACGGAAAGTGGTACATGAGTCGAATGACAACGTACAAGTCATTTGAACAAAAATTACATTTTTACTACGCATGTAAATATAATATAATATTTAATTAATTCTAAAGATTAAATATAATATATATTAAATAAATTATAAATCTATATATCAATGTAAGGATTCGGTGTCGGCAGCCCATGTTTTTTTTATTTTTATTTTTATTTTTATTTTTTTTTATTTTTAAGACTTTGTGAGCTAGAATTGGACACACTTCAATTGTGGCAGTTGAAGACTACAATCCTCCGCAAATTACGGAAAGATGAAAATTATATATGCCTATAAAGATCAACCATTCCATTCTATGTGATTTAATTCACATGTCTCTCCACCAACATAGATATTACGTATATTATTTTAATTAATTATATTATTATTAGTATTATTCAAATTAATATTATTTAGGAGTGATATTATTATTTATACATAAAATATTACGACGAGGTTCTGCCCAAATGTTTTCAAGACAAGTTTTATGAGTAGGATAGGGCTATGGAAATTATGGGTTATAGCGATGGAGGATATGGGTATGGTTCGGGGGTCTTGCTCGTGAGTCAATTTAGCGTTTATCATCTCCGTCGTGTCTACGTGCCTTTCCTACAATATTGAACCTCAATATTGATACGTGAGTACTCGTAAATTAATTTTTACACATTAATAGTGTATCCCTGACTAGTGCTCGAGAAAATAGGATTATGCTTATTTGTACATTTGATATTGCCCTTAGATAGGTTATGTTGAATCTTAAAGGTTGTTATACTAGGGATGAAATAAGGTATAAGATATGCATGTCATTAGAAAGCTAGCGAAAAATTAAGAACTTTTCATTTAGATATCGAATGAATTCGATGAACGGTTAGAAAGTTATGAATTTAACAATTAATTTCGTAATTAAGATTGCTAATGATAATTAGTGAACTAATTTTTTGGGTAATAA
This sequence comes from Rutidosis leptorrhynchoides, assembly GCF_046630445.1. Taxonomy (NCBI): domain Eukaryota; kingdom Viridiplantae; phylum Streptophyta; class Magnoliopsida; order Asterales; family Asteraceae; genus Rutidosis; species Rutidosis leptorrhynchoides. The sequence goes on from NC_092335.1 coordinate 654,460,174, forward strand.
AAAGTGGTTATTTAGATTCTACTCGTCGAGTAGATGAATTTTCATATAAAGCACGTCTCGTTTCGTTGAACGGTTGTCAAGTTATGGACAAAAGAAGTTTTGCAAATTTTGAAAAAAATGTCGAAAAGGGAACTGAAATTCTCGCTGATCTGCGTTGTTTCAGATTTAAGAAAAAATACCACTGAATTCTTTGCTGTAAGGTCTAGCAAACGACTCTGGCCGGTTGTCAATTTGAGTCTCGACGATTTTTCTAAAAATCGTCAAAGTTGACTGTTTGGTCACATTTTAAAATTCTGAAAAGAGCTGAAATTTTTTATTAAAAATGTCAGTGTTGTATCAGTTGTCATGGTCGGCCTGATGTGTGTTTACTTTTGCCAAAAATCATGTTATATCTTTGTGGTAACTAGAATTTGCAGGCTTTGTTCGTTTGTCAATCCGAGTTTCGAGGAATTTTCTAAAAATCTCCAAAGTAGGCTACTCGGTCACTTTTGTAAATTTATTAAAGCTGAAAAATTAACTTTGAAACGCCGAAACCGCGTTGGCAACTACGAGTTGTCTAGGTTTAGTTTACTTCTGTAAAAAAATTTATGCTTAATCTTTTTGGTAATGTGTAACTTTTATCTTTGGCCGTTTATCAATCAGAGCTCCGATAATTTTTCTAAAGGCCGTTTAGGCATGTTTGACCGAAAAATCATTTTTTGTATAAGTTATTGTATTTTTGCATGCGACCTCGTTTTTACTTTAACCTTTGACTTTTGACCTTGAATTTTGACTTTTCCGTTAACTTTTCAGTTAATATTTTTGTATTGACTTTCTATAAAAACTAAAATACTATTTTATGATTATGAAACCAATTGTGATACGTTGTTTCACACGTCACCTTTTACTAGAATTTTAACTGAGCATGGGTAATATAACATGTTACTATACTGTTGAGTCAGACTCGAGCATTAGGATTGTGGTACACTATGACTTGGCCTAAATTGTTAGACAAATATTGACCGTCATATAAATATATATAATTAATATAGGTTCGTGAATCCAAGGCCAACCCTACACTTGTTCAATGATGTTATATGTATTTTTACTACAAAATACAGTATGGTGAGTTTCATTTGCCTTTTTACCCTTTATATTTTTGGGCTGAGAATACATGCGCAATTTTTATAAATGATTTACAAAATAGACACAAGTACGTGAAACTACATTCTATGGTTGAATTATCGAAATCGAATATGCCCCTTTTTATTAAGTCTGGTAATCTAAGAATTTGGGAACAGACACCCTAATTGACGCGAATCCTAAAGATAGATCTATTGGGCCTAACAAACCCCATCCAAAGTACCGGATGCTTTAGTACTTCGAAATTTATATCATGTCCGAAGGAGGATCCCGGAATGATGGGGATATTCTTATATGCATATTGTTAATGTCGGTTACCAGGTGTTCAATCCATATGAATGATTATTTTTGTCTCTATGCATGGGACGTATATTTATGAGAACTGGAAATGAAATTCTTGTGGTCTATTAAAATGATGGAAATGAATGATTATGATAAATTAATGAACTCACCAACCTTTTGGTTGACACTTTAAAGCATGTTTATTCTCAGGTATAAAAGAAATCTTCCGCTGTGCATTTACTTGTTTTAAAGATATTACTTGGAGTATTTCATGGCATATTTCAAAGAACGTTGCATTCGAGTCATTGAGTTCATCAAAGATTACTATTAAATTAATTTATAATTGGATAGTGGATATTATGAAATGGTATGCATGCCTGTCAATTTTCGATGTAAAGAAAGTTTGTGTTTTAAAAACGAATGCAATGTTTGTAATATGTATCATATAGAGGTCAAATACCTCGCGATGTAATCAACTATTGTGAATCGTTTATAATGTATATGAACGGGTCCTTTCACCTATTACTTAGACCTTTTCGTTTGTGACTAGTTGATCAACAAGATCAAAGACTTGAATAACAATTGTCTTTGCGTTCGCTCTACACAATTCATTCCTATTTTGTTTAACCGTTTTAATCTAGTTTACCCCCTTGGTCCGGTTTAGCAAACAATCAATCTAAGACAAGTTGATTGTAAATCAATATGATACATCAACAAGAGTTCTCTTTATCAACAACATATCAATTAACTAGATACAAATGATTTTAACAACAATAAGCATGGTTCTTAATTCAAGCTTCAATCTATCACGCATAATACATTCAATCAATAAGATTACATCCAATACCTTGGTTATTAATCTAGACAAACATTATAGAAACTAGCCAACAATCATGGTAACAGACAACAATACAATCAAATTATTAACTGAAATCATTGCTGAGAACAAGTAAATAACCTACAAGAACAAGAGTTCTTGGATGAAGAAGGTTTTGATGGATGATGCCTTGATGTTGAGCCTCTTCAAAGAGGTTGGAGTTCTCCAATTTGCTCCTGAAAATCGCCTCTAAACTCTCTGGTTCGTATCCATTTGAAACAGTCCCAAAAATGAAGCTTTAAAGTGGAGAAATTAGGTAAAAAGCAGAAAAGTCGGGTACACCTACTACGGGACGTCGTCCCAAAAGGCAGGACGGCGTCCCACAAAACACGACAGGACGGCGTCCTAATAATGCTAGACGGCGTCCCAGATAAAAGGCCAGGACGGCGTCCTCTTATGCTAGACGGCGTCCCGAATGGTTTTTAGGCACTGTTTCGTTTTCTTTTCAATATTAGTTCATTTGGACGAAGCCTAACATATCAGAAGCCTTGTTTTATCATTTTAGAGTGCTACCTTGACCCTAACTCGTATCGGGATCGACCAATGTCATAAATCATCAAAATTCTTTGCAGATCATTCTTCCGATACAAATTCGCGCATCTTGGCTTATCACTTGTAGATCACCTTCATTATCTTCGATTCTAGAGCGTTTTAAGTGATATTGCGATAGATATATATGATGTTATTGAGCAATATCAAAACACCCCACACTTAAACCTTGCTTGTCCTCAAGCAATTCTTTCGTTACAAAGTAGAACAATATCAAACATAATCACAAAATATAGATTACAAACATTACATGAATTACTCGAAGCACACGAAACACACACGTTGATATGAAACACAACACACACTATATGAAACACACGCTTTAAGTAACACACTTTTATTGGAATCACACGCACGCTTTACACACAATGGAAACACACGCTTTAAGTATAGTACACTTTTATTGAAATCACACGCACGCTATATACACAATGGAAACACACACACACATTTTTGGTAGATTAGAGCCAACTATCCGAAAAATTTGATCCTAGGGAAATCAGGACCTTGATGAAAACGTTTTATGGTTTTGAAAATATCATGCTAGTTTTTAATACTAGACACGTTTTCCGATTTTGTCGGATTTTCTGAATTTTGAAAAATGAGTGCGGGTTTCCCGTTATTGGTCAAGCCAATCCCTCCCACGGTACCTAACATCACGAGATGTTGGTAGAAAATAATGTGCTTAGGGGGATACACATTACGTCCAGATATCATTGACAATTATGAGGTAATCATCTAATCCGTTAAGTCAATCATAAAGATCGAAGTTCATCAGGCTTAAAAGCTGATATATTACCTTTCCGGAGGTTATCCACTGGGAATCTGATCAATCACTGACAATTTGTGTATCATGGTGCGCTTCCCATTTGGCTAGCAAATCTTACTCATTGAGATAAGCTTTGACTACCAGTTTCCCTGTTTGATGTTGAGGCCTGGTAGATTTCCAGTCGATTTTAACAATGACTTTTCAAGACTTTTCGTCACCCTACAACTGGTCTGGACTACAACTTCTGAAATAAATCAGCAAGTGTGTCGTTCGGGAGACTTGACTCCCTTTAGGATGGAATGGATACATCCTGTATGGTCATATAAGTGGTCGGACGCAACATTGTCCTTGTTAGGAGAAACAATGAGGATCGCCCTTAGGGTTTTTGATCTGGCGCGAGATCCGGTTTCCGACCACGCTATACAATCACCGCTCTCTCACGGTTTACACTCGTTTTGGTACAAGTGACCTACAAGTTAGCTTACTAAACTAGTAGGATTTTCATTAAAATAATTGAATGATGGAGCAACTTCAAAGACTATTAATAATTTAAAATGTAAACCAACATTTATTTTCTAGATTTTAAGACCATAATGTGTATAACGTGGTTTTTGGGCTTTTAATCGTTTTTAAGGCTACTTGAAAATTTAAAATTTTTTTAAATAAGCTTATAATCAATTAAGTTTATAAAATATCTTTTAAAAATTTATATTTATAACGGAAATTCGGTTGTTATACCTGATCTTAATCCGTCGATAAATTTTAAAATCAATTTTATAAAATTTAACCTTTTACAAGTTATGTTGCCTTGAACGCCTTAATTTTAGTAAAACGAGTTCCCGATAAATTTCTACTCCCCACCCCACACTTGAGATCATGCAAGGCCCTCATTGCATGAAATCAGAAAAAAAAATTAAATTTAGAGGGCAAAGTGATAGGGTGATTGTAGAAATTTCCAATTTTTTAACCTGTAAATAATGGAACAAGTAGACGGATGCCGCTGAACTTACTGCCAGCATAAGAGCATCGTCTAGTCCGCGATTATCATCATACACACATCATAATATCAAATGTCGCTGAACTTAATGCCAGTCTTTGAAGTTCAATCATGCTGCACAAATAAACAAACCACACAAATCACAATAAAAATAACGGTGTTTTTACAACCACATCCGTTTATCAAACCACACCATTAGTATATTATTACAAACCGAAATTGTATCAAAATACATCACACAAATAAAATAGTCTAAAAACAAGGTACAAAATGATCCAATAGGCACGCAGGCCTAGTTATCAAACGGCCAAAAATAATTACCCGAACCATCTCTGTACGGGCGTCCCTGTGGATATTGCTGCTCAAATCTGTTCCGAGCATCCTACAACGCAGAGGTATTATCATAAATCGGGTGAGGCGGAGGTGGGTTTTGAGGATCCGTGTAATATTGGGGTGTCAGACGTGTCGTCCCATAGTACTGCTCGGGGTTGGAATAAAACAACTCTGAGTTATGGTTATTCCAATCAATACCATAACTCATCCATCCCTGATCGTGCACTTGAGCAATCTGTCGTTGCTCCATTCGCTGCTGACTATCCCACATTCGATCGTTGTGCATCCTTTGTTCGTTCGGGCTCAACCTCATGTTATTAACACTACCAACCAAACTGTCCCAACTTGATTGGGACGGATGCCACGGAACCTGTTCACCCACATTAGTCTGTGCCTCCATTTCTGCCTCCTCTTCCTGCCGCTGCTCTTGCTGAACACCACTGCCACTTGCGTCACCTGCACCAACTGCACCAACTGCCACAAAAGGCACCAAATGCCCATTTCTATCTTTCATAATGATTTCAGCATTAATATAAAAAATCTTTTTTAATGGTTTCATTACGCTCGTGTACTCCTGTAATCTACTGAAATCAATGTTAAAATGTCGGGCAATTCGGGTGATGTAGTGGCCTCCCAGAAGTGGCTTCTGTAGCCGTGTCTCAGTCGCAATGGCAAGAAAATAATTACCGATTAGCCCAGGAATGTCGGTATAGGAACCCCGCTTGATTTGATCCATAATCCACAAATCTAATGTTTTCACCTTCTCATTACCCTCAATCCTCGCATTAAACGTGCATGCGATGAGTCGATGAAGCAGCCTATCATCCCGGGCTGCGATTTCGTTGTACCTGTGCTTGCTTGATCTAAAATGTGCAGGCGCAATATTTGGCTTACAAATTCTGCGCCAATAAGAGGTGTCATCAAAAACATGCCGGCCAACGTAATCAGAAGCCCGCAAATATTCACCTAACTGATTATCGGTGAATTCCTCAAAAATTCCCAGAACTCTACAAAGCTGTAAACTGCTTATACCCCTATCTTGGCCCCCGAGACGAAACTGTAGAAACTCATTCGATAAATAATCGCTGACATTGTTAAACCGCATGGTAGAGTAAAATTCTTTAAGCAGCACCGGATAGATTGGTTCATTGATGCTAAAAACATGTTCCCAAGCTTGGGCGACTACTCTATTATACGGGATGGCTAGTAAATTAGTAACATGTCGGCGCATGCCCGCTTCTTCCAATGGCCCCCAGAAAAAATACCAAGTGGCATTAATCGGCCTGCGGTTTATTCTCTCAAACGTTTCGGTGTAGTCTTCGTCGTTCTGAACCCGTGTTAACCAAACTCGAGGATCATTTAGATCCTCCTCCTCTTCTTCTCCAGAAGACGATGATGAATGATGTTGTTGTTGTTGTGGTGGTGGTTGTCGTGGAGGAGCCAAACCTGCTGTCCTTCCTCTTTTTGCCGGTCCTCCTCTGCTTGGTTGTCCCTGCAAAACATTATACACCAAACCAAAAGAACATAGAAACCGTTGTGTTAATGTTAGCTAAAAACAAAACCGAGTAGCAGGAGAACTTAATCATTCCATTCCTAGTTCAAAAAGTTATTATGATTCATTTAAACAAAAGTGCATGTTCACAAGTTTATACCAGAGTCAACCAAAGTCAACTTGAATTCATTAACACACTTTCAAAAACGAAAATCACAACTTAACAAAGTAGCACAAACTTAGGACTTAAAGGATTCAAGTATGTTGTGTCATAGGTCATAACATTTAACTTTGCATTCTAATCATATTCATCACAAATCATAATACAATTTTCACAACTTTTAGCTCAAATGACCTTATAACATCATACATTATGGCATTCCATTCCCTTATTTGATTCAACATGACCTTACAAATGAAAAACAAGCATACACATTTCATAAATTCATTATAATTCATCATATGCTTAGAAATTTACTAATATTCAAAAACGACCCGGCCAAGTTGACATCAACATCACCAACACAATCATATACTTCACAAGAATCATAAACATCATACATAAACTCAACTTCATAAGTTAAGCACCCTAAATTCGGATTTATTTTCTACAAACCCTAGAATCATGAACAAAACCCTTAAAAGCATGTAATCTTTGCAAAATAAACACATTAAGGGCAATTAAAACATCTAAGGCATGTTAATCTTAATAATAATCATGCAAATCAAACACCCCACACTTATCCTTAACCAATTTATAGATATAAACATATAATTCAAGTAATTGATAAAGAAAAGTGAAGAAATGGAGTATTCATACCCAAAAGTTCATGATTTAAAGCTTGAATTTGAAGAGAAAATCGCGAATTTGAAGTAGAAATTAGGGTTTTTGGAGAGTGGTTCGGGTTAGGGCAGAGAGAAATAGAGAAGAGTGTGTTTTGTGGATGAAAAATGAGTGGGATAAGTGTTAAAACGTATTTTTTTTTTCTGACTCAGGGGTTGGGACGTCGTCTTGGGAACCTAGACGGCGTCTAGGCTAATGAAACGAGACGGCGTCTTGCATAGTGGGACGGCGTCTAGAAGTTTAAACTGGGACGGCGTCTTGCATAGTGGGACGGCGTCCCAATGTGCTAAAACCCACTGACCTGATTTTCTGAGTCGTTCGCGTTTAGGGGTCATACGTTAATCATTTTGTACCAAACTAAAATTTAACGTGCACACAATACAAACCTAATTACAATCGTGAACCATTCTTTTACGAGTCATTCACCAAACTCGTCCCCGTTTTGATTTAGGCGTTTTTCTTGAAGTTGAGGCTAACCTCATCCTCAATTTCCAGGGGACCATCAACATAGTGTTTGACCCGGTGGCCATTCACTTTAAAAGTATCACCTTTCCAGTTTACCATTTCAATTGTACCATAAGGGTACACCCTTCTAACCACGAATGGTCCCGTCCATCGGGACTTAAGCTTTCCTAGTGATAACTTGAAACGGGAGTTATAAACAAGGACACGATCTCCTTCCATGAATTCTTTTGGATGTTTCAATCTTTTGTCGTGCCATTGTTTGGTTTTTTCCTTGTAAATTAGAGAGTTGTCATAGGCTTCAAGCCTCAACTCGTCTAATTCGTTTAATTGGGTCAAACGTAACCGACCCGCTTCTTGGTAATCCAAATTGCATGCCCTTAATGCCCAATGTGCTTTATGTTCAATCTCCAACGGGAGATGGCATGCTTTTCCGTATACCATACGGAAAGGAGTTGTTCCAATTGGTGTTTTGTAGGCCGTGCGAAAGGCCCACAATGCATCGTTTAACTTGGTTGACCACTCTTTTGGATTGGCACCAACGGTCTTTTCAAGTATGCGTTTTAATGACCGGTTGGTGTTTTCTACTTGCCCACTCGTTTGGGGATGATAAGATGTCGAAATTTTATGGATTACTCCATATCTTTTCAACACCTTTTCCAATTGCTTATTGCAAAAGTGGGTGCCCCGGTCACTTATAAGAGCTTTTGGTGTGCCGAACCTAGAGAAAAGTTCCATCAAAAAGTTTACCACTACTCGGCCATCATTTGTTGGTAGAGGTTTTGCCTCTGCCCATTTAGAAACATAATCTATGGCGACAAGTATGTAGAGGTAAGAATGAGATTTTGGAAAGGGGCCCATAAAGTCAATTCCCCAAACATCGAACACCTCGCATACTTGGATGCTTTGTTGAGGCATTTCATCCCGTTTAGTTATTTGACCGGCCCGTTGGCACGCGTCACAAGCCTTACAGACAGCGTAGGCATCTTTGAATATGGTAGGCCAATAGAAACCGGCCTCGTAAACTTTCTTCCCCGTGATTTGGGGACCAAAGTGCCCACCTGTTGGACCAAGGTGACAGTCAAGCAGAATTTCAGTGCATTCCTTCCCCGAAACACACCGACGGATTATCCCATCGGGACACTGTTTAAAGAGATATGGGTGTTCCCAAAAATAGTATTTTAAGTCACTAAAGAATTTCTTTCTTTTCTGGTGTGACATACCGGTTTCTAGGAATCCACCCGCAAGATAGTTGGCAATGTCTACAAACCATGGATCATTAATTTTCTCAACTCTCATGAGATTTTCATCAGGAAAATTATCTTGGATAACGGTCTCATGTAGAACCCCAAGATTCGGGTTCTCAAGTCGAGAAAGGTGATCAGCAGCTAGGTTTTCGGCACCCTTTTTATCTTTTATATCGATGTCGAATTCTTGCAAAAGCAAGACCCAACGTATTAAACGGGGTTTAGCATCTTGCTTAGAAAGCAAGTACTTGAATGCCGAGTGGTCTGTGTAGACAACCGTCTTTGCTAGCACCAAATAGGATCGGAATTTGTCAAACGAAAAGACGATTGCAAGGAGTTCCTTCTCGGTGGTAGTGTAATTAAGTTGGGCTCCTTGCAGTGTCTTACTAGCATAGTAAATGGGCTTGAAATGTTTTTCTATTCTTTGCCCCAAGACGGCACCAATAGCAAAGTCACTGGCGTCACACATAAGTTCGAATGGTATTGACCAATTCGGCGATATGAGAATCGGTGACTGCGTGAGCTTTGCTTTAAGAAGATTAAAGGCGGTAAGACACTCGTCCGTAAAGACAAATGGAGCGTCCTTCTCAAGAAGTTTGTTCATGGGAGTTGCAATTTTGGAAAAATCTTTAATGAACCGCCGGTAAAAACCGGCGTGCCCCAGAAAACTTCTAATACCTTTCACATTCGTTGGTGGTGGTAATTTGGCTATTACTTCCACTTTAGCCCGATCCACCTCAAGACCTGCACAAGAAATTTTATGACCCAATACAATTCCCTCTTTTACCATAAAATGGCATTTTTCCCAGTTTAGTACAAGATTTGATTCTTCACACCTAATCAACATAAGCTCAAGATTTTTAAGACATGAGTCAAAAGAATCACCGAAGACTGAGAAGTCATCCATGAATACTTCCATAAAGTCTTCAATCATGTCATGAAAAATAGCTACCATACACCTTTGAAAGGTAGCAGGAGCATTGCATAAGCCAAAAGGCATACGCCGATAGGAGAAAGTACCATAAGGACATGTAAAGGTCGTTTTCTCTTGGTCCTCGGGTGCTATAGGGATTTGGAAATATCCCGAGAAACCGTCAAGAAAACAATAAAAATTCTTTCCCGCTAATCTTTCCAACATTTGATCAATGTAAGGAAGGGGAAAATGGTCTTTTCGGGTAGCATCATTTAATTTCCTGTAATCAATGCATACCCTCCAACCCGTGATAGTCCTGGTAGAAATTAATTGGTCGTCTTCATTTGTGACAACGGTCATGCCACCCTTTTTGGGCACGCATTGGACCGGACTCACCCAAGGACTATCCGAAATTGGATAAATAAGACCCGCATCTAGGAGTTTTACAATCTCCTTCTTAACAACTTCTTGCATATTGGGGTTGAGTCGCCTTTGTCTTTGTACACACGGCTTATAGTTATCTTCCATTAATATCTTATGTGTACAATAAGAGGGACTTATACCCTTGATGTCATGAATTTTCCATGCTAGAGCCGTTTTATGGGCTTTTAACATGGAAACAAGCTTAGATTTCTCACTTACAGAGAGTTCGGATGAAATGATCACCGGGAGAGTAGAACCTTCTTGTAGGTAAGCATATTCCAAGTAACTTGGAAGTGGCTTTAGTTCCAAAACGGGAGGTTCTTCAATCGATGTTTTACATCGGTATTCATTCCCTAAATCCAACTTTCTGTACTCTTCATCATTTGGCTCATACCCGTTAGCCATCAAAGTGGTCAACATCTCCACTTCTTCCACCATTGTTTCATCATCACCTTCCGCAAAAATGCATTCTCCTGTACCTTGCAATTCTGGAAATTCCTGCAATAACTCCGAATACGTGTCTACGGTTTGCAAATAATAACATTGATCATCAGTAGACTCGGGGTATTGCAAGGCATGGTCAACGGAAAAGGTAACCTTCATATCCTCAATACTAAGGGTCAATTTCTGCCCATGAACATCTATCATAGCTCTAGCGGTATTGAGGAAAGGTCGACCTAATATAAGAGGCACACGTGTGTCCTCCTCCATGTCTAGAATTACAAAGTCAGCCGGAAATACTAGGGTACCTACTTTTACTAACATATTCTCTAAAATTCCACGAGGGAATTTAACAGAGCGGTCTGCTAGTTGGATTGCCATTCGAGTTGGTTTCAGTTCCCCGGGGTTTAGCTTAACATATAATGAATAAGGCATTAAATTTATGCTAGCCCCTAAATCCGCTAATGCTTTAATGCATTCCAAATCTCCCAGGAGACATGGTATGGTAAAACTTCCAGGATCAGCTAGCTTTTTCGGTATTTTGTTCATCAAAATTGCTGAACAATTAGCATTCATGGTGACGGATGAAAGTTCCTCCATTTTCTTCCGATTAGTAAGTAAGTCTTTTAAAAACTTAGCATACTTGGGCATACCTGAGATTACATCAATGAAAGGCATGTTTATGTTAATTTGTTTAAACATATCTAGGAATTTCGACCTTTCGGCCTCTAGCCTCTCTTGTTGTTGTTTTCTTGGGTATGGGAGCGGTGGTTGATATGGTTTCACTACGGGTTTTTCCCGTTCTTCCTTTTCAACCACTTTTTCCGGCTCCTTAACCGGTTCATCGTTTTGGTTCAATGGAACACTGAAATCAGAATTTTCGGGCATTTTTGGAGCATCGTATGCTAGACCACTCCGTGTGGTGATAACATTTGCGTGCTCATTTCGTGGGTTTTTACTGGTATCGCCCGGTAAACTACCTGGTTTCCTCTCGCTCAGTAAATTGGCTAAACCACTCATTTGTTTTTCTAAATTTTGAATTGATGCTTGTTGGTTTCTAAATTGATGTTCGTTTTTCTCGTTGGTTTGGTTTATATTTGTGACAAGCTGAGTTTGTGATGTAATTAACTTTTCCAACATACTCTCTAAATTTGACTTTTTCTCTTCCTGTTGGGGTTTTTGGTAAAAACCCGGAGTTTGTTATTGAAACCCACTACCTGACCCTTGTTGAAAATTGAAAGTTTGACCTTGAGGTTGTAGGGGTTGTTAAAGTTCCGGTTAAATTGGGCTCTTCCCTGAAACTGGTTATTATTTCTTTGGCTTATGAAAGCCACTTCTTCTTTTTGAGCCATGGTTAACCCGGCATCACAATCTTTTCCTAAGTGGAGACCTCCACAGTATTCACAACCTACTTTCATACTATGGATTTCCTTGGTGATTTTGTCCATGTTTCGGACAACACCATCTATTTTTACACCCAGGGAGCTTAAGTCATCATAAGAACCGGCGCTTTGGACTTGAGCATTTCGATTAATTGGGCGTTCTTGATGCCACTCATGAGAATAATCGGCTAGTTTCTCGATTATCTCATAAGCCTCTTGCTCGGTTTTGTCCATAAGAGAACCACCGGCCGCTTGGTCAATTGAAATTCGGGTTGCTACATCACAACCTTTGTAAAAGATTTGGACCTTTTGAAAGGTATCCAAACCATGGTTTGGACAACCTCTTAGCATTTTGGAAAATCGATTCCATGCTTCGTACAGGGTTTCCATCGGCTTTTGACAGAATTGGGTAATTTCGTGTTGGAGTCTCGCGGACTTGGATGCTGGAAAATATTTCTTAAGAAATTTTTCCAACATACCATCCCACGTTTCTATCGTAGCCTCGGCCAATGAATCTAACCAACTTCGTGCTTCCCCTTGGAGTGTCCACGGAAAAAGTCTTAAAAATATGGCCTGGTCAGTTTCTGGTTTAAGTTTTAATAGAAGACATATCTCTTCAAAGAGACGAATATGTTCGTTTGCGTCTTCATTAGGACCGCCACTAAATTGACACCTATTATTAATCATTTGAAGAATATGTCCTTTTATTTCAAAAGTTACCTCACCAGTAGGTGGAGTAATAGCACTACCTTGTCCGGTCCGGGTTGCTTTCATCTTTGCTGCCATTGATTGTCGTGGTACCAACGGTCTTTCTCCTTCCATTTCAAAATTTGGGGGTTGAACGGGTTTACCAAAGTCTGAATATCAAGGCTTGGTCGTACTTGATTCTGAATCAAAGGTTTCTTGCTTTGATGAAGATTCAAAAATTTCAAGTACTTCTTTTGAAATCCTACCAAACTTTCTATCCGGTTCTGTCAATGGTGTAAATAATGGAGATTCTGAACTTCGGGTATGTGGCATATGCAACCTATAATCTGTCAATCACACAACTAACAAAAACTATCACACATACCGATTCTATAAAATTAAAAATCAAAGATTATTAAAAATTTAAAATAATTAAGAAACTACTTAATCACAAATCAGTTAATAATTCTATTTTGACACAAAACTGTCCCCGGCAGCGGCGCCAAAAACTTGATGTGCGAAAAGTGGTATATGAATTATCGTATGGAAAATACCGGTTTTAGAGATTGCTACATACTAACGGGCAGTGTACCCGATCGTGTAGTAGTATAGTAACTGGTTTAGTTCCGTGTATCGTTCCAAGGACAGTTATATCAGTCAAACTAGAATTAGAAACTATATTATGATTAACTAAGTGAATGAAAGTTAAAAGTACAAGTTTTATGTTTTGGTGGCTATTTAACGATTTAGCCAAATCAAAGAAGGTTAAATGTAAAAACAATATTTTTGTCTTTTAAGTTTATGAAATGAGAATAAATGCAAATAAAGCAAGTAAGATAGTTTTGAATTAAATCAAAGAGATGAAATGTTTATCTAGATATTTTACCCTCGGTATTGGATGTATTTTTAGATATTAAGTCCTGATTGAATAAATATGTGTGTAGTTATCTAATAGGTTCACTAAGAGTTCTCTCGGATAAACACGCAAATACAATAACAAGATCAAGGGTTCCCTTTTCACTATGGTTCTTGTATTTGTAATCAAATAACTATAAGCATGCTAATCACCTAAATCGACTCGCCAAGAGTTTTCTTTAGCAAGTACTCAAACTAGAATTACTAAGCGAGGGTTCCCTATTACTTAGACCTTTTCGTTTGTGACTAGTTGATCAACAAGATCAAAGACTTGAATAACAATTGTCTTTGCGTTCGCTCTACACAATTCATTCCTATTTTGTTTAACCGTTTTAATCTAGTTTACCCCCTTGGTCCGGTTTAGCAAACAATCAATCTAAGACAAGTTGATTGTAAATCAATATGATACATCAACAAGAGTTCTCTTTATCAACAACATATCAATTAACTAGATACAAATGATTTTAACAACAATAAGCATGGTTCTTAATTCAAGCTTCAATCTATCACGCATAATACATTCAATCAATAAGATTACATCCAATACCTTGGTTATTAATCTAGACAAACATTATAGAAACTAGCCAACAATCATGGTAACAGACAACAATACAATCAAATTATTAACTGAAATCATTGCTGAGAACAAGTAAATAACCTACAAGAACAAGAGTTCTTGGATGAAGAAGGTTTTGATGGATGATGCCTTGATGTTGAGCCTCTTCAAAGAGGTTGGAGTTCTCCAATTTGCTCCTGAAAATCGCCTCTAAACTCTCTGGTTCGTATCCATTTGAAACAGTCCCAAAAATGAAGCTTTAAAGTGGAGAAATTAGGTAAAAAGCAGAAAAGTCGGGTACACCTACTACGGGACGTCGTCCCAAAAGGCAGGACGGCGTCCCACAAAACACGACAGGACGGCGTCCTAATAATGCTAGACGGCGTCCCAGATAAAAGGCCAGGACGGCGTCCTCTTATGCTAGACGGCGTCCCGAATGGTTTTTAGGCACTGTTTCGTTTTCTTTTCAATATTAGTTCATTTGGACGAAGCCTAACATATCAGAAGCCTTGTTTTATCATTTTAGAGTGCTACCTTGACCCTAACTCGTATCGGGATCGACCAATGTCATAAATCATCAAAATTCTTTGCAGATCATTCTTCCGATACAAATTCGCGCATCTTGGCTTATCACTTGTAGATCACCTTCATTATCTTCGATTCTAGAGCGTTTTAAGTGATATTGCGATAGATATATATGATGTTATTGAGCAATATCAGTTGCTCACGGATTTTTCTTTGCGACCACACACGACGAGCACTTTCCCAGGAGGTCACCCATCCTGGTAGTGCTCTCTCCTGAGCACGCTTAACTGCAGAGTTCTCATGAGATCTGTTGCGCTTGTGGTCCCAAAACGCGTCATGCTAGGAAAGGTATCCACACCCTTATAAGGCATGCTTCGTTCCCCTCTCCAACCGATGTGGGACGGATGTAACACGGATGTTACAACCCTCCCCCCTAATGGGACACAGCGTCCTCGCTGTGCACGTTTGGTCCGGGGCCTGGCTCTGATACCATCTGTAACACCCCAGGTAAAACGTTCCCCGTAGCATGATATTGTCCGCTTTGCAGAGATAGGGACGTACCCTTGTCTCCCCCGTAGGTTGCTCACGGATTTTTCTTTGCGACCACACACGACGAGCACTTTCCCAGGAGGTCACCCATCCTGGTAGTGCTCTCGCCTGAGCACGCTTAACTGCAAAGTTCTCATGAGATCTGTTGCGCTTGTGGTCCCAAAACGCGTCATGCTAGGAAAGGTATCCACACCCTTATAAGGCATGCTTCGTTCCCCTCTCCAACCGATGTGGGACGGATGTAACACGGATGTTACATACCCGACCCAAAGAATTTTAATAATAATATTTATGTAGAATTTAGTATTAGTATTATATTGTTAATGTATGAAAGATTTCTCTTATTTGTTTTGAAAACGAGTATAATTGTATTCAATATGATCATATATAGCAAGTATTCGAGATGTGATATTTTATATACTTTGTGTATTTGAGTATTTTAGAAACATTTCAATCACCTTTTTGTATGTGATATTTTATAATACTTTAAACATGAAGTAGTTAAGTTATTTTTCGATATTTTGATTTGGTAACTTATTGAAAAATAGATACAGAATGATTAATCGAGTATACCCGTTTACCCGTGGAGAAAACCGAAACCCGATAGTATGTAAATAAATGGGAACCCGACGGGATTCAGGCCGAGTTTGGGGCGGGGTTTCTTAATCGGGTTCGGGTCCGGGATTACCTAAACCCGATTCAAACCCGATCCGATGTCATCCCTACTTCGGATGTTTATTCAATTAAAGTTCATTTCTTGCTCCTTTTTAAATCTGGACTTAGATGAAAAGGTCATTCATAATTTACCCCTTAAAAATTATGAGGTGATAATTCACGTCGCTTATTAATCCTTTTACCATGGTATGATAGCAGAGTGGTTCTTTACATAATTACATCTCATATTGTTACGGAGTGGTAGTAAAGTGGTTAGGGTTCGAATTCTTAAATAGGGTTGAAGTTCCTGCAGGTTCTAAGTTCAGATCCGTTAAGCCGCAAAAATTCTCTCGTGACCACGGACGTTCATCCACGATGACTCCAGGCTAGTCGCTATGTGAGTACTGAGTAGTCGTCTTGGGATTAGTCGACTCGCAAAATGAGTCGGAAATCCAAGTAAAAAAATATCAAAAGAAAATTTATCTTACAAAATAAATAAAAGTTTGCCTGAGTGGCCACCGAGTTGCGCAACGAAGCACACCAACCGAGTTCAATTCTTGGCTATGCCAAATTGTTCAAAAAGGGGAGTGTGACTAGAGGGTGCGCATAATGCGCAATTCACCCGGTACCAGGTCTCGCGCTCGGGGGGCTTGCTTACTCAAGGTTTTACAGTCTATGGGGAGTCAATGTGCTCGTTCATAGGAGGGTTTCTCGCTTACCAAAAAAAAAAAGTTGTATGTTTTTCTTTTCTTTTAAAATGCTGTTCAACATAGACGAATATTACGGTAAATTGGTAACAACTAGTGTTTGGGGTGCGCGCGTTGCCGCGCCGTTTTTTTGGGCAATGTGATGGAGTCGTCGTTGGTGAAAATGTAGGAAAAATTGTAGAAGGGGGAAAAAAGAATCTTTATCGTCTTGTTTTTTTTTTTTTTTTTTGAAGAAAATTAGTTTAAAAAAATGGGGCAACGTCCTTATGCAGTACTTTAGTAAAATTTGTAGGGGGGAATGCGAGGAACAACTTTCCTTTGCGCAACGTACAAGTCATTAAAGCTCAAAATGTGTCGCTGTAGACAACTTTGGGAATTAGTATATAGAGTAATTCGGTTAAATTAGATGAATTTCTTTCCCTTTTTTATTCATTCTCAATATTGTAATTGGTGGTTAGATGATACTTAAAGTTTTTATAACATATAAAAAGCATAATGATATTACTTCCTCCGTCCCAAAATAGTTGTCCTGTTGAACTTTTTAAAGTCACTTTATTAAGTTTTGACTTTAAATATTTTGTTGGTGTATGCTATAAAATATTTTTCATAACAAAAAGATAGATATCTAAAGTCAAAATTGAAGAAAAAAGACTTAAAAATGAATAATTATTTTGGAACGAATGGAGTAATACATATGGAGTAGTATTATTTTGAACTTGTACAAAGTTATATACATACGACAACTTACATATTTTCTTATTCAAATTTAAATCCTACTTCTTGTACAATTAATTTGATTTTATGAAAGGTTATAAACATCGATAGTTAAAGGTGAAATGAAATGGAATATTTATGAAATACTCCGTATAATATAATGATATCTATATCTAAACTCATTATACAGAAAATATATACGGACTACTTTTAAATTAATGGGCTAAATTAAGTTGTTAGATGCTAGTTGAACTATCTCGTCAAACTCACATCTAGATATTTTTAGATCTTAAAAAAAACCTAAACTACATGTCTGGCTTTTTTAACTCCAATCAACCACCAAACCCAAAATTCATCCACCTTCTCTCAACCTACTGTACCGACATCCGCCTAAAATTATTCCACCATCGTCCACGCTCAGGTTACGTCCGCCGGTAATCATTACCGATCGACACCGTAACCATTACGCACCACCATCCCTCTCAACCAAACCGCCACCTCCATTTTATTTTCCCGGCAACTATTTTCCGAGTCCGGTTTGATCTTTATTTTTGAAAAGATACTTGTTTGGATCTATATTTTCTTTAGATCCGTGTTTAGATCTATATTATTGTTAGATCCGTGTTTAGATCATGTTTTGTATGTAGATTTCTGTTTTGGTGTTTTGGATCTATGGTTTTGATTTTTTAGATCTAGGTGTCAGTGGCTGTGACCGATGGCGATTAGCGACGACGTTGTTGCCGGAAATGGTCACTGGTTAGTTTTGAATCATGTAAATTTTAATTTTATTATTTTGGCTGAAGATCGACGATGGTCGCTGGAATTTAATTTTGGTGATGGTTAATTTCTTTTAATGTTTTCCATTGTTATTGAAAGATGTTTCTATATTTTTGTTGTAATAATTTATAATATTTTTATTTTAAATTTTTAACACAGGATTTTTTTGTATCTTTTCGTTCCTTTTTTTTTTTTTGTAATTTTTGATCAGATGTGTTTGTGCTTTATATCTGATGTGACCGTCCTTCTTTTCTATTTTTTCTTTAGATCTGGGCGGTGGTGGGTTGATATAGAGTGTGATATAGGGAAGAAGATACCAGAAGGCCCCAAAAAAAAAAAAAAAAAAAAAAGCTATAGTTGAACAGTGGGTATTTTTATTTTAAATTTTTAACACAGGATTTTTTTGTATCTTTTCGTTCCTTTTTTTTTTTTTTGTAATTTTTGATCAGATGTGTTTGTGCTTTATATCTGATGTGACCGTCCTCCTTTTCTATTTTTTCTTTGGATCTGGGCGGTGGTGGGTTGATATAGAGTGTGATATAGGGAAGAAGATACCAGAAGGCCCCAAAAAAAAAAAAAAAAAAAAAAAAAAAGCTATAGTTGAACAGTGGGTTTAAGGGAAAAAAAGCTTACGCTATTTAGTGTGTAGTGTAGTGTAGTGTAGTGTAGTGTAGTGTAGTGTAGTGTAGTGTAGTGTAGTGTAGTGTAGTGTAGTGTAGTGTAGTGTAGTGTAGTGTAGTATAGTATAGTATAGTATAGTATAATATAATATAATTTTTTAAGCTAGCGTTTTGTCATTCGGCCCATGTCTTAAAAGTGAGATCATAGATTATAAGCCCAATATTGTACATTGGCTCATTTGAAAGTTAGTCCCAAAATGATAAAGCAAAAGAAATGGAAATGAACGGCCGGACCATAAAAAATGGCCAATTGGGCTTGGACATACATTACAATTATATCAATAGACCCCATACATTTTTCTTTTAATTAAATACTTCGTATCAAGCCGCATTCAAATCAGAATGTTCTCATTTTATCTTTGATGAAAATAAATCTTAGACCATAGATTCATGATATCAATGGTTATAAATTATAAGAAATTTTTATTTTTACAAATAATTGACAAGAGTAGATTTGAAATATAACTCTCCAGTGTCATATAAATCTTTAAAATGATAATATCATAAATAAAAATTATTCAAGTTTAAAAAAATTTAAAAATAAAGAAAAAAATTTTAAACCTTCATGATTATGTCATTAAAATAATTAATTATTTTTAATAAAAATATTAAAATGTTAATTGTATAGTATATAAAGCATTATGTACAACCTTATGATAAAATACCCCCATAACCATATGTACAATATTTAAAGCATTATATACAAACTTATAGTAAAACACCCCAATTGACCATATGTACAATATTTGAAATATTATGTACAACCTTATGATAAAACACCCTAATAATCGTATATACAAACTTTAAAACCAATTGTACAATCTTTTATAAAACACATCACTAATAATTATTATTATTAAAAATATAAATACTCAATTTTAGAGTAAACTTTATTATTATTATTATTATTATTATTATTATTATTATTATTATTATTATTATTATTAGCTTAAGACCCGCGAATTCGCGGGATTTCATTATGGGATCAAATTAAATTTTATTTGTTCCATTCATAGTATTTTATATAGTATAAGTTAGGTTGATTAGAAAGCAAAATAATATTAGAAATAATGGTGTATTAATATTACAAAACCAATTAAACAAAGTTGTAAACCATAATATCACTAAAAATCAAAACTTTCTACTTCATTTTTTTTAGGTTGAGTTTCTCACACTCTACTCCATGATTATAATCTCTTAATGTGTTAATGAATTGCATAGAGAGCGAAAGCCGTTTGCTTTTTTATAAGTATACTTTAAATCTGCTTCAATGTAACAACGCGTAATCTATCTGCATGCAACAAATAAAAACCAATGACCTTATCAAACACATGAGTAGTTCACATGTGTAAGTTATCAAATAATGTTAAAAGATGTAACATTATGAATGAAGAAACGAAATATATTTTAATCACCCGATCTAAATAGTTTTGCATAACATATAACTTGCTAATTTGCTCAAACATGATATTTTGATTATTGGACGTAGCAGTTTGATCTTCTCTGTCAACAAACGACTCTTTAGCAAGTCTGCCTGATAGATCTTTTTTTCAAGTTATCCATGTCATTTGTAATTTTGGCCTCCTTTTAGATAGTTAATAATTTCAATGATCCGGTTTATTCAGCTTGATTGTGACGATACGATTCAACGTGATTTAAAAGTAATTGCAAAGTGTCAAACATAATAAAGGACTAAATAATGACTATTTTAATATTTAATGTTAGTACAAATAAAGATATTTAGAAATGTGACACAATATTTTCAGTTAAAAGAATAATTATCGTTAATAACCTTGTACCTTGGAAACATTTGAAAGGCGCATTCCATCAATTCACATAATGCAAGTTTAACCAGGTGACATCCACGTGACTTAAATAATTGGCATGACAAATATTTTGCATTTTTTTTTTGTTGCATAAAAAACTCATTGTAATGTTTATTGATTTGTTTAATAATCGGAAAAAATGTGAGCATCAGTACCATTAGTAGTGTGTAAGAAGAGTACATGTATGTATGGAGACAAACATAATTTGTTGGTACCACATGACCATTATTACCAGAAGTGTTATTATATGTTACCCAAGCTAACAACCCATCATTATTATATTGCACCCTTATTAACACAACTGATTCCATTATTCATTACATTGTGCGAGCATCCACGTTTACAAATACAAACTACCGTCTACATAACTTAAGTCATTCAAAACGGGTTAATGAAAATAACAACAACATCTTGCTGCCACACCGTGTTGGTTAATGAAAAAACATTAGCAAAATGGCTCCCAATCTAACACTTTTTAACATGACTTAATACAAGTGAACTTTGGTCAAGAAAATACTTTTTACGATCATACAAAAAATGTCGCAACACAACATTTAACCTTCATCTGAGCACTCTTCGATCTTTGTCTAGCTTCAAAATATTAAATCCACCAACATAAGCTCTAACCACCTTTCTTCCGCCATCAACGGACATAAGAAACTATAGGTTAGTACAATAAACATTGTGATCATGCATATTTTAACCGAGGGGTTTAACATGCCTGCTCAATACGTAAAGAGGGGTTTAAGGATCTTAGAACGCGGCTCTCCGGTCCGGCTACCGTGAATAACCCTGGCCGACATGATGATGTCGGCGGGGTGGCCAAGTGATTAAGTCCACCTTCGATAGCGGTCGCTGATCGGAAGGCCCAAAATAAGGTCGTAGGTACTAGCTTACAAAAGACTAACCTGTTAACCTTGAAAAGATGCTGAATGATGCTGTTTTACGTAATGTGTATCGTATGCGATGGTTACGTAATGTGCTGTGTCCGGTAAACGATGATCAGGGTTTGTATTTATAGGCAAACCCTAATTCTTGAATCGTCCCAGATCATCATAATCTCATCCATAACTGACTCCCCCGAATCACGGATATAATTATGGAAAAGATATTTACTTGACAGCTAAGCAACCGCCGTACCGGGAACAAAGGCATTCGCACGCCGCATACCGCACACAAGAACACGCATACGCACAATAGTGATTGTCCGCATACATTCACGGTGCGCCTGCGGGTTGCGGTATCATTACATTGGATTAAAAGAAAAAGAAACATAAATGTCAAAAGAGTCGTCCTTGACGATGGAAATCTTAAAGTATCCCACTATACAATTGAATTCTACAAATCTGCAATCAAAATCAGGAACAGAAAAAAATAAGGCTCAAGGATGAATAAGAAAAAAGCTCACATGTCCACTAAATTTCTTCCCCTATACATCTTAGAATTATCAGTTACCTATAGTCAACAATGGTCATTTTAGTCATTATACACTTATTCTCTTTTCTACTCATTCCTTTATTTTTTTCCTAGAACAAAAATATATTTACATTGAATTAGTTCACAATAGAAGTATAGAACAGAATCCCATCAAACATTTGTTTTACAAAAATGTAAATCAGGGAATAATGCCAATCCATTGACTACCTTTTACAAATTATCACTTATATTTTATTATGATAGGAGGACACCTGAATTAGTATTATTAATGAAAACCAAGCATACAGAAGAGAATTTGCATAAAAAATCAAAGGGAATTTAACTTGAATTTGAATAAAAAATCAAAGGGAATTTAACTTATAAAGGGACCTAGTTTTATAGCAAGAACAAATTTATGAATAACTAATATGCAAGAATTTGATAATTAAAGGCTGAATCGTATCGAAGGGAATTTAGACAAATGAAAATCAACGTTGGTTGAAAATTTAACTAAAATGCAGATTATTCGAACATAATAAAAAATGAATTGGTGAATATACGTATTTACCTTAACTGTAAAAGCCTTCAATCGATCCAACCCATACAGAACACGGATTCATGTCTTTGTTTCAAAACCTGTTCCGGTTCTTTTTAATTCTTCATTGAAGGCATTCCCATGTGCCTTCTAAATTAATATCCACCATATAAAATAAGACGAAGGTTGATCTATATAGCCCAAAAACTTGTACATTTCATTCTTCATCCTTTAAGCATTCACATATACCTTCTAAACCTAAAAGCAAAATTCTAAATCCTGAAACTGCAAAGGTTAGAATTGAAAAAACCATAATCATATGTGATGACCCGAAAATTTCTGACCAAATTTAAACTTAATCTTTGTATGATTAACATTTCCGACACGATAAGCAAAGTCTGTAAAACTGAATCTCAAATTTTTTGAACTACTTTTATATATTTAAATACCCTTCGGTTGTTTTCGACGATTCGCGAACAATTATATGTAAATCGATACATATATACTATAACTTGAAAAGGTAACAATGTATTAATTATTTGATACCGTACATTAAACTTATTGGTTTAAATATCTATTTGAATATATATGATAAGTTGAAATATTTATTATTAAAATTTATTTATAAATAACTTCCAATGTGTATTTAAAAACTGATTTATGTATATTAAAAAGATATATACATATATATAATTTCAAGTTATTTAGTAAACGATAGTAACATTTTCAAATTGCTACAGTACCCAAAATGCTACAGTGTTTTCGAAAATCACTATTTACTACAGTAAAAATTGACTTTGCTACAGTGAATTGCTACAGTGGTATAGTTTATGGATGATTTAAGACTATATTTTGACAAAGGTACGATTCACGAAACGTAAAGTACAAGTTTTCTCAGTATACGATAGGACGTTCGAAAACCGGAACCGGGACATAAGTCGAGTGACAACGTACGACTTATCGGAACAAAAATTACAAGTCAACTATGCATGTGAATTTAATATAATATATAATTAATTATATAAATTAAATATATTATATATATATTAAATTAATATGTCGACAAACAAAGTGACAAACCACATTTTGAGCTGGACAGGGACCTCAGGCGATCGCATGAGTTCCCCATACTCTTCTCATGCGATCACATGAGCTGAGATTGCAGGCCAAGTACTATAAAATGCGAAGTCTGGTGCCGAATTTATTTCACAGCAGCAGCAGCAGCAGCAGCAGCATGAGTATTATTATTTATACATAAAATACTACGACGAGGTCATGAGCGTGTCACTTTCAAAATATGTTTTCGAGCGGGATAGAGCTAAGGAAATTATGGGTTATTGCCAAGGAGGTTATGGGTAATGTTCGGGGGTATATTTGTGAATCAAATCTAGTGTTTATCATCTCCGTTACGTCTATGTACTTTCCTACAATATTGAATCTCAATACTGATACGTAAGCACTCATATTTTATCTTTTTTATATATTAATAGTGTATACATGTCTAGTGCTCGAGTATATATATATTTATACATGTTTGTATGCTAAATTTTGTCGTTAAACAGTTTATAATGAATCCCGAATTAAATACAAATATTACTGGTAAAAGGTATATGATATACATGTTTTTTGGAAAGCTGGCGAAAAATTAGTAACTTTTCATTTAGACACCGAATGGTTTCGATGAACGGATTAAAAGATATGATCAACTGAATTATGAATGACGTTAATTGAAATTGCTTTTGAATCTGCAATTAAGATTTAAACAACTTGTTTACGAGATTGATAAATTGGATTTTTGAATATTACCAACCGAGTAAATGAATCCTTATATAAGGTACGTCTCGTTTTGTTAAACTATTGTCAAAATTGACTTTTTGAAACAACATTGGATAACTTTTGTATGTCAATATCGAGCATTAGGATTGTGATACACTATGACCTGACCTAGCTTGATAGACATGTATTGACCAACATATGTTCTCTAGGTTGAGATCTACGGTTATTTGGTAATTCGTGGTTCGATCACATTTTGGTGAACGACTTTATATGCTGCTAAGGTGAGTTTCATATGATCCCTTTTACTCAATATATTTTTGGGCTGAGAATACATGCGACTGTTTATAAATACTGAAAATACTAGATTTATATGCGTGAGTTTCATTGCTCCCTTTTTAATTGCTTTTGCAATCTATATTTTTGGGCTGAGAATACATGCACTTTATTTTAAACGCAATGGATACAAGTACATACTAAATTCTACACTGAGTTTGAACCGAAAATCCCTTAGCTTTGGTAACTGTTAACTGCCAGTTATAAGAACTGGTGGGCGCGAGTAGTAGTATATGGATCCATAGGGCTTGACATCCCCTGGCCTGAACTATAAAACAGACGTATGCTATTTGAGTTTAGTACACGTTGGTTGGCGTGTATTATACATGTTGGTTACATGTATGTTAAAACAGGGGTACTTATTATATATACGTTAAAGTTTAGTTACCAGGGTGCTCAATTTTGTAGAATATTTTGATAAACGTTTCTGGATGAAACAACTGAAATCTTGTGATCCACCTTTATATACAGATTATGAGCAACATTAAAACTATGAACTCACCAACCTTTGTGTTGACACTTGTTAGCATGTTTATTCTCAGGTTCCCTAGAAGTCTTCCGCTGTTTGCTTATATGTTAGACAAGCTATGTGCATGGAGTCATACATGGCATATTTTTCAAGGAAACGTTGCACTCACCAAATCATCACCATGTATCTTATTTTGACTGCATTGTCAATGGAAGTATTATTGTAAATTATTATATTACGGTGATTGTCTATATGTAGAAATCATCATATGTCGAAAACCTTTGATTTAAATATTCATTTATGATGTGCCTTTTCAAAAGAATGCAATGTTTACAAAACGTATCATATAGAGGTCAAATACCTCGCAATGAAATCGATGAATGACGTGTTCGTCCATATGGATTTGGAGCGATCGTCACATCATATTATAGTGAGAATTACACTGTGGTGTTTAGATTAAAGAAATCAAACCTTTTATGGATGGTATGTGAAACATAAATCATTTGTTCCGTAATTTCCATTGTGTTGGCCATCATTGAAACCTGAATTGAATTAATACGCTTGATTAATCGTTTTTTAGTTATGAATGGATCGATGGGGAGGTTCTCATAATATGAAAATGATATTTTCCCCTAACTATATGAAACAATAAAGACCCTAATTTTTAGAAAATTACAATCAAATGACCAATTAGCACATAGTGTCTTGCCCAACAAAATTACATCATCAACTACAATATCGAAGAGGTTGGACCATCTCTTTTTCCTATAGATATAGTTTCGCATTCTGGCATGAATTGCAACTTGAGTTGGTATTCTTGTACTAAGATAGTGTCTTGCTATACCTAAACAATCTCCTGACAACCTATTAGAACTTATCCTTTGTTCTTCCTCAGTCCATTGTGAACCTAAAAACCAGATATTCATATCTCAAAAAGATGCAAACATTAAAATCATAAATTGCAATAGACCACTATAGGTTAAAAACTTTTAAAACCATCACTTGCTAATATTGTTATCATATTAACAAATCAACCTAAGAATCTAAAATTAATAAATGCACAAAATATTACTGTTGACTGATGATTATATCAAAACGACTAAAGATAGTTGTGGAGCCTTATCAGACATCCATGAGCCATCCAATAATGCTTGTGAGCCAACGGGAGTTGCTTGAAACATCTTGATAAACGATATGTATTTTATTAAATATGAACCTAACTTTTAAACTATTATGACCTTTGTGCAAATCACATGAAAGACTGTCACACTAGAGATAACAAAAACTCAAACTAAAAATATGACAGGCCCATAGCCAAGCCAGGTACCAGTTTTTTTATGAACGGCGAATTTGCATCAGCGGATCATTTATTTCAACGACCCTCATCATTTGCACCCACACACGCTAGAAGAAAACTCCTACCCGGGTTGCTTGGCAACTAATCGCAGGAAATTGGAGAGAAAACATTCCGCCCCAAGAAATTGAACCCGCCCAAATGAAGTCTACTTCAAATCCAACAACCACTTGACAAAGCATAGAAACCGATCCACCATCAGAAAAACTAACTAAATAACAGACCCACATAGATGTTATGATATCATTTTACAAATCTCCAAAATTTAAACATATAATATTTTTAAATAGTAAATTTTATTTTAATCAAATGATATGCCTAGACTATCGATTAACCATGTAAACAATGTATGTTTTCATATTAGATATGATTATTATATAAATAGGTCATACTTAATTGAATCAACACATTTTAGCGTAAGAATTATTTTTTGTATGTTACACATCGCTCATTATCATCATTCATGTTTTTGATTACGTACAGCAAACACATTGTTTTGCAAATTTATGGGTCGACATATGCTCATCCGAGTTATTATACGATCTACAACTCAAATGCACCTCCCAACCATATTTAAAAAGTATAGCATTATTAAAATAAAGTAGTTTTTGTACACTTATCCTACTTATAAGTGTTCATGATCATGCATATTTTTACTATGGAGTTTAATATGCCTGCTCAATACATAAGGAGGGGTTTAAGGATCTTAGAACGTGGCTCTCCGGTCCGGCTACCGTGAATAACCCTGGCCGACATGATGATGTCGGCGGGGTGGCCAAGTGATTAAGTCCACCTCCGATAACGATCGTCGATCAAGAGGCCCCAGATAAGGTCGTAGGTACTAGCTTACGAAAGACTAACCTGTTAACCTTGAAGAGATGCTGAATGATGCTGTTTTGCGTAATGTATCTCGTGTGCGATAGTTACGTAATATGCCGTGTCGGGTAAATGATGATTAGGGTTTGTATTTATAGGCAAACCCTAATTCTAGAACCGTCCCAGATCACGTTAATCTCATCCATAACTGACTCCCCCGAATCACGGATATAATTATGGAAAAGATATTTACTTGACAGCTAAGCAACCGCCGTACCGGGAACAAAGGCATTCGCACGCCGCATACCGCACACAAGAACACGCATACGCACAATAGTGATTGTCCGCATACATTTGCGGTGCGCCTGCGGGTTGTGGTATCATTATGTCCCCCCAGTTTGATGTTATATGGCGCGAGGCGTATGATATCAAACTATTAAGCGAAAAAGAAAAAACAAGAAAACGGCTAGCATTTAATATTCCGCGTGCGCCTCGATGCCATTAAATGCCTGTCAGAATCGCATAAGCCCATTCGGCGGACATGACATAAAGTGGCAGTGTGTCAGGCGCGTGCCAACCACGCGCGTACATGTAATCATACCCAACTGGCATCCACACGCATAAATAAAGTGCTAGCCGTCAATTGTGTAACACGTGTACAGCCACGATCACACCACTCCATCCCATGACCCCCAATCTTCCCTATAAATACCCCATTTTGCAGCTCATTTCCACTTTCCTGCTTCAAGCTTCCTCGTTACGCTGCCAATTTGAATTCCGATCAAAAATCAAACATTCCGGCCACCATTTAAAGGTTAGTATTCATCTTATTACTCCTAGAAAATGACTAAAGCTAACGAGACGTATGTAGATAGCGTAGAGTTTGTTATAGAGCAGAAGCACATAGATTACTTAGTGAAACAGTATCCTCCCTTAGCCAAGTACAATCCGGTGCCGCCCCTACCCCATCAGCGTGCTCACGAGCCACCGGAGAAGAAAGTGGCCATCTATGAACATGCGTTCAAGCATGGTAACTTTAGGGTTCCCCCCTCTGACTTCTTCTTAGGCGTATTAGATCACTTCAGAGTGGGATTAAGACAACTACACCCGTATGCCATAGGCAAAATAGTTCTGTTTGAAATGTGGTACGCCGCAATCGACAGGGTACCGTTGGTTAAAGTTTTCTGTCATCTATACCGCCTAGCCAATCACCACAAATCCTGGTTCACCTTCTTCGCCCGACAAAATTTCACCAAAACCCCAAAGTCGAATGCGGGTAACTGGAAAGAGACTTTCTTTTTCATTGACCAAACCGTAGTTGGTACCACTTTTCCACAAACGCTTATATGGTGCGAGAAGGTAGAGAAGGATGTGAACAAAACCCCGGTCCTTGATGATGAGGAAACAAAGCTGTTAGCGGAGTGCGCTAACGCACAGCTGGTGCACCGGTCATATGGGAACGTGATGTTGCGGCTAGGCAAGATATCCGCACACTGGCCATGGGAGGATATGCGTCCAGCCATAGTCGGACCGGATGGAAAGGGTAGGAATAGTATAATCACGTACTAACATCAGTTTGATATTTATGCGTTCTAACGCATGTGTGCATGTGTACAGAGATGAAGATGAAGAGAGTACTAACTGCAGAGGAGATTGCGGGCATCGCTTTCCGCAAGCAGAATGTGAACCAGCAGTTAGAGCAAGAGAAGACTGGCGAGAATGCACCTGCCACTTCCGGAAATAAGCGCAAGGCCGCCGAAGCCTCCCAATCTCAACAGAAGAAGAAGAAACTCACTCCCAAACAGAGGGAGGACAAGCGGAACGATAACTTCGTTCCCATCGAACCCCGTTCTGCGGATCTACCTCCCCCATCCTCTGGTAAGAGTTCCGCTTTCGCGCATACCGCACATTTAAGTTTGCATTTATTTAACCACTTATTAATACGCAGGGCATGCGGAAGAAACTCATCACACCCCACCGCGGGTCAATCCGGACCTCGAAGCTACTGCCGAGTCAAAGGATAAGACGATACACCTGGACTCCGAGTCGACACCAACCCCGCCACACGGTAGCTTACGATTGGCAAACCTGGCGCAGCTCACCCAGTCGTCGGCGGAAAACGCCGCAGAGCAGTCCGCCTTCCTCCAACAAATCTTCCCGGCTGAGTTCCGCAACCAACTAGCTGCACTGCCTTTTAATCAGGCGCTCAACGCCTTCGTCCAAAACGGCCTTGTCTTTTTTGGCATGGTTGCAGATCAAGCCCGCCGTTCGACTAACTTGTATCAAGTGGCCGTGCGGAAAGAAACAGAACTAGGGCTGCTGCAAGCGGGGGTTGATCAAGTGAAGAAAGATAGGGACGCCGCGGAAGAAGCGCGCAAGGCGGTAGAGGCAACTGCGGCGGAAACCAAAACTGCGCTGATTGAGGAGAGAAAGAAAAACCGCGAGCTGGTTGGGGCGGTTGATCAGTCCAAGGGGGAGGCGGAGCACCTGCGGATGGAGCTGGAAAGGGTGACGAGGGAAAGGGATGACGCGGTAACCAACCGCGAGCTGGCAGAGGCGGATCTGGCGAAGCTGCGCACTGCACTCCCCACCATTGCGCAAAAGGTGATGGATTCTGGGCCAGTTACCGATAAGTTCAATGCCTATGTTGACGCGGTGAAAGACCACGAAGTCAACAAGGCAGTCTTAGAGGTGATTCAAGCCTGCAGCCTCACACCACCGTACCCTGACGCTGTGCAGAAGAAATTGAAGGAGGGTACGGCTGCGGCATTGCTGGAAGCAGAGAATGCTACCACCACCATTCCTATCCCTCTAATCGATACGTTTGCGGCGGACCCAAACATGCCGATTGATGGGTTTCTCAAGGAGGATTTTTAGTTTGTGTTTGTGATGGTTTGCGCCGTAAGTCCTATGCTTAGGCAGGCAATTGTAAATGTATTTTTGAGCCCTAAGTCCCGTGCCGGGCAGGCATTTGAAACAATTACCTCTTATGTAATAACTTAATTCAATGTATATGTATCTTACTGTTATGCACGCGCAGTTTGTTTGTTTATATATCACGAATCAAAACAAAAGGTGAACCGCATGCCCATGCGCATAGTTAACCAAAACTCATGCGTATGCGGGTAGTACTGCGTAAAATAAACCAATACTTTAACAATTTTACCCTTTAATAATTTAGACTCGAAAGCTACTACGTTATCGCTTTGTCATGTACTAGAGGTGCACTATTGCTGTATGGTAAGCAATGCAACTAAAAACAAGCCAATGTTTTTATGCTTAAGAGTTCCTCAAGCAAACCAATGCGAGAGTAATTACGCACAAGCAAACCAATGCTCGTATTTTTTAAGTCGACTTGGTAGCCATCTAGTCTGCGTGGCGCTTGGCTAGAGGAAAACCATCCTTTCGCCTGCCGTTAATATCTAGCCTTGTAACCAAACAGGCTTCTGCCGCACGGGGGCTAGATGACACCCCTTAAGTAGGCAGGAACCGCATACAAAAAATAAGTAAACAATAAAAGTATGCGCAAGTAAATATTCAATTGGCATTAATCACAATTACTATCGCGACACATCCAAACGGACGAAAAATGCATAGAAAAAATAATGTGCTACAATAAATTGGAGTGATCAGGTCCACCTAGCTACATGTAACATTTTTTCAATAACGTCGCATGCCAAGTGCGTTTCACAGGTTTTCCATCTAATGTCTCGAGATGGTATGCCTCGGTGTTGCTTGCCTTCGCTACCCTGTATGGACCTTCCCAACGGGGGCCCAGTTTCCCAGTATCCTCCGCATGACTTGCGTCATTCTGACGCCAAACTAAGTCACTGCACTTATAAGAGCGCGAACGCACACGCTGATTGTAGTACTTTGCAATTTTTTGCTTGTTATTTGCTTCGTTAACAGCCGCAGAGAGTCTGCGTTCTTCTAGCAAATTAAGATTTTCCCGCAAAGCTTCACAGTTATTTTGCTCATCAAAATTCTGTATGCGGAACGTTGGTACACCAATTTCTGCGGGTACAACAGCTTCTGATCCATAAACCAAACTGAACGGAGTCTCACCAGTGCTTGCTTTGTGTGTTGTTCTATGCGCCCATAAAACCTTTGGTAGTTCATCCACCCAACCAACACGACCGTGACCCAACCTAGCTTTGATTCCCGCTACTATATCCCGGTTGGTGACTTCGCACTGGCCGTTCACCTGCGGGTGCGCAACAGATGTAAAAGTTTGCTTAATATTAAGCTCCGCGCACCAGCTGCGAAAAGGATCACCTGCGAACTGTGTACCGTTATCACTAACAATTTCGTTTGGTATACCGAATCGACAGACAATGTCTTCCCATACAAAATTACGCACCCTTTTTCCTGAGATTGCTGCCAGCGGTCTCGCTTCAACCCACTTCATGAAATAGTCGATTGCAACAATCAAGAATTTAATGTTTCCTGCGTGTGCAGAGTATGCGTAAGATACTGATGTGAGTAGCATGTTTAGAAAATAAATGATAACATTATCTCGGCCTTTTGGGAATGGTCCGACTATGTCGATTGCCCATTTACAGAATGGCCATGGCGAGGAGACTGGTATCATTGGATGAGCAGGTGCTCTGCTAATAGGTGCATGTATTTGGCGTGATTCGCATTGTTTAACTATGCGTGCTGTATCTGCGTACATGGTGGGCCAATAATAACCTAACCGCATAATTTTTGAAACAATGGATCTGTGCCCCGAATGAAGTGCGCATGCACCTTCATGCACCTCGCGTACAACTTCCTCCGCCTCTTTCGGGCCAATGCATCTTAAGTGCGGTCCCAAATAATTTTTTCGTTATAGGACGTCACCCTCAAGGGCATACAGTGGTGCCTTAACGCGGACTTTCTTTGCATCAGCGGAATCTGCAGGAGAAGTGCCATCCCGCAGAAAAGCCACGATGGGCGTCATCCATGTTGAGCTTGATTCCTCAACTGGTGCCACTAAAGGCATCATAACAATGGATTTCGCATTGAGTTCTTCTATTAGAACTTTCTTCCCCATATGATCAAAAGCCAAGGCAGCCAGTTTGCTTAGCGCATCCGCTTTCTTATTTTGCCCCCACATTATGTGGGAAATTTGAAAAGCTTCAAACTGGTCAGCGAGGTTGTGAACAAGCGATAGATATTGCTGCATGGCTATGTCGTGCGCTTCGAAATCTCCGCTGACTTGACTGCATACTAGCTTTGAATCCACATAAGCGTGCAAAATTTTAACATTTAACTTATGCGCAATGCGCATACCTGCTAACAGAGCCTCATACTCTGCTTCGTTGTTTGTAACAGCAAAATTAAACCGCAGTGCGTATGTATGCTCTTCGCCATCTGGGCCTGTTAAAATTACACCCGCACCTGCATCAGATGCGCTGCACGCACCATCGGTGTACAATTCCCATGGTGACAAAGTTGGTGCAGGTGGATCCTGACGTTCTGCTGATGCCTCGACATCCGCAGGTAATTCTGCTAGGTAATCAGCAAGTATTTGACCCTTAACCGCACTGCGCGAAGAAAAATTTATTTCATGTTCACCTAATTCAACTGCCCACTTAGCCATTCGGCCAGAAATCTCAGGCTTGTATAACACCTGAAAGAAAAATGGTTGCGTTAGTCAATGCGGTAACCCCGGTCATTGCCGCAAAGTAGGCGTTTACCAACCTGTTTGATTGGTTGATCAGTTAGGACCACGATTGGATGTGCTTGAAAATATCGGCGCAAACGCCGCGCCGTATGGACCAGCGCACATACAAGCTTTTCTATCGGTGAGTAGTTTACTTCGCTTGATGTCAGCGTCTTGCTTACGAAGTAGACCGGCATTTGCGTCTGAGAAAAACCTCAGTCGTTAAGTTTCTGCGATATAAATAAAGCATGTAAATTAATGGATTACCTTTCCGCGATCCGCGATGAGAACTGAACTGATAGCTTCCTTCGATGCCGCGAGGTACAGCGTTAGCGTTTCTCCTGATACTGGCGCAGTAAGTGTTGGTAATTCTGCAAGCACCTTTTTCATCTCCTGAAAGGCTGATTCTGCTTCCTGAGTCCATACGAAGTCTTTTTTCTTCAAACAATTTTTCAAAGTATTGAAGAATGGTAACTGTCGTTCTGCGGCTTTCGACAGAAACCGTGTGATAGCTGCAAGCTTCCCCGTTAGACTCTGCACATCTTTCTTTGTCTTCGGAGATGGCAAATTATCAATGGCTTCAATCTTTTTGGGATTGCCCTTGATACCCCGCGCTGTCACCACTAGGGATGGCAATGGATCAGATATGGATCGGGTGAGGCCGTATCCATATCCATATCCATTTATTTTTTTTACTTTTCATCCATCCATATCCATATCCGTCGGGTGAAGCGGGTTAATGGATAATTATCCATATCCGTTTAAATTTATTTTATTTTCAACAATTATAAGCGGTGGTTCACTATATACGATCAAAAGTAATATTTTTAATAGTTTATGCGACCGAAAGTCACATTTTACTAATCTATATAACAAATATTCAATTGATAACCTATTAAACGTGTAAAGATATCGACATGTAAGTTGCTTACTTTTAGTTACATGGAATCACATTTGAACCACCAAAGTACGATAAATACATTTGATTATTTAAACAAAGCAAAATATAAGAAGAAAGTTATATTTTTAGAGAAAATATAAAGAAAGATGAATATGAATATAATTAATGAAATATCACTACATAAATGATACTAATTTGAGTGATAAATTTATATATTTAGTTATTTCGGGTGAAAGCGGGTTCATCCATGGATGAAATTTTATCATCCATATCCATATCCATTTAGATCGTCCATATCCACGAATAATCGGGTGGATCGGATGGATATCCACTGGATCGGGTATCCATTGCCATCCCTAGTCACCACATGACCTAAAAACTTGCCTTCCTCTTCCCCAAAACTACATTTAAGCGGGTTAAGCTTCATGTTGATCCTGCGCAGAGATGCAAACGTTTCCAGGATGTCCGCGAGCATGTATTCTTCGGTGTTACTTTTAATTACCAAGTCGTCGACGTACGCTTCAAGATTTCTACCGATTTGGTGCTTGAATGCTGCGTCAATTACACGCTGATAGGTCGCGCCAGCATTCTTTAAACCGAAAGGCATCTTCGTGTAACAATAAATACCCTGCGGCGTATGAAAAGCAGTCTTGTCCTCATCTTCCGCAGCCATTAAGATTTGGTGATAACCCTTGTATGCGTCCAGAAAACACTTGTACCTAAACCCCGATAGTGATTCTACCTTCCAGTCTATCTCCGGGAGAGGGTAATTGTCCTTGGGACATGCCTTATTAATATCTTTGAATCAACGCACATCCGCCAGTTACCGTCAGCCTTTTTTACCAATACAGGATTTGCAACCCATGTCTGATAACGCACTTCCCGCAGAATGTTTGCTTTGACAAGGTTGTCTACCTCTGCGCACAACCAATCACTGCGGTCTAGAGCCATATGCCGCTTCTTTTGCCTAACGGGTGTCAATGATGGATCAACATTTAACTTATGTTCCGCAATATCGCGCGGAACCCCAGTCATGTCTGACTCACGCCACGCGAAAACATCTGCGTTTGCGGACAAAATTCCATGCAATTTGGCCTTTGTTTCGGCTGACAAGCCTGCGCCGATTTTAATTCGCTTATCCGGATGCAAGCGATTTGCTATGACTGCACAATTTGCAAGTTGCTCTCCCACGCTAGGAGTGCTTATAGGCGCAACTGAGCTACACAACTCGGTTGTTTGATGTAACGCAACCGTGGCAACACCTCCTACTGTGGAAAACTTGATCAAACCATGCACTACCGATGGTATAATGTTGAAACGCCGTATGAAGTTTCTTCTTAGCAGTGCGTTATAACGCGAAGTTGAACGAACCACATAAAAATCGACCAACTCATGCCTGATCATCTGCGAGTTCCGATCATCCGCAAGCTCTATCATTAATTCTATCCGGCCTAGCGACCACGAGCTTTCTCCGGAGAACCCTGATAGCGTAATATCGGGCTGGCGTAACTGCGCTTTGACCTCTGCCGGGAGGAAACGATAACAATGCTCGTACATAATATCGACACCGCTGCCAGTGTCAACATGCATGCGCTTAATCTGGATTCCGCAATTAGGGATGCGACACTTGATGATAATGGGCTCATTAATTGTATCAATTAACATTACAAGAGGGAAAGTGATTGGGAGAAGCTCCCAATCCTGGTGATCATTGTACTTTCTCCGCTGGCTGATTTTCTCTACGTCAACCATGTTAATGGTTAAGTCGGCATCTTTCGCTTTGTCAACTTTCTGCCATGCGAAAGTTTTAGACTTCGAACCCCCTTCTGCGGCCTTTCCCTTATCCTTTTTAGGTGGTTTTAGATGATCCAATTTGCCCGCGCGAAGCGCCTCCAGAACCCGTTCCATCAAGTTTTTACACCGATTGGTGTCGTGACCATAATCGTCATGAAATTCACAATACTTTGTTTTGTCCCGCTTACCGAATTCCGTAAGCGGAGTTGGGACCGCAAAGGTCGCGCACACCGGTTCGGTTGCCAAAATTTCTTTTGGCGTTTTGGACAAACTTTTAAGCAGCGCATAGTTCTGATTATTGATGCCGCGCTGATTATTGTTTCGATAATTACCACTTGATTTCCCTTTATCATTCCTGATAGGACCACCGCTAGGATACCTTCCGCGAGAGTTATTGCCACGATTTTGATCACGCGAACGATCATCATCGTCTTTCCTCTCGTTGCGTGAACTTGCTGTTGGAATATCATTATCTTCGCCACTCCGCATATAGTCATGGCATTCATTAAGCGCTTCAGCATAAGTTGTTGGGACCGTATGGCGCAGACGCCTTACCAGCGTTGGATGACGTTCTGAGTTTATACCATGTATGAGTCAGGAAATCTGTTGCTCTGGCTTGAGATCTGGTATGCGCAGACACTCATTAGTATATCTTGTGAGAAATTCACCCAAAGATTCCTTGAATTTCTGCGTAATATCATGACATTCGATATGAGTGCGTTTGCGTGGCCTCTGATTCTGATATTGCAGCAATAATTTTGTCCGCAGATCCATAAACCCGGCTATACTACCCGCCGGTAGTTTATTAAACCATTCACGAGCAATACCCTGCAGTGTCATTGGAAATATCTGACATGCAACCGGATCCACCCTCCCTTGAGTGCGCATTGCGCCTTCAAAACGCTGTAAGAAGTCATCAGGATCAGTTAAGCCATTGTAAGTGCCCAACGTATGAGGTATCTTTGGCGCAGATGGAAACGGATATGTAGCTATATGCGGAGGAAACTTATCAAAAGTAGTTGGTAGCTCAAAAGGTGGTTTAACAGGATCACCTTTGAGCCCTGCGAAGAAACGCCTCATCATATCCTGAACAAAATCAGGTTGTGAAAATAGGTGGACCATGTCAGGAGGTGCCGCCTGCATAAATTGGGTTGCGAGATTCGCCTGCCCCTGAATATTTTGCCAAGGTTGACCCTGCGTCTGCGAATATAACCAAGGCTGCTGCGTTGGAAAAGAGGGATAACTTGAAGACGCAGAGTACACAGGTGGCTGTAAAGGAAGCGAAACCTGTGGCGCAGATGTCTGCGAAACTTGAGGATACACACTTAAAAGCCCAACTGTATGCGCTGTGCTTTGCTGCTGCGCTGTTATCGGCGCCCAATGAGAGTTTGCATCTGGGATGACACCAAACCCCCAACTATTAAGTAACGCCTGCGCATCCGCAGGAGTTAAAAATTGTGAAACTGGGCGCGGTGGATGCCAAGGTTGCAACGGTGTAAATGACGAATTCTGCTGAATGCTCTGCGTATGCAGAGGTATTGAGACAGTTGTACTGTAAATAGGTACCTGGCCGCAGCAAACCACATGCGGCCCCGTTGTGTCACCGCTGGTGCCTGCCAAGATGACCCTTGGATCCACTGACGAAAAGTCCAGCCGCGTGGTTGTGACTGGTGAGTTTGCTCTTGGCGGTGTAACCCCGTCCGAATATATCGTCTTGTACCTCTGAAAGGGTTCGCCGGATATAGGTGGAGGGTACATCGTGTACCCCGCCTGAATAGCCGCCCCCGTAGTCATAACCGGTGTCTGTTGACTACCAGACGGTACGTTCTGAATATCTGTTTGGGTATGTTCCGATGATTCCTCGGAAGTCATGATACTGTTAAAGAAAAAATTCAAAAATTTTGTAAATAACGAGTCATACAATTCAAAACCTTAAAAGAAAAAGCAATTAAACAGTCTTGAATTAATTCGACTCTCAATGAAAGCACCACTTGATCATGCATATTTTTACCATGGGGTTTAATATGTCTGCTCAATACATAAGGAGGGGTTTAAGGATCTTAGAACGTGGCTCTCCGGTCCGGCTACCGTGAATAACCCTGGCCGACATGATGATGTCGGCGGGGTGGCCAAGTGATTAAGTCCACCTCCGATAACGATCGTCGATCAAGAGGCCCCAGATAAGGTCGTAGGTACTAGCTTACGAAAGACTAACCTGTTAACCTTGAAGAGATGCTGAATGATGCTGTTTTGCGTAATGTATCTCGTGTGCGATAGTTACGTAATATGCCGTGTCGGGTAAATGATGATTAGGGTTTGTATTTATAGGCAAACCCTAATTCTAGAACCGTCCCAGATCACGTTAATCTCATCCATAACTGACTCCCCCGAATCACGGATATAATTATGGAAAAGATATTTACTTGACAGCTAAGCAACCGCCGTACCGGGAACAAAGGCATTCGCACGCCGCATACCGCACACAAGAACACGCATACGCACAATAGTGATTGTCCGCATACATTTGCGGTGCGCCTGCTGGTTGCGGTATCATTAGTTCACTTACATTATACACAAAGTATTGTGAGTCAACACAACGCCTCTTGTTCCGTAAAACATGCACGTTCAACCTGATATGTAATTGACTAACATGCCCATTGTATCACTTTCAGGTTTGCTAAAATGATCTTATAATGCCTACGGTTTTATGCAGAACATTTTGAAGGCTTTAAGAATCCCATCACAAAATGTTTTAATGCAGACAATCTAGCATATTTCAAAGAATAGCATTATTGAACTAAATTTTTTTTTTTTTTTTTTTTTTTGTAATCATATCTGGCACTAATTACTTATAAATGTTCACTTATATTAAACACAAACTTTTATGGGTCAACACATAACCATGTTCAACATGTTACGTAACGTCATTACCTGACTGACCTACCCATTTTATCACATCCAACTTTGCTACGTTAAATATATGATGCCTACTGCTTTATGGCAACACATAATTAAGCGACTTTCAAAAACAGTATGATATTACAACAACAAAGCATAGTTTCCATGGCAGCAAGAATTCATGTATAGCTAGCAATCATGTCAGCAGAAGATGATAAAGAATTATTGGAAACAAAGAAACATAGAAATTTAACAGCACGGTAAGAACACTTTTGAAACAAAAATAAAAGATAGTACCTTTAATTTCGACACGTTCCGAGGTACCCAGCAGATCTGAGACGAAGCATAAAAACATTAAAGGTAAACAACAATCATAACATCAATATATTCACTTAAATGAATTGATAAACCAATGGCATAAAAATATATGAACCGTACCAGTGACTGAAGTTGCAGCAACAAAAGTCGTCTATTGACCGGAGGCTTCATGTGCAGGCTGCGCGAGAGGATCAAAACTAACATTACGTTCGTTAGTTGATGCAAAACTAATCTACCGCAACAAACAATATAAAATATTAATAACCAAAGCACACGTGCAACAACAAACGAAACACATGAAAACATATAAGAATCACAGATTAGAATATGCAACTTATAAATTGACAAATACAATATAAACCCACAAAAAAAAAAAAAGAAACATGCTCGATAATAATATGTATTACCTTGACAAAAATAACTAACGAACAACATCAATAAACTCCCGTGAAAAGCTAAGTAATAAACAGAAAAAAATAAAATGCAGGTTACAACATTAAACATGTATACAAAAAAAGCAATAATTGTGAAGAAAATAACATCTATTACCATCACCAATAAAGCACACAGTTACGCAATCTGAAACCGACACCAAATTTGATATCGGATGAGAATCCAACAAAACCTAAAAACAAAGAGAACAAAAAACATGACAACAATTCACATCGATACATGCATACAGAAAATCGAAAACTAATTCCGAAATGACCAAAGACAACAGTCAGTCGGAAAAAAACACCTATCCTTTCATAATTAGGAAAGCCTGTGAGTGAGTCAAGTAGACATAGAACTATAGAAACATCACCAGGTTGCAGAGAAAGTAACTAACGTCGATCTTTGATTTCTTTGCCGAAATGTCTCATTTGATATCTGCAAGAGAAACTTGACAAACTGAAGCATTTCCAAGCATGATCAATTAGTATTGGTAATATCATTATTAAAATCTTATACTTACAAAACTCAAACCCATAGCCATCCAAATCCAGGTCAAGAATCTTCACAATCAATAGAGCAAAATATTTACAAACTTAAAGAGTTATAGAAAAACATTACACCACCGGTATAAAGAGTGTAAAACTTGCTCATTCAGACCATCAAGAATTCCAAATCAATCAGAAACCTGAAATATAAATTATGAACAAATATATAAACTCGTACCTTTAAACTATATAATTTGAACTGTATCAATTTTAAAACCCTGATTTCACCTACAACCCAAAACGTCAGTGAGAAGTGATAATATGTAGCTTTAAACCGTGAGCCTAATTTCGGATCCAAATTAATTGATCGAATAGTTAGGAACACAGGAATGAGATGCGATGAAGATGTTGAAGGTCGGCAGTGGTGACATTCAGAGAATTTGTTTCAATTGGTTTTTGAAAATTGTAATCGTTTTTGGGGAGAGAAAGCTAGGGTTTTCAGAGTTTTGAGCTAAGATCGCGTATTGTGCAGTTTTTTAAGGGTATTTTTGTAATTAAACAATTGAAGGCTATGATTATGAGGTAATTAGCAAAATTAGGAAAAATTAAGGGTCTGAATTAGTGATGGTTAATTTAATAGATGCTATTTAAGATGACCTATTTTTAACTTTGTTATTATAATATAAAGAGATTATTATTATTATTATTATTATTATTATTATTATTATTATTATTATTATTATTATTATTATTATTATTATTATCATCATCATTATTATTATTATTATTCAAATATGTGTTCTCTTTACTAGATTAATTACGTTACATATGTATGTGAAATACATGTCTCAATAAAATGTTGTAATGTAGCTTTTATGACAAGAAAAGTAATAATTGTGATGAAAATTAGAAGAAATTGGTAGGAGAATAAATATAATTCATTTATTCAGACCAAGTTAAGTATATCAATATGTTAATAAAAAATAACGACAAGTTTCTTAATCAAAATATTTGGTTTTACGAATTATTAAACTAAATGACTTTAACATTTACGTTCACTTAATACCTAAAACTTAAACTGTTTCGTTTTAACAAACCCGTAATTTCACGCCTTATTTCACTAGTACACACGTAAATCTCTCTATAACCGTTTAACACTTAAAGCCCTCCCCTAATTACACACGTAAATCTCTCTATAACCGTTTAACACTTAAAGCCCTCCCCTAATTTCTCTTATCTTTTATATGATTTCTCTCATCAAAAAATAATAATAATTTAATTGAAACCATTTACTCCATTAACGTACTGTTAGTAATATTGCATTCAATTATTTTTAGTTGAACATTCATATACTCCGTTAACGTTCTGATGCGAAATATTTTTATTGAACTGATATATATATATATATATATATATATATATATATATATATATATATATAGTGTTTGAGAACTATTAATAGTGTTTGCGAAATATTAATAGTGTTTGAGAACTACTCATGCAAATCATGAATTAATTCGAATTTTGTTGCTTCAAATCAATATATAATCATATAAAATGTTGTAAAAATATAGTTTAGTTTACAAGAAAAACATAAAAATCATAAGAATTTGTGGTGTTTGTCATATAAGCTTATATGTATAACAGCACCATATTCACTTCCCTATATATATATATATATATATATATATATATATATATATATATATATATATATATATATATATATATATATATATATATATATATGGTCATAATCAAGAGGGAAGCACTTTTTAGGGGGAAGCAAATTATTATTTTTTCATTTTTTCGTTTTTTGAAAAAACTTTGTTCACGAACATTATAGATTAGATAAAAATATGAACATTTAAAAAGACACTTTGTGATAAATGTCATTATTTTTGCGGGAAAATGCTCGAATAAAAAAATTAAAACATTCAATGCTGAGTTTATTTGCATCGTTTTGTTTTCATCTTGTGTGAAGTATTTTTTTTCGAATTTAGCCCGATTTAGAGTTTAGGGTTTTGGGTTTTGGGTTTTCGGGTTTACTCCGTAAACCCGAAAACCCAAAACCCAAAACCCTAAACCATAAACTCTAAACCGTTCGTGTTAAAATATTCAATCTAAACCCTAATTTCTAAACCCTAAACCCTAA
This sequence comes from Rutidosis leptorrhynchoides, assembly GCF_046630445.1. NCBI lineage: Eukaryota > Viridiplantae > Streptophyta > Magnoliopsida > Asterales > Asteraceae > Rutidosis > Rutidosis leptorrhynchoides. The sequence goes on from NC_092335.1 coordinate 654,502,229, forward strand.
TTTCTAAATCTAAAACCCTAATTTTTAAACCCTAATAGCTAAACCCTAATTTATAACCCCCTAATTTCTAAACCTTAATTTCCAAACCCTAATTTCTAACCCCTTAAAAAAAACTCAGTAGCAAAACATTCAATGCATTGAATGTTTTTATTTTTTTTTCGAGCGTTTTCCCGCCAAAATAATGACATTCATCACAAAGTGTCATTTTTAAATGTTCATATTTTCATCTAATCTATAATGTTCTTGAACAAAGTTTTTTCAAAAACGAAAAAAGTTTACTTCCCCCCAAAAAAGTGATTTCCTCTTATATATATATATATATATATATATATATATATATATATATATATATATATATATATATATATATATATATATTAATAAAGACGGTTTATTTAGATTTTCATTTTAAAAATACACTTGACTTGATTTGAGCTTTTATTGAAGACAAATATGTTCACTTGTGCACATTTAAGTGATTTGTTTATATGTGCATATGTTTACATCGTTTGTTTTAATTTATACTCCCTAATATATTATTCGTATATATTAGATATATCACGTACGGAGTGCATATGTGTGAATAATTACTGCATATATGCAGAGGTGATTCTATGTATATACTCGTGGGGTCACGGGACACCGCTAGTTTGAAAAATTCTAGTAGAAAATACTCTGTAAATTGTATAGGACACCACTAAATTTAAATGTATGACCCCGTATATTTTTCAAATCTATAGTTTTCATTTTGAATTTTATAAGACACCACTAAATTATGCTACTCGGACCTATATATTTTTCGAATTTATAATATTTTTGAAGGTAAACTATCACTAAAATAACAATCTAATATAATTGGTACTGAAAAATTCCGAGACGCCATTGAGTTATAATCCTGGAATCGCCACTACATATATATGCACATGCGAATAGCGATACATGAACATGCACCACAAACACATCCGTGCACATATATGATCATCATACAAAATGAAGAATAACTAGTGATCATGCATATTTTAACCGTGGGGTTTAATATGTCTGCTCAATACGTAAAGAGGGGTTTAAGGATCTTAGAACGTGGCTCTTCGGTCCGGCTACCGTGAATAACCCTGGCCGACATGATGATGTCGGCGGGGTGGCCAAGTGATTAAGTCCACCTCCGATAACGGTCGTCGATCAAGAGGCCCCAAATAAGGTCGTAGGTACTAGCTTACAAAAGACTAACCTGTTAACCTTGGAAAGATGCTGAATGATGCTGTTTTTACGTGATGTGTATCGTATGCGATGGTTACGTAATGTGATGTGTCTGGTAAACGATGATTAGGGTTTGTATTTATAGGCAAACCCTAATTCTAGAACCGTCCCAGATCATGATAATCTCATCCATAACTGACTCCCCCGAATCACGGATATAATTATGGAAAAGATATTTACTTGACAGCTAAGCAACCGCCGTACCGGGAACAAAGGCATTCGCACGCCGCATACCGCACACAAGAACACGCATACGCACAATAGTGATTGTCCGCATACATTTGCGGTGCGCCTGCGGGTTGCGGTATCATTATGTCCCCCCAGTTTGATGTTATATGGCGTGAGGCGTATGATATCAAACTATTAAGCGAAAGAAAAAACAAGAAAACGGCTAGCATTTAATATTCCGCGTGCGCCTCGATGCCATTAAATGCCTGTCACAATCGCAGAAGCCCATTCGGCGGACATGACATAAAGTGGCAGTGTGTCAGGCGCGTGCCAACCACGCGCGTACATGTAATCATACCCAACTGGCATTCACGCGCATAAATAAAGTGCTGGCCGTCGATTGCGTAACACGTGTACAGACACGATCACACCACTCCATCCAATCTGCCCTATAAATACCCCATTTTGCAGCTCATTTCCACTTTCCTGCTTCAAGCTTCCTCGTTACGCTGCCAATTTGAATTCCGATCAAAAATCGAACATTCCGGCCACCGTTTAAAGGTTAGTATTCATCCGATTACTCCTAGAAAATGACTAAAGCTAACGAGACGTATGTAGATAGCGTAGAGTCTGTTATAGAGCAGAAGCACGTAGATTACTTAGTGAAACAGTATCCTCCCTTAGCCAAGTACAATCCGGTGCCACCCCTACCCCATCAGCGTGCTCACGAGCCACCGGAGAAGAAAGTGGCCATCTATGAACATGCGTTCAAACATGGTAACTTTAGGGTTCCTCCCACTAATTTCTTTCTGGGCGTGCTAGATCACTTTAAGGTCGGATTAGGTCAGTTACACCCTTACGCTATAGGAAAAATAGTCTTGTTCGAGATGTGGTGCGTTGCACTCAAGAAAGTGCCCCTGGTGAAGGTGTTTTGCCATTTATACCGACTAGCCCACCACCACAAATCGTGGTTCACCTTCTTCGCTCGTCAAAACTTCACCAAGACCCCAAAATCGAATGCGGGGAATTGGAAAGAGAGATTCTTTTTCATCGACCAAACTGTGGTGAGTGCAAACTTCCCGCAAACGCTGATATGGTTCGAGAAGGTGGAGAAGGATGTAAACAAGACCCCCGCCCTAGATGAGGATGAAAGGAAACTATTAGCGGAGTGTGCAAACGCACAGCTAGTGCATCGATCATATGGGAACGTAATGCTGCGGCTAGGGAAGATATCCGCACACTGGCCATGGGAGGACGTGCGCCCAGCCATAGTCGGACCGGATGGAAAGGGTAGGAATAGTATAATCGCGTACTAAACTGTTTTTGTATGTATATTATCTAACGCATGCGCGTATCTTTGTAGAAATGAGGATGAAGAAGGTGCTGACTGCGGAAGAGATTGCGGGAATCTCCTTCCGCAAGCAAGATGTGAACGTACAGCTAGAGCAGGAGAAAGCTAGCGAAAACGTGGAGCAATCGCCTGCGGCATCTGGCAACAAACGCAAAGCAGCTGAGACCTCTGCGGCTCAGCAGAAAAAGAAGAAGATGACTCCCAAACAAAGGGAGGACATGCGGAACGATAACTTTGTTCCAATCGAGCCACGCTCCGCAGAACTACTTCCCCCCATTACTGGTAAGCTTTCCTTCCTTGCGCCTTTACCGCATACTAAAGTTCACGTTATAACTATTTACTGACATGCAGAGCATGTGGAGGAGACGCAGCCGTCCACCCCGCGGGTCAACCCAGATCTCCAAGCTACTGCCACATCGAAGGATAAGACAATACACGTGGATTCCGATTCCACACCAACTCCTCCGCAAGGTAGCTTCCGCCTTGCCAACCTCAGCCAACTCACACAGTCTTCCGCGAAAAATGTCGAAGAGCAGTCTGCGTTCCTGCAGCAAATATTTCCGGCCGAATTCCGCGAGCAACTGGCTGATCTACCATTTAACCAGGCGCACAATGCCTTCATTCAAAACGGCCTTGTATTTTTCGGCATGTTTGCGGATCAGGCCCGCCGCTCTTCCAGCATATACCAGCTAGCTTTGCGCAAAGAGGTAGAGCTAGGACTACTGCAGGCGGGTGTAGATCAGATCAAGAAGGATAGGGATGCTGCTGAGGAGGCGCGTAAGGCGGTTGAGTCGACCGCGAATGAAACCAAAACTGCGCTGATTGAGGAAATAAAAAAGAGCCGTGATCTGGTTGGTGCGGTTGAGCAGGCGAAGGGGGATGCAGAACGTTTGCGGTCGGAGCTTGAGAAAGTGACGAGGGAAAGGAATGACGCGGTAACCAACCGCGAGCTGGCAGAGGCGGATCTAGCGAAGCTGCGCACCGCACTCCCTACCATTGCGCAAAAGGTGATGGACTCAGAGCCTGTGTCCGACAAGTTCAGTGCCTACGTTGATGCGGTCAGGGACCATGAAATCAACAAGGCTGTGCAGGAGGTAATCCAAGCTTGCGGTCTAACACCGCCGTTCCCCGACATCGTTCAAAAGAAGCTAAAAGAGGGAACGGCTGCAGTGTTAATGGAGGCGGAAGAAGCCATCAAGTCCATCCATATCCCCCTAATCAACGCATTCGCTACGGACCCGAACATGTCAATCGATGGGTTTTTAAAGGAGGATTATTAGTTTGTGTTGGATTGCGCCGTAAGTCCTATGCTTAGGCAGGTATTTGTATTTTTGCAGCCCTAAGTCCCGCGTTGGGCAGGCGTTACAAACAATTACCTCTTATGTAAACTTAATTCGATGTATATACATTCCTTATATGCATGCGTAGTGTGTTTATTTGTTTATATATCGCGAATCAAAACAAAAGGTGAACCGCATGCCCATGCGCATAGTTAACCAAAACTCATGCGTATGCGGGTATTACTGCGAAAAATAAACCAATACTTTAACAATTACCCTTTAATAATTTAGACTCGAAAGCTACTGCGTTATCGCTTTGTCATGTACTAGAGGTGCACTATAGCTGTATGGTAAGCAACGCAACTAAAAACAAGCCAATGTTTTTATGCTTTGAGTTCCTCAAGCAAACCAATGCGAGAGTAATTACGCACAAGCAAACCAATACTTGTAATTTTTTAAGTCGACTTTGCAGCCATCTAGTCAGCGTGGCGCTTGGCTAGGGGAAAACCAATTCCCTTTGCCTGCCGTTAGCGTCTAGCCTTGTAACCAAACAGGCTTCTGCCGCACGGGGGCTAGAGGACACCCCTTAAGTAGGCAGGAACCGCATACAAAAAAGATTTAGACAACAAAAGTATGCGCGAGTAAATATTTAATTGGCATTAATCACAATTACAACCGCGACACATCCAAACGGACGGAAAATACATAGAAAAAAAATAATGTGCTACAATAAACTGGAGTGATCAGGTCCACCTAGCTACATATAACATTTTTTCAATAACGTCGCATGCCAAGTGCGTTTCACAGGTTTTCCATCTAATGTCTCGAGATGGTACGCCCCGGTATTGTTTTCCTTCGCTACCCTGTATGGACCTTCCCAACGGGGCCCCAGTTTCCCAGTATCCTCCGCATGACTTGCGTCGTTCTGACGCCAAACCAAGTCACCGCACTTGTAAGAGCGCGAACGCACACGCTGATTATAGTACTTTGCAATTTTTTGCTTGTTATTTGCTTCGTTGACAGCCGCAGAGAGTCTGCGCTCTTCCAGCAAATTAAGATTTTCCCGCAAAGCTTCAGAGTTATTTTGCTCATCAAAATTTTGTATGCGGAACGTTGGTACCCCAATTTCTGCGGGTACAACAGCTTCTGATCCATAGACCAAACTGAACGGGGTCTCACCAGTGCTTGCTTTGGGTGTTGTTCTATGCGCCCATAAAACCTTCGGTAGTTCATCCACCCAACCAACGCGACCATGACCCAACCTAGCTTTGATTCCAGCTACTATATCCCGGTTGGTGACTTCGCACTGGCCATTCGCCTGCGGATGCGCAACAGATGTAAAAGTTTGCTTAATATTAAGCTCCGCGCACCAGCTGCGAAAAGGGTCACCCGCGAACTGCGTACCGTTATCGCTAACAATTTCGTTTGGTATACCAAATCGACAGACGATGTCCTCCCATACAAAATTTCGCACCCTTTTTCCTGAGATTGCTGCCAGCGGTCTCGCTTCGACCCACTTTGTGAAATAGTCGATTGCAACAATAAAAAATTTGATGTTTCCTGCGTGTACAGAATGTGCGTAAGGTACTGATGTGAGTAACATGTTTAGAAAATAAATGATAAAATTACCTCGGCCTTTTGGGAATGGTCCGACTATGTCGATTGCCCATTTGCAGAATGGCCACGGTGAGGAGACTGGTATCATTGGATGCGCAGGTGCTCTGCTAATAGGTGCATGTATTTGGCATGATTCACATTGCTTAACTATGCGCGCAGTATTCGCATACATGGTGGGCCAATAATACCCTAGCCGCATTATTTTTGACACAATGGACCTGTGCCCCGAATGGAGTGCGCATGTGTAGTGACCCGAACTTTTCCATGTTTATATATATTAATTGAGATTGATATTTACATGATTAAATGTTTCCAACATGTTAAGCAATCAAACTTGTTAAGACTTGATTAATTGAAATATGTTTCATATAGACAATTGTGTTATTTTCATTAACCTTTTCAACTACCGGTTCTTTTTCCTTATCTTTATCAGGTTGTGGTTCTTGTGGAGTAGGAATAGTTTCATCAGAAGTTACAGGTATTTCAGGTGATTTAAGTGTTGTACCACTTCTTGTGGTAATAGCTTTAGCTGTTTCATTCCGGGGGTTAGCATTTGTATCGCTAGGTAGACTTCCCGGTTTTCTTTCACCTATTAACCTTGCTAGGTTACTTACTTCTTGTTCCAGATTTTGAATAGAAGCTTGTTGATTTCTAAATGCTTGAGCATTTTGTTCATTGGTTTGTTTTTGAGATGTGAAAAACTGCGTTTGAGTTTCAACTAGCTTCGTCATCATATCTTCTAAATTTGGCTTTTTATCATCGGTTTGTTGTGGTGGTTTGTTTTGAAAATTCGGTCTTTGCTGATTATAAGTATTATTGGATACTTGTTGATTGCTAGGACCTTGTTGGTTGTTGTATGGAATATTTCGGTTATAATTCTGGTTTTGATTGTAAATCGGTCTTGGCGGTTGATAATTATTCTGATAATTATTTCCAGGCCTTTGGTTTATGTATGAAATATTCTCTCTTTGTTCCATTGTTAATTCAATACTGAGACAATCTTTTGTCAAATGTGGTCCTCCACACTGCTCACAACTAATTCGTATAGCATGAATATCTTTAGTCATCTTTTCCATTCGTCTCTCGAAAGCATCTATTTTTGAAGAAATGGAATCTAAGTCATGGCTAGAATCGGCTCTAGCTGCTTTAGATGATCTAATGATATCTTTTTCTTGGTGCCACTCATGTGAGTGGGAAGCAGTATTATCAATAATTTTGTAAGCATCAGTTTCGGTTTTCTTCATAATAGAACCACCAGCTGCTATATCTATGTCTTTTCTTGTAGTGATGTCGCATCCTTGGTAGAATATTTGTACTATTTGACAGGTGTCTAAACCATGTTGCGGACATCCTCTTAATAACTTTCCATATCTTGTCCACGCCTCATATAGAGTTTCATTTGGCTTCTGTGTGAACGTAACAATTTCTGCTTGAAGTCTTACGGCTTTAGATGCAGGAAAGAATTGTTTAAGAAATTTGTCAATTAAAACGTCCCATGTATCGATCGCCCCTTCAGGTAACGATTCCAACCAATCTTTGGCTTCTCCCTTTAAAGTCCAGGGAAATAACATGAGATATATCTGTTCATCCTTCACTTCTCGGATTTTAAATAGTGTGCAGATCCTATTAAAGGTACGTAGATGTTCATTTGGATCTTCCTTCGGCGCACCACTAAATTGGCATTGATTAGTCACCATGTGTAAAATTTGTCCTTTGATTTCATAATCTGGCGCATTAATGTCTGGATGAGTAATTGCGTGACCTTGGCCAGTGCGTTTAGCTCTCATTCGGTCTTCCATACTTAAAGGTTCCAGATTCTCCATAATTGAATTTGTTGAATCGGTATCAATAGATGATTCTGATTTAATGGTTCGTTCCTCAACAATCTCTGTTTGAATGATTGGTGGTTCCGGAGGAAAGTTTAATGGTTCAGGATCTACGAACCATTCCTGAATATTCTCTGGATTCTCAATTGTGAGGTTGGGTTCAAAAAATGGATTATCGGAAATTTGAACTGAAGTACTTGGTTGACTGGATGACGATTCTAAAGAAAAATCAACGGCGGTTATATTTGTTAAACGATGTCTTGATCGAGTTACAGGTGGTGAACGTACAAAAGGTGGTGAACGTCTTGCTCGGTGCATTCACTGAATATCCTATTAGTTTTTTTAAAAAGGAAAGAAAAATTATAATAAGTTATCCAATCAATAGACTTTTCTGATTTTGCCCACGTTTCGAATAGCCAAAAGATGCAGCAGAGGGGCAGGATTCGTTTGGTCTCAATATAATTGAGGACTGTTTGGCTCCAATAACCCGGTCCACGTACAAATTCAACTATTACTACGAACCAGAAAATTTTGATGTCTATTAATTTAACCACTTAAAATAATTTTCGTAATTTTAAGAAATTTAGATAAGAAGTAGAAAAAAATTCTAAGTCCTAAAACTAGAATAGCGAGAAATAAGAAAGAAAAAGAGTTCGTCGAAAAAAAATCGAAAAAGGAAAAATGGTTGAAAAATAAAAGGTGACGGAAAAATAAAAGAAACTTATAAAAACTTAAAAATAGTTTACTAACCTAACCTTATTACTACAACTAACTTAAAATTATAATCGCAAATTGAAATTACTAATTGGAATGATAATTGGTACATAGTAAAAGGTCTAAAAATATTAAAGCTTACAGGAAAAACTAAATCCCAAATAGAAATAACTTAAAAAAAAAAAAAAAAAACTAAAACTTAAAAAGGCGTCGCAAAATTCTAAAGCACCTAATACTTAATCTAAGGAATAAGCACTTAAGAGAGTTCTACGGCAAAGCCTAAAAATCTAGGAGTAAAAATAATTATAGCAAAAACTAAGTTTAAAATTAAATATGAGCTAAAAATACAAATATTACGCTACAACGATTAAAAAGGTACAAAATATAAAAGTTATAAAAAGTTATAAAAATATTAGATTTTATAAAAATATTATTTTTATATTTTTTTTTATATTATAGTATTAAGTAAATAAATAATAAAACTAAACAAAAGTAAATATAACTAAATAAATTAAAAACTTAATTATAATAATAATAATAGTTTTAGGGTTTAAGTAATAATAATTAAATAATATCCGTAATAAATGCGTGATTAGGGTTTGGATGTGGCCTGGTCAAACCTCACCATGCGACTCGCATGGTTCAAAGGTACGGGTCATGCGACTCGCATGGCCTGCCTTTCAGGTTCAAACCAGGGGGTTCAATGACAGGTTCAAACGTAATATTTATTATTTATTTATATTTTTCTGTTTTATATTTAAAAGATAAATATATATATAATTAAAATAAAACTTAATTTTAAAAACTAAAAATAAACTTAAAATACTTTATAATTTTATAAAAATAAAAGAAAAACTTAAAAATATATTTAAAATACTTTTTTTTTTCGGTTTTAAAAGATTTTTTAATTTTTTATATCTTTTTAAATTTTTATAATTTTTAAACAAAAATATATATATAACAAAAACTAATTAAAACTTAAAAATATTTTTTTTATATTGACGTTTCGCTTCGAGCATTCCCCGGCAGCGGCGCCAAAAATACTTGATGTGCAGCGGGGTAGTATATAAAATAGTTTATATTTTACTAGGAAAACACTATTAAATACGATACAATTTTACACAAGATATTTATTTATTTATAGAATGGATATACTTAAACCTTGCTACAACACTTATAGGCAGTGTACCTAATCGTACAGTAGTGTAGTTTTTAGTAAGTCCGGTTCGTTCCACAGGGAAATCTTTAAACAAAGCTCAACGCTATATTAGTTTACTTTTATAAAAACACAAACATATATATAAGTAATATTATTATTATAAAGGGGGGTTTTTACCGTTTAATGACCGGTTTGTCGATTTTAAAACTTTAGTCGCAGTTAAAACCTAATGTAAAATATAAAATAAATACAAGACTTAAATTAAAGCGTAAAGTAAATAATGATAATGAAATTGCGAATAATAAAAGTGCGATAAAATAAACTTGCGATAATTAAAAAGTACGATAATTAAAAGTGCGATAAAATAAAATAAATAAAAGTGCGATAATTAGAAGTGCAATTAAATATAAAATAAAGGAAATTAAATATGAAATAAAAGAATTATGCTTATTTAAACTTCCGTAATCATGATGTTTGACGTGTTGATTTTAGTTTTATTCCCATGGGTTAATTGTCCTTTGTCCTGGATTATTCAATATGTCCGTCTGGTTTTTGTCCATAACAGTCCATCAGTCATAAATATAAAGTGCGAGTGTCCTCGTCAAATTTTTATTATACCCGAAGTTAAATATTCCAACTAATTGGGGATTCGAATTGTAACAAGGTTTTAATACTTTGTTTAATGAATACACCAGGTTATCGACTGCGTGTAAACCAAGGTTTTACTACTTTGTTAACAATTACACCAATTACCCTTGAATGTAATTTCACCCCTGTTTTAATTATTCTAGTGGCTATTAATCCATTCCCGTGTCCGGTTAAATGAACGATTATTCGTACATATAAATACCCCGCCCATCGTGTCCGATCGAGTGTATATGGTAATTTATAGGGACGCCCAATTGTAAATCTTTATATTAACATTAACAAACTTTCATTTAGTTAAACAAATATAAAGCCCATTAATAGCCCATAGTCTAATTTCCACAAGTGTCGTTCTTTTATCCAAACCCCAATTATAGTACAAAGCCCAATTACCCAATTTTAGTAATTAGCCCAACATCATGATTACTTCGTTTTAAATAAGCATAATAATAACTTAGCTACGAGACATTAATGTAAAAAGGTTGAACATAACTTACAATGATTAAAAATAGCGTAGCGTTACACGGACAGAATTTCGACTTACACCCTTACAACATTCGCTAACATACCCTTATTATTAGGATTTAAAATAAAAATTAAAATTAAAATATAAAATATATATATATATTACGTATATATTGAGAGAGAGATAGATATTAGGTGTTTTGAAAACGGATGCCAGAAGTCGCTTTAAATAGAATGTGGCCTGGAAAAGGGGATCATGCGACTCGCATGAGTTTCCCCTTCCAGCCATGCGAGTCGCATGGCAAGAGATTCCAGCTCATGATCTTTTGTCTGATTGCTTGCCGACATAATAAATAAATAATATAAATATATAAATAATTTTAATAATTATTTATATATTATATTATATTTATATGCATAGTTGAGTAGATATTTTTGGTCCGTTGCGTCGGGCGTTTCTTCTAGGCTCAGGTCCCGGTTTCGGATTTTCGAACGTCCTCGCGTATTATTTTAAATCGCGTACTTTGCGTCTTGTAACTTGTACTCTTGTCATTTTGAGACGTTCCTCATCAATAATTTGAACCTTTTTGATTGAATCTTGTACTTTTTAGCTTTTTGGACCTTTCCGTCTTTAATTTGTCGAATCTGCCTTTTGTCTTCACTTTTTAATATTTAAACGAATATTGCTTGTAAATCGAACAATACCAACTAAAATCTTGTCTTTCTTGGGGAATAATGCTATAAAATATATGTTCCTTTTTAGCCTTATCAATATCCCCACACTTGAGCGTTGCTTGTCCTCAAGCAATACAGTCTTGAAACACTTGAATCACTTCTTTATTCTTCACACTTTGTACATCAGTGACTTCAATACGGCGGTATGAACAATGGTAGTAACGATGTGGTTTACAGTCCCACATGACTATAAAAATTTAGATCCATTAAGGAAATTGGATCTTTATGAAAACATTTGATCTTTTGAAAATTAAATCTAGTTTTTACCCTAGATAAGTTTTCCGGGATAACCCTTTACCGGTGTTTGCAAAATATTTTTGTGGGTTTGGTGGGTTTCAGATTTGAAAATTTTAGCTCAAACTTGCGGTTTTGTGTCACCCACTTGCTAACCTTGTATTAGGAAAGCAACACGTCCAGTTTACTTGTTCCGTATATTACCTTTCGGCAAACTACCGTCCGGTTGTAAAGGAAAGCGTTGAACAAGCAACTGTTTAAGGCAATGTCCCGTGACACGCTTTTGATTATGGTCTATAACGTGTCGGACGCAATTACTATCCTTGGTAGGAGCAATAGTAAAGCTCACCCTTATAATTTTTCGGTCTGGCACAAGGTCCTGTCTTCGACCATGCTATGCAACCACCGTTCTTACGGTTGACACCCGATTTAGTTCAGGTGACCTAATGAATTCCAGGTGAATTCCTAGGATTTTACGTTCAATGGTAATGAACGCATTGAAAATAGGGTTTTCAGAAAACAAATCGGTTTGTAATTTTGATCAAAATATTTTCTCGTTTAAGCTCGAGTTTAGATATCATTGAATTCCATGAGTTTGAATTCTCAATCTTTAAGGTCAATCTCTAGGATTGAGTAATATCAGTCTTAAAAGCTGATTTTTAATCTTTAAGGAGATTATCCTTTCTGGGGATCTGATTCATTAGTCTTATCCAGCTAATTTGCATGGTGCCCCCCCATTGTACGAGATAAATCCTTCTCATGGTTAGGATAAATCTGACCACTTGGCGACCCTGTTTAATGCTGAGGTCCGTGGATTTCCTGCTGATTTTAGTGATGACTTTTCTAGATTTTTCGTCAACCTACAGCTGGTCTGGACGACAACTTCATGACCTAAATCAAGAAGCGCGTTTCTTTTTAGGAAGACTTTACTTCCTTTTAATGATGGAATTGATTCATCGTGTAGATCCATCTCTTCTTTTCTTTTATTGGGTAAAACAGTTTAGTTTAGTTCAAAGCAAAAGTATTTTCAGTTATTGGTTACAGATATATGTGACATATGTTTAAAATAACTTGGTAAATTTTCCCACACTTGGCTTTTATTTTCCTTTTTATCGTCCTCTATTCCATTTTAAATGAATTTTAACATTTTAGTTTGTTTCTCAATTTATGTCCTTTCCGAGGTAACAATAATTTCGGTGTTAAAACCTAGTTTTATCGTTCATAAATATGTATAAACATGATTTGAATTCATTTAATTGAAAAATTTTACTAGAATTGGGTAGTCAGTATATAAGACTAGGGCTGTTCTTTTTTATCAGAGAGCACTAGATTCTAATACAACTACTGCTTTACTAGTATTTTTAATGGAAACCAAGTGTATAAAGTAAAAAATTTTAAAATCCGAAAGAATTTAACCCCTTCCCACACTTAAGATCTTGCAATGCCCTCATTTGCAAGAAATCAGTAACAATTTAAATTATTGAGGGTGATTTGTGTGAAAATGATTAAATTTTTACCAAAGTTTCCAAATATATTGGCGTTTGTTTGCTGAATGATAAATGGTGCACGTCATTTGTTCATTCCGTCTTGTTGTTATTTCACATATATTTTGCATCTTGTCGTCAAAATTACTTGCTTTTGCTGAACTTAATGCCAGTCTTTGAAAACGCGTTGTTTTATCCTGTTTTGTGCATAACATAAAATACATACAATACAAATATAATCATACATGTAATTTGAAATGGAACTTTGGCATCCCACTTTCAAATTATAAGAAAAATATTAGTACACAATAATAATAGAAATATCAAACATTACATAAATGTAATTAAAATGTTAAGTGTTTAAAATGATAAAAATATAAATTACCAACTTATCTCTACTGATCAGGAGGTGGGTTAGGAGGATAATTAGGATATGGATCCCAATTCATGTTCGCGTCCGGGTTCCATGGCTGATTATAGGTGAACTGGTATGCTGCGTCATAATCATATGAATCATAGGGTGGTCTCATTTCTGGCTGATGTGCGGGATAGTATGCGGGTCGGGTCGGATAATACATCTCACCAGGCTGCAACTGGCTTATAATTTGGCGCTGATGATAATCCCATCGGCCATGCTCTCGTTGCCGGGAATGCTCGTAGTCATTCCGACGTTGCCATGCCTCGTACTGCATATGCCTATCATAGTTCGTCATGTATTCATCCTCCATACGAACGCCTAAATCAAGAGCAGTCTCCCGAACAACTCCTATAATGTTGTTCGCCTCTTCCATTTCGTCATCCGAACCTCTTTCTACCTGTCGCTGAGGTCCCTCGTATCGATATACCCGACCACGTCTCATCAATAATACCCTTGCACCGTGATAAAGGTTTGAACTTATAGTTTCACCTTCGTCCTCTATTTCGTTCATTGGACCCCCTTGGTGCTTATCCACACCTAAATACTCTCCAATGAGAGTAATGAAAATACCACCACCTATAATACTCCCCGATTTCATCCCCGAAACTACATTAGCGAGATAATAACCAACACAATAGGGAATGTTAACGAAACTCCTCGGGTCTCTAATACACTTGAGGTAGAACAAATCGTTTACGGTCAATTTCTCTTTATTCTTACCCCTTTGTGTAATTGTGTTTGCTAAGAATCTATGAATCACCCGGAGTTCAGCTCTATCTATATCTAAGTATGTATGATTTCCACTGGCGTGAAATTCATTAAAGTGGGACATACGCCTCCAGACGGCGTTAATATCAAATTCTCTATCTATCCTTTCTCCTTGGGCAATCAGGCTATTACAGTCGGGGCTCAAAAGTTCAGCAGGGGTGTAAATCTGTAAGGCCCTGGCTAAATCTATCATGGACATTCTGTACATGCGTCCACCTAACAGAAATCTAATAAAGCTTCTATCATCTATCCTCCTAACATCACTGTTTAACTTAATAGTACTAAGTAATTCTATACACCATTCCCTATATATGGTTCTACGAATGGAAAATAGGCGCATCCAATCGTTAAACTGAGAATTACCATACCTTTGCACCAATAATTCCCGAATCGGTTCGGCAAGGTCAACTGTTTCCAAAGGTACCCAGTCAATTGCCCTTGGCATTTCAACAACCTTAAAGTAGAGAATGTGCATGTTCTTTTGATAATCTGGATACTCTATCCAACATCGATCAAATCTCAGATTTGGATGTAACTGATCTTCATTAATGTCTAAGCTCAGAATCATTTGATGTGGAGCGAATTGACGAAACTGATTCATGAATAATTGATCTTGATCGTGATAAGGAATATGTTGCTCCTCATGTTCTTCTTCTTCTTGTTGCATATGTTGTTCTTGTTCATGAAACATTTCCGGTTCGGGCTCTGGTTGTCTGGACGATGATGCACCGTCCGTATCTGTATTTCTCTGCAAAACACATTAAACACAAAATTTGTGCATCCAAATATGCATTAGTGTTAGCAAAATAATAACTTGAAACAATTATGATGACATGTTCAATTCATAACACATTTTATACACATTTTCTTAACAATAACAATTCTACACTTTTACATACGAAAATGTGTACAATGTTTTATCACATTTAAACTCTTAAACATGTCAACAATAATCATTATAGCAATTAAACACTTGTTACATGGCATTCAAATCAAACTAGTGCTCATTTTCATATTTTTGTCAATTCTACACTTTGTCAAATAAGCATATACGAAAAATGTACATCAAGTTCATAAGCATTTATCTCAAATAACATGCCAAAATAATCACTACTAGCAATGAAACAAGTTTCAAATGGCCTTTATATCAAATTATCCAAGTTCATGAATTTTTAGACTTAAAAAGTCCACTTTAATTCTCAAAAACATGTTTAGGCTCAAAGTTTGGATCAATTAACTACCTAAACATGTTACACTACTTAATTTAGCAACAATTCATGACAAAAATCGGCCATAACCTGTTTATATCAAAAAGCCCCAAATTGCTCAAGAACACAAACCCTAGATTCTTAAAAATTTGAAGTTTTTAGCTCAATTCATGTTAAATAGCTTCTATCTAGGATATACATGCATAATATAACAACAATTTAGCTCTAATTACACCTAAATTTAACAAAATCAAAATATAAAATTTCTAGCTCAAGAACACAAAAATTCGAATTTAAAGAGATTAGGGGTGAAATCTTTACCTTTCTCCTGAAGGGGTTGAGACTACTGAATCTAGGCATGATTGTTGTGAAGTTTTGCAAGAAATTTGGTGAAAAATGGCGGATTTTTGAGAGGGTTTTGGAGTAAGTTCGTGTATGTGTGTGTATTGTGAGAAAGAAACAGGCCGACTGAGTTTTTTTTTTGAACCTGACCAGTTTTTGGCTCCCATGCGAGTCGCATGGTTTCCTGCCCATCCCCATGCGAGTCGCATGGGGGCCAATTCCAGGTATCTTTTTTTTTTTTTTTAAAAAGGTTAAGCTTTTAAAACATAAATTAAATAAAATTTTAAAAATTTGTTTCTTTTTAAGATGAGGTCGTTTCGGGACGATGCCCTAGTCCGTCCCTCGACAAAATTTTAAAATTTTGTCATTTTCAAGCGATTGTTTTAAAAGCTTAGATTTTTGGATTTTTTAATTTTTTTGGCATACTTTAAATCAATAAGATTAAAAATAATGATAATAAAAGTTCTCGTCCCTCCCTCGGGTAAAGCAATTTCGGTTCAAAGACCTAGTCTTCAACTTACGACGAATTTTAAAAATCATATTCTTAACTTAATGAGATAAAGTAAATTTTTGTTTTTAAATTCACACAACTTAAATATAAAATTCAAAATTAATATTAAAAATTCACACCAAACTTTAAAATTTAAAATGCATAAAATTAAAATTTTATATTTTAAAAATTAAAAATTCACACCAAACTTAATTTAAAAATTTATAAATTCATATCAAACTTATATTAATTTTTTCAAATTTTTACAATTTTAAATATATTGTTTTTACAAAGTTTACAATATTAATTTAAGATTTAAATATTAATTTTAAAAATATGGTAAAAATAAAATTAAAAATCTTTTTGTCTTTTTATCCCACTTTAATCAATCAAATATTATCAAAAATATGCGCCCCTCTTTTCGGTAAAGTAATTTCGGTTCCAAGACCTAATTTAACTCATGACGAATTTTTGAAATATTTTGGGTTGATTGTTTAAAGATATTTATACCTTAAGAATAAACGTTAAATTTCGCAGTGATGTAATAAATTTTTGAATGATATCAATAATTTCGGTCGCCAAACCTAATTTTATTTAATACCAATTTAATACTTTTTAGCGAACAAATTAGCGTTTATTATCAAAAGGTTAAAAATAAAAATAAAAATAAAAACTGTACAGACATACCTGTGAAATAGATTTCTTAGTTATATGATCTATTCCATTCATAAGATAGTCGGTTTAATTGGTTTTCCATGGCTACATAGGCGTAACCTCGAGCATTCAGTGTCTTTTCTTCTAAACATATGAACGGTCCGTCTCTGCATAAAGTAACAAATTCGGTATTTGAATAGGTTTGATTATTTGAACATTTACCTCCATGTGACCATTTTCCGCATTTGTGACATCTTTCTAGGTGTCGTGCTCTTCTTTTCGCTGCGGATTTTGATTTTCCTTTACCAAATTGTAACTTATTATCTTCGCATCTGGATCCTTTTCTAACTCCGTCCATTCTTTCTCTGATTACTGATACTAATTCGCTCGGTAGTATGTCATTATTACGTTTAGTGATCAAAGCGTGTAGCATTAGACCATGGTTTAGTTCACAGGCAGTCTTCATTTTGTAAAAACCTAAAAAAAATAAAAATTCAGAATGGGGGGAGAAGACTAGTTCTTTAGGGTCTGCTAGGGAAAGACCATACGTGTTCCATTTTTGAGAACTACACGAAAACAGACAATCTAACTCTAACAGAAATATATATTATCCTTTAAAGACTTGATTCTCCCCACACTTAGTTAGCTGTGGTGTCGAAATTGTGATTAACTTCGTTGTCGACTTCCATCGGACCATGTATGTAATGTTTAACTCTGTGACCATTAACTTTAAATTCAATCCCATTTGAATTTATCAATTCTATCGTTCCGTATGGGAAAACTCTTTTGACTATGAATGGTCCAGACCATCTTGATTTCAATTTTCCAGGAAATAGCTTGAATCGTGAATTGAAAAGAAGAACTCTGTCTCCTTCTTTAAATTCTTTTGAACTTCTGATTCTTTTATCATGCCATTTCTTCGTTCTTTCTTTATAGATTAATGAATTTTCGTATGCTTCATGTCTTAATTCTTCTAATTCGTTTAGTTGACTTAATCGTAGACGTCCAGCTTCATGTAAATCAAGATTACATGTTTTCAAAGCCCAAAATGCTTTGTGTTCAATTTCTACTGGAAGATGACATGCTTTTCCATAAACAAGTCTAAAAGGTGTGGTTCCAATTGGAGTTTTGTAGACTGTTCTAAAAGCCCAGAGTGCATCCTCCAATTTAATGGACCATTCCTTCGGATTTGATCCTACGGTTTTCTCTAGAATACGTTTTAAAGCTCGGTTGGTATTTTCAACTTGTCCACTTGTTTGTGGATGATATGCGGTGGAGATTTTATGAGTTACTCCATATCTTTTAAGAACTTTCTCAAGTTGATTATTACAGAAATGAGTACCCCGATCACTTATTAAAGCTTTCGGTGTTCCAAACCTTGCAAAAAGACGTTTTAAAAAGTTGACTACAACTCGTGCATCGTTAGTTGGGAGAGCTTGTGCTTCCGCCCATTTAGATACATAATCAATGGCTACGAGTATATATAGATTATTATGAGATTTTGGAAATGGACCCATAAAGTCAATACCCCAAATGTCAAATACTTCACATACTTGGATGACATTTTGTGGCATTTCATCACGTTGACTTATTTTTCCGGCCCTTTGACATGCATCACAGGATTTGCAAAGAAGGTGTGCGTCTTTGTAAATTGTAGGCCAATAGAATCCAGCTTCATAAACTTTTCTTGCTGTTAGTTGAGGCCCATAATGCCCTCCTGTTGGTCCTGTGTGACAATGGTTTAAAATTTTACTAGCTTCATCTCCAAATACACATCGGCGTATTATTCCATCGGGACAACTTTTAAACAGATGTGGATCTTCCCAGAAATAGTGTTTTATATCACTGAAGAATTTCTTTCGTCTTTGGTACGATAATCCTTTTTCAAGGAATCCACAAACTAAGTAGTTTGCATAGTCTGCAAACCATGGAATTTCTTTATAATCTATCTTCAATAGATATTCATCAGGAAAGTTGTCTTGTATGGCCGATTCATTTAGAACTTCTAATTCGGGATTTTCAAGACGAGAAAGATGATCAGCGGCGAGATTTTCTGCTCCTCTTTTATCTCGGATTTCAATATCAAACTCTTGTAAGAGTAAGATCCAACGGATTAATCTTGGTTTAGCATCTTGTTTTGAAAATAGGTATCTAAGAGCAGAATGGTCGGTATAGACCACCGTTTTTGCTAGAACGAGATATGATCGAAATTTGTCAAAAGCAAAGACAATAGCAAGGAGTTCTTTTTCAGTAGTTGTATAGTTCGTTTGTGCTCCTTGTAACGTCTTACTAGCATAATATATAGGTTGAAATCGTTTTTCAATCCTTTGTCCTAAAACGGCTCCCATTGCAAAATCACTTGCATCGCACATTAGTTCAAATGGTAGATTCCAATTTGGTGTTATCATGATCGGTGCATTAGTGAGTTTTTCTTTAAGAATATTAAAAGATTTGATACACTCATCTGAAAAGATGAATGGCGCATCCTTTTCTAGGAGTTTATTCATAGGAGTGGCAATTTTAGAAAAATCTTTTATGAAACGTCGGTAAAAACCGGCATGCCCTAGAAAACTCCTAACTCCTCTAACATTGGTGGGATGTGGAAGTTTAGCAATTACATCTACTTTAGCTCTATCCACTTCAATTCCTTCTTTTGAAATTTTATGTCCAAGAACGATGCCTTCTTTAACCATGAAATGGCATTTCTCCCAATTAAGTACTAGATTTGATTTTTCGCATCTAATTAGCATTCGTTCCAGATTAACTAGACATGATTTAAATGTATCACCGAAAACTGAAAAGTCATCCATGAATACTTCCATGCATTCTTCTATCATGTCGTGAAAAATCGCCATCATACACCTTTGAAAGGTTGCAGGGGCGTTACAAAGTCCAAATGGCATGCGTTTGTAAGCAAAAGTACCATAAGGGCACGTGAATGTGGTTTTCTCTTGATCTTCGGGTGCTATTGGAATTTGAAAATATCCGGAAAATCCATCTAGAAAACAATAGTAACTATTTCCGGCTAATCTTTCCAACATTTGATCTATGAAAGGTAAGGGAAAGTGATCTTTTCTGGTGGCGTCATTTAATTTTCTATAATCAATACATACACGCCATCCTGTTACAGTCCTAGTAGGAATAAGCTCATTTTTCTCATTTGTGATAACAGTCATGCCACCCTTCTTAGGTACGCATTGAACTGGGCTTACCCATGGACTATCAGAAATTGGATATATCAAACCTGCATCTAGCAGTTTAATAATCTCTTTCTTAACTACATCTTGCATATTAGGATTTAGTCTTCGTTGGCGTTGCACATACGTTTTATGACCTTCTTCCATAAGGATTTTATGTGTGCAATACGAAGGACTTATTCCTTTAATATCATGAATCTTCCATGCAATGGCTGGTTTATGAGCTTTCAACACAGAAATGAGTTGTGATTTCTCATTTTCAGTAAGAGAAGACGATATTATTACAGGTAATTCAGATTCACCATGTAAATAAGCGTATTCCAAATGGTTTGGAAGTGGCTTTAACTCTAATTTCGGAGGTTCTTCTATCGATGATTTATATCGATATCTGTCTTCTTCTTTTAGCATTTGAATTTCTTCTGTTGTTGGTTCATATCCATTAGCTATAAGTGTAGCTAACATTTCAGCTTCATCAATTGGTTCATTACCTTCTCCTAAAGAACATTCTCCTGTTCCTTGTAATTCTGGAAATTCTTCTAATAATTCTGCATGTGCATCTATAGTTTGAATATAATAACTTGTATCATCTGCAGATTGTGGTTGTTGCATTGCTCTATCAACTGAAAAGGTAACACTCTCATCCTCTATACTTAGGGTCAGTTTCTTACCGAACACGTCTATCATTGCTTTAGCCGTGTTTAAGAATGGTCTTCCTAATATGAGAGGAACTTGAGAATCTTCTTCCATGTCCAAAACAACAAAATCTACTGGAAATACTAAAGTACCAACTTTAACTAGCATGTTCTCCATTATCCCTCTAGGATATTTTATTGATCTATCGGCTAGTTGTATGCTTATTCTGGTTGGTTTCAATTCTCCAAGGTCTAGTTTAGCGTATAGTGAATACGGCATTAGATTTATACTAGCACCTAAGTCTGCCAATGCTTCTATTGAACTAAGACTACCCAGAAAACATGGAATTGTGAAACTTCCTGGATCAGATAGTTTTTCTGGTATCTTATTCAATAGCACTGCTGAACAGTTAGCATTCATAGTAACAGCCGAGAGTTCTTCCATTTTCTTTCTATTCGTGATTAGATCTTTCAAGAATTTAGCATATCTTGGCATTCCTGAAATCACATCAATGAAAGGAAGATTTACATTTATCTGTTTAAACATATCCAAGAATTTGGATTGCTCGGCTTCAAGTTTCTCTTTCTTCATTTTACTCGGATAAGGAAGTGGTGGTTGGTATGGTTTAACATAAGGTTTATCCTTAACTGTGTTATTTTCATTAACCTTTTCAACTACCGGTTCTTTTTCCTTATCTTTATCAGGTTGTGGTTCTTGTGGAGTAGGAATAGTTTCATCAGAAGTTACAGGTATTTCAGGTGATTTAAGTGTTGTACCACTTCTTGTGGTAATAGCTTTAGCTGTTTCATTCCGGGGGTTAGCATTTGTATCGCTAGGTAGACTTCCCGGTTTTCTTTCACCTATTAACCTTGCTAGGTTACTTACTTCTTGTTCCAGATTTTGAATAGAAGCTTGTTGATTTCTAAATGCTTGAGCATTTTGTTCATTGGTTTGTTTTTGAGATGTGAAAAACTGCGTTTGAGTTTCAACTAGCTTCGTCATCATATCTTCTAAATTTGGCTTTTTATCATCGGTTTGTTGTGGTGGTTTGTTTTGAAAATTCGGTCTTTGCTGATTATAAGTATTATTGGATACTTGTTGATTGCTAGGACCTTGTTGGTTGTTGTATGGAATATTTCGGTTATAATTCTGGTTTTGATTGTAAATCGGTCTTGGCGGTTGATAATTATTCTGATAATTATTTCCAGGCCTTTGGTTTATGTATGAAATATTCTCTCTTTGTTCCATTGTTAATTCAATACTGAGGCAATCTTTTGTCAAATGTGGTCCTCCACACTGCTCACAACTAATTCGTATAGCATGAATATCTTTAGTCATCTTTTCCATTCGTCTCTCGAAAGCATCTATTTTTGAGGAAATGGAATCTAAGTCATGGCTAGAATCGGCTCTAGCTGCTTTAGATGATCTAATGATATCTTTTTCTTGGTGCCACTCATGTGAGTGGGAAGCAGTATTATCAATAATTTTGTAAGCATCAGTTTCGGTTTTCTTCATAATAGAACCACCAGCTGCTATATCTATGTCTTTTCTTGTAGTGATGTCGCATCCTTGGTAGAATATTTGTACTATTTGACAGGTGTCTAAACCATGTTGCGGACATCCTCTTAATAACTTTCCATATCTTGTCCACGCCTCATATAGAGTTTCATTTGGCTTCTGTGTGAACGTAACAATTTCTGCTTGAAGTCTTACGGCTTTAGATGCAGGAAAGAATTGTTTAAGAAATTTGTCAATTAAAACGTCCCATGTATCGATCGCCCCTTCAGGTAACGATTCCAACCAATCTTTGGCTTCTCCCTTTAAAGTCCAGGGAAATAACATGAGATATATCTGTTCATCCTTCACTTCTCGGATTTTAAATAGTGTGCAGATCCTATTAAAGGTACGTAGATGTTCATTTGGATCTTCCTTCGGCGCACCACTAAATTGGCATTGATTAGTCACCATGTCTAAAATTTGTCCTTTGATTTCATAATCTGGCGCATTAATGTCTGGATGAGTAATTGCGTGACCTTGGCCAGTGCGTTTAGCTCTCATTCGGTCTTCCATACTTAAAGGTTCCAGATTCTCCATAATTGAATTTGTTGAATCGGTATCAATAGATGATTCTGATTTAATGGTTCGTTCCTCAACAATCTCTGTTTGAATGATTGGTGGTTCCGGAGGAAAGTTTAATGGTTCAGGATCTACGAACCGTTCCTGAATATTCTCTGGATTCTCAATTGTGAGGTTGGGTTCAAAAAATGGATTATCGGAAATTTGAACTGAAGTACTTGGTTGACTGGATGACGATTCTAAAGAAAAATCAACGGCGGTTATATTTGTTAAACGATGTCTTGATCGAGTTACAGGTGGTGAACGTACAAAAGGTGGTGAACGTCTTGCTCGGTGCATTCACTGAATATCCTATTAGTTTTTTTAAAAAGGAAAGAAAAATTATAATAAGTTATCCAATCAATAGACTTTTCTGATTTTGCCCACGTTTCGAATAGCCAAAAGATGCAGCAGAGGGGCAGGATTCGTTTGGTCTCAATATAATTGAGGACTGTTTGGCTCCAATAACCCGGTCCACGTACAAATCCAACTATTACTACGAACCAGAAAATTTTGATGTCTATTAATTTAACCACTTAAAATAATTTTCGTAATTTTAAGAAATTTAGATAAGAAGTAGAAAAAAATTCTAAGTCCTAAAACTAGAATAGCGAGAAATAAGAAAGAAAAAGAGTTCGTCGAAAAAAAATCGAAAAAGGAAAAATGGTTGAAAAATAAAAGGTGACGGAAAAATAAAAGAAACTTATAAAAACTTAAAAATAGTTTACTAACCTAACCTTATTACTACAACTAACTTAAAATTATAATCGCAAATTGAAATTACTAATTGGAATGATAATTGGTACATAGTAAAAGGTCTAAAAATATTAAAGCTTACAGGAAAAACTAAATCCCAAATAGAAATAACTTAAAAAAAAAAAAAAAAAAAAACTAAAACTTAAAAAGGCGTCGCAAAATTCTAAAGCACCTAATACTTAATCTAAGGAATAAGCACTTAAGAGAGTTCTACGGCAAAGCCTAAAAATCTAGGAGTAAAAATAACTATAGCAAAAACTAAGTTTAAAATTAAATATGAGCTAAAAATACAAATATTACGCTACAACGATTAAAAAGGTACAAAATATAAAAGTTATAAAAAGTTATAAAAATATTAGATTTTATAAAAATATTATTTTTATATTTTTTTTTATATTATAGTATTAAGTAAATAAATAATAAAACTAAACAAAAGTAAAAATAACTAAATAAATTAAAAACTTAATTATAATAATAATAATAGTTTTAGGGTTTAAGTAATAATAATTAAATAATATCCGTAATAAATGCGTGATTAGGGTTTGGATGTGGCCTGGTCAAACCTCACCATGCGACTCGCATGGTTCAAAGGTACGGGTCATGCGACTCGCATGGCCTGCCTTGCAGGTTCAAACCAGGGGGTTCAATGACAGGTTCAAACGTAATATTTATTATTTATTTATATTTTTCTGTTTTATATTTAAAAGATAAATATATATATAATTAAAATAAAACTTAATTTTAAAAACTAAAAATAAACTTAAAATACTTTATAATTTTGTAAAAATAAAAGAAAAACTTAAAAATATATTTAAAATACTTTTTTTTTTTCGGTTTTAAAAGATTTTTTAATTTTTTATATCTTTTTAAATTTTTATAATTTTTAAACAAAAATATATATATAACAAAAACTAATTAAAACTTAAAAATATTTTTTTTATATTGACGTTTCGCTTCGAGCATTCCCCGGCAGCGGCGCCAAAAATACTTGATGTGCAGCGGGGTAGTATATAAAATAGTTTATATTTTACTAGGAAAACACTATTAAATACGATACAATTTTACACAAGATATTTATTTATTTATAGAATGGATATACTTAAACCTTGCTACAATACTTATAGGCAGTGTACCTAATCGTACAGTAGTGTAGTTTTTAGTAAGTCCGGTTCGTTCCACAGGGAAATCTTTAAACAAAGCTCAACGCTATATTAGTTTACTTTTATAAAAATACAAACATATATATAAGTAATATTATTATTATAAAGGGGGGTTTTTACCGTTTAATGACCGGTTTGTCGATTTTAAAACTTTAGTCGCAGTTAAAACCTAATGTAAAATATAAAATAAATACAAGACTTAAATTAAAGCGTAAAGTAAATAATGATAATGAAATTGCGAATAATAAAAGTGCGATAAAATAAACTTGCGATAATTAAAAAGTACGATAATTAAAAGTGCGATAAAATAAAATAAATAAAAGTGCGATAATTAGAAGTGCAATTAAATATAAAATAAAGGAAATTAAATATGAAATAAAAGAATTATGCTTATTTAAACTTCCGTAATCATGATGTTTGACGTGTTGATTTTAGTTTTATTCCCATGGGTTAATTGTCCTTTGTCCTGGATTATTCAATATGTCCGTCTGGTTTTTGTCCATAACAGTCCATCAGTCATAAATATAAAGTGCGAGTGTCCTCGTCAAATTTTTATTATACCCGAAGTTAAATATTCCAACTAATTGGGGATTCGAATTGTAACAAGGTTTTAATACTTTTTTTAATGAATACACCAGGTTATCGACTGCGTGTAAACCAAGGTTTTACTACTTTGTTAACAATTACACCAATTACCCTTGAATGTAATTTTACCCCTGTTTTAATTATTCTAGTGGCTATTAATCCATTCCCGTGTCCGGTTAAATGAACGATTATTCGTACATATAAATACCCCGCCCATCGTGTCCGATCGAGTGTATATGGTAATTTATAGGGACGCCCAATTGTAAATCTTTATATTAACATTAACAAACTTTCATTTAGTTAAACAAATATAAAGCCCATTAATAGCCCATAGTCTAATTTCCACAAGTGTCGTTCTTTTATCCAAACCCCAATTATAGTACAAAGCCCAATTACCCAATTTTAGTAATTAGCCCAACATCATGATTACTTCGTTTTAAATAAGCATAATAATAACTTAGCTACGAGACATTAATGTAAAAAGGTTGAACATAACTTACAATGATTAAAAATAGCGTAGCGTTACACGGACAGAATTTCGACTTACACCCTTACAACATTCGCTAACATACCCTTATTATTAGGATTTAAAATAAAAATTAAAATTAAAATATAAAATATATATATATATTATGTATATATTGAGAGAGAGATAGATATTAGGTGTTTTGAAAACGGATGCCAGAAGTCGCTTTAAATAGAATGTGGCCTGGAAAAGGGGATCATGCGACTCGCATGAGTTTCCCCTTCCAGCCATGCGAGTCGCATGGCAAGAGATTCCAGCTCATGATCTTTTGTCTGATTGCTTGCCGACATAATAAATAAATAATATAAATATATAAATAATTTTAATAATTATTTATATATTATATTATATTTATATGCATAGTTGAGTAGATATTTTTGGTCCGTTGCGTCGGGCGTTTCTTCTAGGCTCAGGTCCCGGTTCCGGATTTTCGAACGTCCTCGCGTATTATTTTAAATCGCGTACTTTGCGTCTTGTAACTTGTACTCTTGTCATTTTGAGACGTTCCTCATCAATAATTTGAACCTTTTTGATTGAATCTTGTACTTTTTAGCTTTTTGGACCTTTCCGTCTTTAATTTGTCGAATCTGCCTTTTGTCTTCACTTTTTAATATTTAAACGAATATTGCTTGTAAATCGAACAATACCAACTAAAATCTTGTCTTTCTTGGGGAATAATGCTATAAAATATATGTTCCTTTTTAGCCTTATCAAATTCCGATGATGTTATAGAAATTACCCCAACTGAATTTAAAAAGGCAAAAGAAAATAATAAGGGAAAGGGCATAAAAATAGAGAAATCTAATTCCAACCCCGATGAACTTTATATGTATCGTCAACCCCCGAAGTCCTTAAGTTGTAACAATGACCCGGGAACCTCTAAACCACCAGGTTTTTCTAAACCAATGTGGATAACGACGACTCGTATTAGGGGAACATCATATATCCCTAGAAACTTGGCAAAACGAACCAAAATCGAAGAAGAAGAAACAAGCGAGTCGGAATAAGATAGCTGTATTCGTGTGGTGTAATATATGTAATATAGTGTGCTTATGCTTTATGATATATGTAAAAATTACTTGTATTAATAAGTATTTTTTTTTTATGAATCTAACTCTTGTCTATTTTACAGTATAAAAACACAAAATGGATAGACAACCCAATATTTTAAGAGACCTACCCGGAGACATGATTGATGAAATCTTGTCTAGAGTCGGTCAGAATTCTTCGGCACAACTATTTAAGGCGAGATCAGTTTGTAAGACATTCGAAGAACGTTCCAAGAATGCCTTGGTTTATAAAAGGCTTTCGTTCGAAAGATGGGGGATATCACATTGGGAAATCCATAAATTACGATGTGTTTACTTTGACGCATATATTGCGGGGAACCCAAATGCTATTTTACGCAATGGGTTAAGAAATTATTTTGACTCAATATATCCGAATATTGGACTTCGTGATTTAGAAAAAGCGGCTAACATGCAACATAAAGAAGCATGTTATGCTTACGGATTAGTAATGTTCGCTTCTCACCAAAGTGAGAACAAGAACATCGGCCTACAACTATTAAACAAAACGTTCCCACAAGTGACGGAGTCGGTAATTGGGATAAAAAATGAGGTTTTTAGATTGTTACGGGACTGTTGGACATTACGTAACCCTCGTCCCTTTGATGACGTTACAACACGCTGTCTTATCAACGTCCATAACGGTTATGTTCCACAAGACCAAGGATGGGAAGTAGTCCTAGTAAAACCAGAATGCATGACTTGTTTCTGGACGTATGAATTACGTGTCTTTATTGCCTTTGCTGAACGACTTGTGTACTAGCTAGAATTATCTTCACAACTATCTTGTATCAAAGTTATTGTGTACTATATTTCATGCTTTATGTAAAATAAGCGGTATTGTAAGTTTGTAAAATATTGTATAAAAGTTTGAACGCGAAATATTATTATAATCAGTTTTTCATATAGAATTGTAGTAGTTGAATTGTATATTAGCTACTAAGTATGAACTTAACGGGTAGGTACTACCCGAATTTAAACTTATAAAACGCTAATATGAAGAAAAAGCTTTTATAAATGAGTTCATATTATGCTACGAAATACTATTAACTACTCTTAATATTCTGTATGATTAACTTGTTCTATTTGACTATTTTGAAGGAAATGGCACCGACTACTCGACACACCGTGAATATGAATGAAGAGGAATTCCGTACTTTTCTAGCTTCAAACATAGCCGCAGTACAGGCTGCGCTACATACCAATAATAACCTTGGATCTAGCAGTACAGGAAATCGTGTAGGATGCACCTACAAAGAATTCACTGCCTGCAACCCTTTGGAATTTGATGGAACCGAAGGACCGATCGGATTGAAACGGTGGACCGAGAAGGTCGAATTGGTGTTTTCCATAAGTAAGTGTACTGAAGAGGACAAAGTGAAGTACGCTACGCATACCTTCACAGGTTCTGCGTTAACATGGTGGAATACCTATCTAGAGCAAGTGGGACAAGACGATGCGTACGCACTACCGTGGTCAGCATTCAAGCACTTGATGAACGAGAAGTACCGTCCCAGAACCGAGGTCAATAAGCTCAAGACAGAACTTAGAGGGTTACGAACCCAAGGATTTGATATTACCACGTATGAAAGACGATTCACAGAATTGTGCCTATTGTGTCCGGGAGCGTTCGAAGATGAGGAAGAGAAGATCGACGCGTTTGTGAAAGGATTACTGATGTCAAAGCTAAGGTATACGAAATAGTTTATATTTTACTAGGAAAAACTATTAAATACGATACAATTTTACACAAGATATTTATTTATTTATTTAGAGAATGGATATACTTAAACCTTGCTACAACACTTATAGGCAGTGTACCTAATCGTACAGTAGTGTAGTTTTTAGTAAGTCCGGTTCGTTCCACAGGGAATCTTTTTTAAACAAAGCTCAACGCTATATTAGTTTACTTTTATAAAAATACAAACATATATATAAGTAATATTATTATTATAAAGGGGGGTTTTTACCGTTTAATGACCGGTTTGTCGATTTTAAAACTTTAGTCGCAGTTAAAACCTAATGTAAAATATTAAATAAATAAAAGACTTAAATTAAAACTTAAAGTAAATAACGATAATGAAATTGCGAATAATAAAAGTGCGATAAAATAAACTTGCGATAATTAAAAAGTACGATAATTAAAAGTGCGATTAAATAACAATAAATAAAAGTGCGATAATTAGAAGTGCAATTAAATATAAAATAAAGGAAATTAAATATGAAATAAAAGAATTATGCTTATTTAAACTTCCGTAATCATGATGTTCGACGTGTTGATTTTAGTTTTATGCCCATGGGTTAATTGTCCTTTGTCCTGGATTATTTAATATGTCCGTCTGGTTTTTGTCCATAACTGTCCATCAGTCATAAATATAAAGTGCGAGTGTCCTCATCAAATTATTCTTATACCCGAAGTTAAATGTTCCAACTAATTGGGGATTCGAATTGTAACAAGGTTTTAATACTTTGTTTAATGAATACACCAGGTTATCGACTGCGTGTAAACCAAGGTTTTACTACTTTGTTAACAATTACACCAATTACCCTTGAATGTAATTTCACCCCTGTTTTAATTATTCTAGTGGCTATTAATCCATTTCCGTGTCCGGTTAAATGAACGATTATTCGTACATATAAATACCCCGCCCATCGTGTCCGATTGAGTGTATATGGTAATTTATAGGGACGCCCAATTGTAAATCTTTATATTAACATTAACAAACTATCATTTAGTTAAACAAATATAAAGCCCATTAATAGCCCATAGTCTAATTTCCACAAGTGTCGTTCTTTTGTTCAAACCCCAATTATGGTACAAAGCCCAATTACCCAATTTTAGTAATTAGCCCAACATCATGATTACTTCGTTTTAAATAAGCATAATAATAACTTAGCTACGAGACATTAATGTAAAAAGGTTGAACATAACTTACAATGATTAAAAATAGCGTAGCGTTACACGGACAGAATTTCGACTTACACCCTTACAATAATCGCTAACATACCCTTATTATTAGAATTATAATTAAAATTAAAATATAAATTATAAATATAAATATAAATTTTACGTATGAATGAGGAAGAAAAAAGATTATGAATTGCAATCAGAATTCGGTTGCTTTTATAGGAAAAGTCGAATTTTGGGGCTCCGCGACTCGCGGTGAAAACCTCTTCAAACTCCGCGAGTCGCGGAGGTTACTTTTACAGCTCAGAGGAGTTTGGCTCTTTGTTTACCGACGGTTTATAATATATATATAATATATATATAATTAATATAATTAATTATATATTATATTATATTTATATGCATAGTTAACTTGTAATTTTTAGTCCGTTGCGTCGAGCGTTAAGAGTTGACTCTGGTCCCGGTTCCGGATTTTCGAACGTCCTTGCGTACAATTTTATATTTTGTACTTTGCGTTTTGAATCTTGTACTCTTGTGATTTCGAGACGTTTCTTATCAATAATTGGAACCTCTTTGATTGTCTTTTGTTCTTTTGAGCTTTTTGGTCGTTTGCGTCTTCAATTCGTCGAATCTGTCTTTTGTCTTCACCTTTTATTATTTAAACGAATATCACTTGTAAATAGAACAATTGCAACTAAAAGCTTGTCTTTCTTGAGGAATAATGCTATGAAATATATGTTCGTTTTTAGCATTATCAAATATTCCCACACTTGAGCGTTGCTTGTCCTCAAGCAATATTGTCTTGAAATACTAGAATCACTTCTTTATTCTTCATACTTTGTACATCAGTGATTTCTATACGGCGGTATAAACAATGGTAGTAACGATATGGTTTACAGTCCCACATGACTATAAAAATTTAGATCCATTAAGGAAATTGGATCTTTATGAAAACATTTGATCTTTTGAAAATTAAATCTAGTTTTTACCCTAGATAAGTTTTCCGGAATAACCCTTTACCGGTGTTTGCAAAATATTTTTGTGGGTTTGGTGGGTTTTAGATTTGAAAATTTTAGCTCAAAACTTGCGGTTTTGTGTCACCCACTTGCTAACCTTGTATTTGGAAAGCAACACGTCTAGTTTACTTGTTCCGTATATTACCTTTCGGTAAACTACCGTCCGGTTGTAAAGGAAAGCGTTGAACAAGCAACTGTTAAGGCAATGTCCCCTGACATGCTTTTAATTATGGTCTATAACGTGTCGGACGCAATTACTATCCTTGGTAGGAGCAATAGTAAAGCTCACCCTTATGATTTTTCGGTATGGCACAAGGTCCTGTCTTTGACCACTATGCAACCACCGTTCTTACGGTTGACACCCGATTTAGTTCAGGTGACCTAATGAATTCCAGGTGAATTCCTAGGATTTTACGTTCAATGGTAATGAACGCATTGAAAATAGGGTTTTCAGAAAACAAATCGGTTTATAATTTTTGATCAAAATATATTCTCGTTCAAGCTCGAGTTTAGATATCATTGAATTCCATGAGTTTGAATTCTCAATCTTTAAGGTCAATCTCTAGGATTGAGTAATATCAGTCTTAAAAGCTGATTTTTAATCTTTAAGGAGATTATCCTTTCTGGGGATCTGATTCATTAGTCTTATCCAGCTAATTTGCATGGTGCCCCCTCATTGTACGAGATAAATCCTTCTCATGGTTAGGATAAATCTGACCACTTGGCGACCCTGTTTAATGCTGAGGTCCGTGGATTTCCTGCTGATTTTAGTGATGACTTTTCTAGATTTTTCGTCAACCTACAGCTGGTCTGGACGACAACTTCATGACCTAAATCAAGAAGCGCGTTTCTTTTTCGGAAGACTTTACTTCCTTTTAATGATGGAATTGATTCATCATGTAGATCCATCTCTTCTTTTCTTTCATCGGGTAAAAACAGTTTAGTTTAGTCCAAAGCAAAAGTATTTTCAGTTATTTGTTACAGATATATGTGACATATGTTTAAGATAACTTGGTAAATTTTCCCACACTTGGCTTTTATTTTCCTTTTTATCGTCCTCTATTTCATTTTAAATGAATTTTAACATTTTAGTTTGTTTCTTAATTTATGTCCTTTCCGAGGTAACAATAATTTCGGTGTTAAAACCTAGTTTTATCGTTCATAAATATGTATAAACATGATTTTGAATTCATTTAATTGAAAATTTTGAAAAATTTTACTAGAATTGGGTAGTCAGTATATAAGACTAGGGCTGTTCTTTTTTATCAGAGAGCACTAGATTCTAATACAACTACTGCTTTACTAGTATTTTTAATGGTAACCAAGTGTATAAAGTAAAAAATTTTAAAATCCGAAAGAATTTAACCCCTTCCCACACTTAAGATCTTGCAATGCCCTCATTTGCAAGAAATCAGTAACAATTTAAATTATTGAGGGTGATTTGTGTGAAAATGATTAAATTTTACCAAAGTTTCCAAATATATTGGCGTTTGTTTGCTGAATGATAAATGGTGCACATCATTTGTTCATTCCGTCTTGTTGTTATTTCACATATATTTTGCATCTTGTCGTCAAAATTAGTTGCTTTTGCTGAACTTAATGCCAGTCTTTAAAAATGCGTTGTTTTACCCTGTTGTGTACATAAGATAAACTGCAAATATATATACATATTTTTAAAGTTTGGTATATTACCCCACATTCAAAAATTATTAAAATCTAAGAATAAAAGTTAGACAATTATAAAAATGATTACAATATTAACAAAAGTATTAAACGTATCAATAATTACAAATTACAAAATAAAAAATAAAAATAATAAGTAAACTAAGGATGATATTGGTACCAATAGGGGTTCCAGGCATAACCATAGGTGCTATAGAATGCTTCGGCAGGGTCATACGTAGGATACGGTGGCTGCATCTCTATAGACCAGGGAGGGAAGATGGGTTTCGGTGTAGGAATATAGTTTCTACCTATATGTTGGCAATGAGCTATGATTTGGTTCTGATGAACTTGCCAATCTTCAAATGCTCTCTGTCTAGCATTTTCGTATTCCTGAGAAGCTATAAACCTATGCATTTCTTGCATCTCATTCCCCCCTCCTACATTACCTTGCTGCTGGTTTCTCTCCACCTGTGGATGTCTACCATGGTATCGTACTGCGGCGTTATTTCGCCTCTTCAAAACTTTCGCACCATGGTATACATTTAAACCTATAGTATCGTGGGGTTCTGGTTCTTCTACTAATAATCCCCCCTGACTTATATCCACACCGAGATATTCACCAATCAAAGTAATAAAAATACCACCTCCTATTATGCTATGCGGTCGCATCCCCCGAACCATAGCTGATAAATAATAACCCACACAATATGGTATACTTACAGCGCTTTGTGGGTCTCGAATACACATATGGTAAAACAAATCCTGTTCATTTACTTTTTCCTTGTTCTTACCCCTTTGTGTAATCGAATTAGCTAAAAACCTATGTATCACTCTTAATTCGGCTCTATCTATATCCAAATAAGAGTAATTTCCCCCTTTGAAACGGTGATGGCTTGTCATTTGACTCCACACACCGTGTGTATCAAAATTTTCATCCATCTTTCTACCGTTTAGTATCAATCCTCTACAATCGGCAGACGCTAACTCCTCAGGCGTATATATACGTAAAGCCTGAGCCATGTCCAGTAAAGACATGTGGCGCATCGAACCGCCTAACAAAAATCTAATAAAAGAACGATCGGTTAAACTAGCTACCCGATCATTCAACTCTATACTACATAACAATTCTTCACACCATACTTTATATACAGGTCTACGTATGGTGAATAAATGTACCCAGTCATTAAAAGAAGAATTACCATACCTCTGTACAAGTAATTCCCTAATTGGCCCGGCCAATTCTACAGCTTCTAAGGGTCCCCATTCTATGACCCTTGGTACCTCAACAACCTTAGAATGAAGAGTATGCAAACCCCTTTGATATTTTGGATAATCTATCCAAAGTCTGTCAAATCTCAGGTTCGGGTGCAACTCTTCCAAGTGCATATCGGAAAAGGTCATGACTGGATGAGGTATATCCTGCTTGTAGTAGTTATCCACCTCCTGTTGTTCCAAATTCTCAGCAGGAGCATTGCGGGCTTGGGATGAAGATTCACCCCTTTCATTCTGTAAAACACATCAAACACAATTTTTGTGCATCCAAATATGCATTAGTGTCAGCAAAATCATCAATCAAAATAATTACAATGACATTATCAATTTATATCAAACTTAAGCTCATTTTCACATTTTTATCAAATCTACACTTTTTCAAATAAGCATATACGAAAATGTTCGCCAAGTTCATAAGCATTCAACTCAAATAACATGTCAAAATAATCATTACTAGCAATTAAACAAGTCTCAAATGGCATTATCTTTCAAAAATCAAGTTCATGAATTTTAGACTTGAAAAAGTTCACTTTAATTCTCAAAATCATGTTTAGGCTCAAAGTTTGGATCATTTAACTACCTAGACATGTTACACTACTCAATTTAGCAACAATTCATGACAAAAATCGGCCATAACCTGTTTATATCAAAAAGCCCCAAATTTGCTCAAGAACACAAACCCTAGATTACTCAAAATTTGAAGTTTAAGGCTTCTAATCATGTTAAACAGCATCAATCTAGGTTATACAAGCATAATACATAAACAATTTAAGCCTAATTACACTAAAAAGCATCAAAATCAAATTGGGGAAAAAAATTGCTCAAGAACATCAAATTTCGAATTAAATGGTGTTTAGGTGTAGAAATTTACCGTTTTTCTTGAGTAATTCTTAGATAGCATCCTTCTCAACATGATTTTAGCAAAAGATTTGGTGATTAACGGTTAAAAATTGTGATTTTTGGGGTGTTTTTGGGTGGTTTTTCGGAGTTTTTTCGCTGTTATTTTTCGCAGTGTTTGAGTTGTGTGGTGCACTGATCGTTCAGCTCTTTTTATTTTTTTTTCTAATTTTCGGTCCCTCCGCGAGTCGCGGAGATTTAAGCTCCAAACTCCGCGAGTCGCGGAGTTTGGTATTTTTTTTTTATAATCATTAACTTATTAAAACAATTAAGTAATTAATTTTAAAATTTTGTTTCCCTTGTTATTTAGGACGAGGTCGTTTCGGATCGATGTCCTAGTCCGTCCTTCGAAAAAATTTTAAAATTTGTCTTTTTGTAGCGATTGTTTTAAAAGCTAAGATTTTTGGGTTTTTTCAATGTTTTTGGCATACTCTAATTCAATAAGATTAAAAATAATGATAATAAAAGTTCTCGTCCCTCCCTCGGGTAAAGCAATTTCGGTACAAAGACCTAGTCTTCAACTTACGACGAATTTTAAAAATCATATTCTTAACTTAATGAGATAAAGTAAATTTTTATTTTTAAATTCACACAACTTAAATATAAAATTCAAAATTATTATTAAAAATTCACACCAAACTTAAAATTTGAAATGCATAAAATTAAAAATTTATATTTTAAAAATTCACACCAAACTTAATTTAAAAATTCATAAATTCATATCAAACTTATATTAATTTTTCAAATATTTACAATTTTAAATATATTGTTTTTACAAAATTTACAATATTAATTTAAGATTTAAATATTAATTTTAAAAACATGGTAAAAATAAATTTAAAAATCTTTTTGTCTTTTTATCCCACTTTAATCAATCAAATATTATCAAAAATATGCGCCCCTCTTTTCGGTAAAGTTATTTCGGTTCCAAGACCTAATTTAACTCATGACGAATTTTTGAAATATTTTGGTTTGACTGATTAAAGATATTTATACCTTAAGAATAAACGTTAAATTTCGCAGTGATGTAATAAATTTTTGAATGATATCAATAATTTCGGTCGCCAAACCTAATTTTATTCAATACCAATTTAATACTTTTTAGCGAACAAATTAGCGTTTATTATCAAAAGGTTAAAAATAAAAATAAAAATAAAAACTGTACAGACGTACCTGTGAAATAGATTTCTTAGTTATATGATCTATCCCATTCATAAGATAGTCGGTTTAATTGGTTTTCCATGGCTACATAGGCGTAACCTCGAGCATTCAGTATCTTTTCTTCTAAACATATGAACGGTCCGTCTCTGCATAAAGTAACAAATTCGGTATTTGAATAGGTTTGATTATTGGAACATTTACCTCCATGTGACCATTTTCCGCATTTGTGACATCGTTCTAGGTGTCGTGCTCTTCTTTTCGCTGCGGATTTTGATTTTCCTTTACCAAATTGTAACTTATTATCTTCGCATCTGGATTCTTTTCTAACTCCGTCCATTCTTTCTCTGATTACTGATACTATTTCACTCGGTAGTATGTCATTATTTCTTTTAGTGATCAAAGCGTGTAGCATTAGACCATGGTTTAGTTCAAAGGCAGTCTTCATTTTGTAAAAACCTAAAAAAAAATAAAAATTCAGAATGAGGGGAGAAGACTAGTTCTTTAGGGTCTGCTAGGGAAAGACCATTCGGGTTCCATTTTCGAGAACTACACGAAAACAGACAATCTAACTCTAACAGAAATACATATTATCCTTTAAAGACTTGATTCTCCCCATACTTAGTTAGCTGTGGTGTCGAAATTGTGATTAACTTCGTTGTCGACTTCCATCGGACCATGTATGTAATGTTTAACTCTGTGACCATTAACTTTAAATTCAATCCCATTTGAATTTATTAATTCTATCGTTCCGTATGGGAAAACTCTTTTGACTATGAATGGTCCAGACCATCTTGATTTCAATTTTCCAGGAAATAGCTTGAATCGTGAATTGAAAAGAAGAACTATGTCTCCTTCTTTAAATTCTTTTGAACTTCTGATTCTTTTATCATGCCATTTCTTCGTTCTTTCTTTATAGATAAACGAATTTTCGTATGCTTCATGTCTTAATTCTTCTAATTCATTTAGTTGACTTAATCGTAGACGTCCGGCTTCATGTAAATCAAGATTACATGTCTTCAAAGCCCAAAATGCTTTGTGTTCAATTTCTACTGGAAGATAACATGCTTTTCCATAAACAAGTCTAAAAGGTGTGGTTCCAATTGGAGTTTTGTAGGCTGTTCTAAAAGCCCAGAGTGCATCCTCCAATTTAATGGACCATTCCTTCGGATTTGATCCTACGGTTTTCTCTAGAATACGTTTTAAAGCTCGGTTGGTATTTTCAACTTGTCCACTTGTTTGTGGATGTTATGCGGTGGAGATTTTATGAGTTACTCCATATCTTTTAAGAACTTTCTCAAGTTGATTATTACAGAAATGAGTACCCCGATCACTTATTAAAGCTTTCGGTGTTTCAAACCTTGCAAAAAGACGTTTTAAAAAGTTGACTACAACTCGTGCATCGTTAGTTGGGAGAGCTTGTGCTTCCGCCCATTTAGATACATAATCAATGGCTACGAGTATATATAGATTATTATTAGATTTTGGAAATGGACCCATAAAGTCAATACCCCAAATGTCAAATACTTCACATACTTGGATGACATTTTGTGGCATTTCATCACGTTGACTTATTTTTCCGGCCCTTTGACATGCATCACAGGATTTGCAAAGAAGGTGTGCGTCTTTGTAAATTGTAGGCCAATAGAATCCAGCTTCATAAACTTTTCTTGCTGTTAGTTGAGGCCCATAATGCCCTCCTGTTGGTCCTGTGTGACAATGGTTTAAAATTTTACTAGCTTCATCTCCAAATACACATCGACGTATTATTCCATCGGGACAACTTTTAAACAGATGTTGATCTTCCCAAAAATAGTGTTTTATATCAATGAAGAATTTCTTTCGTCTTTGGTACGATAATCCTTTTTCAAGGAATCCACAAACTAAGTAGTTTGCATAGTCTGCAAACCATGGGATTTCTTTATAATCTATCTTCAATAGATATTCATCAGGAAAGTTGTCTTGTATGGCTGATTCATTTAGAACTTCTAATTCGGGATTTTCAAGACGAGAAAGATGATCAGCGGCGAGATTTTCTGCTCCTCTTTTATCTCGGATTTCAATATCAAACTCTTGTAAGAGTAAGATCCAACGGATTAATCTTGGTTTAGCATCTTGTTTTAAAAATAGGTATCTAAGAGCATAATGGTCGGTATAGACCACCGTTTTTGCTAGAACGAGATATGATTGAAATTTGTCAAAAGCAAAGACAATAGCAAGGAGTTCTTTTTCAGTAGTTGTATAGTTTGTTTGTGCTCCTTGTAACGTCTTACTAGCATAATATATAGGTTGAAATCGTTTTTCAATCCTTTGTCCTAAAACGGCTCCCATTGCAAAATCACTTGCATCGCACATTAGTTCAAATGGTAGATTCCAATTTGGTGTTATCATGATCGGCGCATTAGTGAGTTTCTCTTTAAGAATATTAAAAGATTTGATACACTTATCTGAAAAGATGAATGGCGCATCCTTTTCTAGGAGTTTATTCATAGGAGTGGCAATTTTAGAAAAATCTTTTATGAAACGTCGGTAAAAACCGGCATGCCCTAGAAAACTCCTAACTCCTCTAACATTGGTGGGATGTGGAAGTTTAGCAATTACATCTACTTTAGCTCTATCCACTTCAATTCCTTCTTTTGAAATTTTATGTGCAAGAACGATGCCTTCTTTAACCATGAAATGGCATTTCTCCCAATTAAGTACTAGATTTGATTTTTCGCATCTAATTAGCATTCGTTCCAGATTAACTAGACATGATTTAAATGTATCACCGAAGACTGAAAAGTCATCCATGAATACTTCCATGCATTCTTCTATCATGTCGTGAAAAATCGCCATCATACACCTTTGAAAGGTTGAAGGGGCGTTGCAAAGTCCAAATGGCATGCGTTTGTAAGCAAAAGTACCATAAGGGCACGTGAATGTGGTTTTCTCTTGGTCCTCGGGTGCTATTGGAATTTGAAAATATCCGGAAAATCCATCTAGAAAACAATAGTAACTATTTCCGGCTAATCTTTCCAACATTTGATCTATGAAAGGTAAGGGAAAGTGATCTTTTCTGGTGGCGTCATTTAATTTTCTATAATCAATACATACACGCCATCCTGTTACAGTCCTAGTAGGAATAAGCTCATTTTTCTCATTTGTAATGACAGTCATGCCACCCTTCTTAGGTACGCATTGAACTGGGCTTACCCATGGACTATCAGAAATTGGATATATCAAACCTGCATCTAGCAGTTTAATAATCTCTTTCTTAACTACATCTTGCATATTAGGATTTAGTCTTCGTTGGCGTTGCACATACGTTTTATGACCTTCTTCCATAAGGATTTTATGTGTGCAATACGAAGGACTTATTCCTTTAATATCATGAATCTTCCATGCAATGGCTGGTTTATGAGCTTTCAACACAGAAATGAGTTGTGATTTCTCATTTTCAGTAAGAGAAGACGATATTATTACAGGTAATTCAGATTCACCATGTAAATAAGCGTATTCCAAATGGTTTGGAAGTGGCTTTAACTCTAATTTCGGAGGTTCTTCTATCGATGATTTATATCGATATCTGTCTTCTTCTTTTAGCATTTGAATTTCTTCTGTTGTTGG
The DNA here is from genome assembly GCF_046630445.1 of Rutidosis leptorrhynchoides. Lineage (NCBI taxonomy): Eukaryota > Viridiplantae > Streptophyta > Magnoliopsida > Asterales > Asteraceae > Rutidosis > Rutidosis leptorrhynchoides. Next base: position 654,541,608 of record NC_092335.1, read on the forward strand.
TTCATATCCATTAGCTATAAGTGTAGCTAACATTTCAGCTTCATCAATTGGTTCATTACCTTCTCCTAAAGAACATTCTCCTGTTCCTTGTAATTCTGGAAATTCTTCTAATAATTCTGCATGTGCATCTATAGTTTGAATATAATAACATGTATCATCTGCAGATTGTGGTTGTTGCATTGCTCTATCAACTGAAAAGGTAACACTCTCATCCTCTATACTTAGGGTCAGTTTCTTACCGAACACGTCTATCATTGCTTTAGCCGTGTTTAAGAATGGTCTTCCTAATATGAGAGGAACTTGAGAATCTTCTTCCATGTCCAAAACAACAAAATCTACTGGAAATACTAAAGTACCAACTTTAACTAGCATGTTCTCCATTATCCCTCTAGGATATTTTATTGATCTATCGGCTAGTTGTATGCTTATTCTTGTTGGTTTCAATTCTCCAAGGTTTAGTTTAGCGTATAGTGAATACGGCATTAGATTTATACTAGCACCTAAGTCTGCCAATGCTTCTATTGAACTAAGACTACCCAGAAAACATGGAATTGTGAAACTTCCTGGATCAGATAGTTTTTCTGGTATCTTATTCAACAGCACTGCTGAACAATTAGCATTCATAGTAACAGCCGAGAGTTCTTCCATTTTCTTTCTATTTGAGATTAGATCTTTCAAGAATTTAGCATATCTTGGCATTCCTGAAATCACATCAATGAAAGGAAGATTTACATTTATCTGTTTAAACATATCCAAGAATTTGGATTGCTCGGCTTCAAGTTTTTCTTTCTTCATTTTACTCGGGTAAGGAAGTGGTGGTTGGTATGGTTTAACATAAGGTTTATCCTTAACTGTGTTATCTTCATTAACTTTTTCAACTACCGGTTCTTTTTCCTTATCTTGATCAGGTTGTGGTTCTTGTGGAGTAGGAATAGTTTCATCAGAAGTTACAGGTATTTCAGGTGGTTTAAGTGTTGTACCACTTCTTGTGGTAATAGCTTTAGCTGTTTCATTCCGGGGGTTAGCATTTGTATCGCTTGGTAAACTTCCCGGTTTTCTTTCACCTATTAATCTTGCTAGGTTACTTACTTCTTGTTCCAGATTTTGAATAGAAGCTTGTTGATTTCTAAATGCTTGAGCATTTTGTTCATTAGTTTGTTTTTGAGATGTGAAAAACTGCGTTTGAGTTTCAACTAGCTTCGTCATCATATCTTCTAAATTCGGCTTTTTATCATCGGTTTGTTGTGGTGGTTTGTTTTGAAAATTAGGTCTTTGCTGATTGTAAGTATTATTGGATACTTGTTGATTGCTAGGACCTTGTTGGTTGTTGTATGGAATATTTCGGTTATAATTCTGGTTTTGATTGTAAATCGGTCTTGGCGGTTGATAATTATTCTGATAATTATTTCCAGGCCTTTGGTTTATGTATGAAATATTCTCTCTTTGTTCCATTGTTAATTCAATACTGAGACAATCTTTTGTCAAATGTGGTCCTCCACACTGCTCACAACTAATTCGTATTGAGTGAATATCCTTAGTCATCTTTTCCATTCGTCTCTCCACAGCATCTATCTTTGCGGAAATGAAATCTAAGTCATGGCTAGAATCGGCTCTAGCTGCTTTAGATGATCTAACGATATCTTTTTCTTGGTGCCACTCATGTGAGTGGGAAGCAGTTTTATCAATAATTTTGTAAGCATCAGTTTCGGTTTTCTTCATAATAGAACCACCAGCTGCTATATCTATGTCTTTTCTTGTAGTGATGTCGCATCCTTGGTAGAATATTTGTACTATTTGACAGGTGTCTAAACCATGTTGCGGACATCCTCTTAATAACTTTCCATATCTTGTCCACGCCTCATATAGAGTTTCATTTGGCTTCTGTGTGAACGTAACAATTTCTGCTTGAAGTCTTACGGCTTTAGATGCAGGAAAGAATTGTTTAAGAAATTTGTCAATTAAAACGTCCCATGTATCGATCGCCCCTTCAGGTAACGATTCCAACCAATCTTTGGCTTCTCCCTTTAAAGTCCAGGGAAATAACATGAGATATATCTGTTCATCCTCCACTTCTCGGATTTTAAATAGTGTGCAGATCCTATTAAAGGTACGTAGATGTTCATTTGGATCTTCCTTCGGCGCACCACTAAATTGGCATTGATTAGTCACCATGTGTAGAATTTGTCCTTTGATTTCATAATCTGGCGCATTAATGTCTGGATGAGTAATTGCGTGACCTTGGCCAGTGCTTTTAGCTCTCATTCGGTCTTCCATACTTAAAGGTTCCAGATTCTCCATAATTGAATTTGTTGAATCGGTATCACTAGATGATTCTGATTTAATGGTTCGTTCATCAACAATCTCTGTTTGAATGATTAGTGGTTCCGGAGGAAGGTTTAGTGGTTCAGGATCTACGAACCGTTCCTGAATATTTTCCGGATTCTCAATTGTGATGTCGGGTTCAAAAAATGGATTATCGGAAATTTGAACTGAAGTACTTGGTCGACTGGATGACGATTCTAAAGAAAAATCAACGGCGGTTATATTTGCTAAATGTCTTGATCTAGTTACAGGTGGTGAACGTACAAAAGGTGATGAACGTCTTGCTCGGTGCATTCACTGAATATCCTATTAGTTTTAAAAAGGAAAGAAAAATTATAATAAGTTATCCAATCAATAGACTTTTCTGATTTTGCCCACGTTTCGAATAGCCAAAAGATGCAGCAGAGGGGCAGGATTCGTTTGGTCTCAATATAATTGAGGACTGTTTGGCTCCAATAACCCGGTCCACGTACAAATCCAACTATTACTACGAACCAGAAAATTTTGATGTCTATTAATTTAACCACTTAAAATAAATTTTCGTAATTTTAAGAAATTTAGATAAGAAGTAGAAAAAATTCTAAGTCCTAAAAACTAGAATGGCGAGAAATAAGAGAGAAAAAGAGTTCGTCGCAAAAGGTAGAAAAAGAAAAAATGGTTGAAAAAAAGTGACGAAAAAAAATAAAAGAAACTTATCAAAACTTAAAAATACTTAACTAACCTAACCTTATTACTACAACTAACTTAAAATTATAATCGCAAATTGAAATTACTAATTGGAATGATAATTGATACATAGTAAAAGGTGTCTAAAAATATTAAAGCTTACAAGAAAAACTAAATCCCAAATGGAAATAACTTAAAAAGAAACTAAAACTTAAAAAGGCGTCGCAAAATTCTAAAGCACCTAAATCTTAGTCTAAAGAAAAAGCACTTAAGGAATTCTACGGCAAAGCCTAAAAATCTAGGAGTAAAAATAACTATAGCAAAAACTAAGTTTAAAATTAAATATGAGCTAAAAATACAAAAGTTATGCTACAACGATTAAAAAGGGACAAAATATAAAAATATATAAAAAGTTGTAAAAAGTACAATTTTTATAAAAATATTATTTTTATATTTTTTTATTTAATAAAACTACTAATTTTACAATTTAATAAAACTAATTAATACTAAATACATAAATTAAATAAAAAGTAAAAGTTAAAATAAAATTAATTATAATAATAATAATAATTAGGGTTTAATAATAATTAATTAATAATTACCGTAATAAATGCAGGATTAGGGTTTCTGTTCGTGTGTCAGGTACCCTCCGCGAGTCGCGGTAATTAATGCAGAAAACCCCGCGAGTCGCGGGGTTCAAAAATTCAGATGACAGCTTTAAATTCGACGCGTTTTTTTCTTTATTTATTTTTTTTTATTTTCTGTTTTTAATTTTTTTCTATAAATAAAAGATAGTTAATAAAACTTATATTTTTATAAACTAAAATAAAAATAAAGAAACTTATAAAACTTAAATATTTTACAAAATCTTAAAAATGCTTATATTTTTGTTTTTCTTTTTATATTTTCGAATATTTAAAACGTATTTTTACAAAAACGAATTTTTAATAGAAGTAAGCTAAAAATCTTTTTTTTTTTTATATTAGCGTTGCGCTTCCGGCTTTTAAGATAGTTCCCCGGCAGCGGCGCCAAAAATGCTTGATGTCAAAGCTAAGGTATACGAAATAGTTTATATTTTACTAGGAAAAACTATTAAATACGATACAATTTTACACAAGATATTTATTTATTTAGAGAATGGATATACTTAAACCTTGCTACAACACTTATAGGCAGTGTACCTAATCGTACAGTAGTGTAGTTTTTAGTAAGTCCGGTTCGTTCCACAGGGAATCTTTTTTAAACAAAGCTCAACGCTATATTAGTTTACTTTTATAAAAATACAAACATATATATAAGTAATATTATTATTATAAAGGGGGGTTTTTACCGTTTAATGACCGGTTTGTCGATTTTAAAACTTTAGTCGCAGTTAAAACCTAATGTAAAATATTAAATAAATAAAAGACTTAAATTAAAACTTAAAGTAAATAACGATAATGAAATTGCGAATAATAAAAGTGCGATAAAATAAACTTGCGATAATTAAAAAGTACGATAATTAAAAGTGCGATTAAATAACAATAAATAAAAGTGCGATAATTAGAAGTGCAATTAAATATAAAATAAAGGAAATTAAATATGAAATAAAAGAATTATGCTTATTTAAACTTCCGTAATCATGATGTTCGACGTGTTGATTTTAGTTTTATGCCCATGGGTTAATTGTCCTTTGTCCTGGATTATTTAATATGTCCGTCTGGTTTTTGTCCATAACAGTCCATCAGTCATAAATATAAAGTGCGAGTGTCCTCATCAAATTATTCTTATACCCGAAGTTAAATGTTCCAACTAATTGGGGATTCGAATTGTAACAAGGTTTTAATACTTTGTTTAATGAATACACCAGGTTATCGACTGCGTGTAAACCAAGGTTTTACTACTTTGTTAACAATTACACCAATTACCCTTGAATGTAATTTCACCCCTGTTTTAATTATTCTAGTGGCTATTAATCCATTCCCGTGTCCGGTTAAATGAACGATTATTCGTACATATAAATACCCCGCCCATCGTGTCCGATTGAGTGTATATGGTAATTTATAGGGACGCCCAATTGTAAATCTTTATATTAACATTAACAAACTATCATTTAGTTAAACAAATATAAAGCCCATTAATAGCCCATAGTCTAATTTCCACAAGTGTCGTTCTTTTGTCCAAACCCCAATTATGGTACAAAGCCCAATTACCCAATTTTAGTAATTAGCCCAACATCATGATTACTTCGTTTTAAATAAGCATAATAATAACTTAGCTACGAGACATTAATGTAAAAAGGTTGAACATAACTTACAATGATTAAAAATAGCGTAACGTTACACGGACAGAATTTCGACTTACACCCTTACAATAATCGCTAACATACCCTTATTATTAGAATTATAATTAAAATTAAAATATAAATTATAAATATAAATATAAATTTTACGTATGAATGAGGAAGAAAAAAGATTATGAATTGCGATCAGAATTCGGTTGCTTTTATAGGAAAAGTCAAATTTTGGGGCTCCGCGACTCGCGGTGAAAACCTCTTCAAACTCCGCGAGTCGCGGAGGTTACTTTTACAGCTCAGAGGAGTTTGGCTCTTTGTTTACCGACGGTTTATAATATATATATAATATATATATAATTAATATAATTAATTATATATTATATTATATTTATATGCATAGTTAACTTGTAATTTTTAGTCCGTTGCGTCGAGCGTTAAGAGTTGACTCTGGTCCCGGTTCCGGATTTTCGAACGTCCTTGCGTACAATTTTATATTTTGTACTTTGCGTTTTGAATCTTGTACTCTTGTGATTTCGAGACGTTTCTTATCAATAATTGGAACCTCTTTGATTGTCTTTTGTTCTTTTGAGCTTTTTGGTCGTTTGCGTCTTCAATTCGTCGAATCTGTCTTTTGTCTTCACCTTTTATTATTTAAACGAATATCACTTGTAAATAGAACAATTGCAACTAAAAGCTTGTCTTTCTTGAGGAATAATGCTATGAAATATATGTTCGTTTTTAGCATTATCAATTACCAGAAAGAATCCAAGAAGATATAAGTTCACACGAGCCCGCCTCCATACAACAGGCATGTAGAATGGCTCACAAACTAGTGAACCAGATTGAAGAAAGAATTAAAGAACAGACTGCTGAAGAGGCCAATGTGAAGCAAGTCAAAAGAAAGTGGGAGGAAAACGGTGATAAGAATCACCAATATAACAACAACAGCAATTACAACAATAATCGCAACAATTATCCCAACAATCGCAACATCAATCGCAACTACAACAAACGGCCCAACAACAACAACAACAACAACAGCAACTACAACAATCATCCCAACAACAATAATAACCGCAACAACAACAACAATCAGAAGCAGCTATGCCAAAGGTGTGAAAAGTATCACTCGGGGTTCTGCACCAAATTTTGCAATAAGTGTAAAAGAAATGGTCATAGCGCGGCGAAGTGTGAGGTCTACGGACCAGGGGTTAATAGAACGAAAGGAACAAATGGTGTCGGAACGAGTAATGGTGGAGCAAGTAGTGTCGGAACAAGTTATGCCAATGTAGTTTGTTATAAATGTGGAAAACCGGGCCACATTATTAGAAATTGCCCGAACCAGGAGAACACGAATGGACAAGGCCGCGGAAGAGTTTTCAATATTAATGCGGCAGAGGCACAGGAAGACCCGGAGCTTGTTACGGGTACGTTTCTTATTGACAATAAATCTGCTTACGTTTTATTTGATTCGGGTGCGGATAGAAGCTATATGAGTAGAGATTTTTGTGCTAAATTAAGTTGTCCATTGACGCCTTTGGATAGTAAATTTTAACTCGAATTAGCAAATGGTAAATTAATTTCAGCAGATAATATATGTCGGAATCGAGAAATTAAACTGGTTAGCGAAACATTTAAGATTGACTTGATACCAGTAGAGTTAGGGAGTTTTGATGTGATAATCGGTATGGACTGGTTGAAAGAAGTGAAAGCAGAGATCGTTTGTTACAAAAATGCAATTCGCATTATACGAGAAAAAGGAAAACCCTTAATGGTGTACGGAGAAAAGGGCAACACGAAGCTACATCTTATTAGTAATTTAAAGGCACAAAAACTAATAAGAAAAGGTTGCTATGCTGTTCTAGCACACGTCGAGAAAGTACAAACTAAAGAAAAGAGCATCAATGATGTTCCCGTCGCAAAAGAATTTCCCGATGTATTTCTGAAAGAATTACCGGGATTACCCCCACATCGATCCGTTGAATTTCAAATAGATCTTGTACCAGGAGCTGCACCAATAGCTCGTGCTCCTTACAGACTCGCACCCAGCGAGATGAAAGAACTGCAAAGCCAATTACAAGAACTTTTAGAGCGTGGTTTCATTCGACCAAGCACATCACCGTGGGGAGCTCCTGTTTTGTTTGTCAAGAAGAAAGATGGTACATTCAGGTTGTGTATCGACTACCGAGAGTTGAACAAACTTACCATCAAGAACCGCTACCCACTACCGAGAATCGACGACTTATTTGATCAACTACAAGGCTCGTCTGTTTATTCAAAGATTGACTTACGTTCCGGGTATCATCAAATGCGGGTGAAAGAAGATGATATTCCAAAGACTGCTTTTAGAACACGTTACGGTCATTACGAGTTTATGGTCATGCCGTTTGGTTTAACTAATGCACCAGCTGTGTTCATGGACCTTATGAACCGAGTGTGTGGACCATACCTTGACAAGTTTGTCATTGTTTTCATTGATGACATACTTATTTACTCAAAGAATGACCAAAAACACGGTGAACATTTGAGAAAGGTGTTAGAAGTATTGAGGAAGGAAGAATTGTACGCTAAGTTTTCAAAGTGTGTATTTTGGTTGGAAGAAGTTCAATTCCTCGGTCACATAGTGAACAAAGAAGGTATTAAGGTGGATCCGGCAAAGATAGAAACTGTTGAAAAGTGGGAAACCCCGAAAACTCCGAAACACATACGCCAGTTTTTAGGACTAGCTGGTTACTACAGAAGGTTCATCCAAGACTTTTCCAGAATAGCAAAACCCTTGACTGCATTAACGCATAAAGGGAAGAAATTTGAATGGAATGATGAACAAGAGAAAGCGTTTCAGTTATTGAAGAAAAAGCTAACTACGGCACCTATATTGTCATTGCCTGAAGGGAATGATGATTTTGTGATTTATTGTGACGCATCAAAGCAAGGTCTCGGTTGTGTATTAATGCAATGAACGAAGGTGATTGCTTATGCGTCTAGACAATTGAAGATTCACGAACAAAATTATACGACGCATGATTTGGAATTAGGCGCGGTTGTTTTTGCATTAAAGACTTGGAGGCACTACTTATATGGGGTCAAAAGTATTATATATACCGACCACAAAAGTCTTCAACACATATTTAATCAGAAACAACTGAATATGAGGCAGCGTAGGTGGATTGAATTGTTGAATGATTACGACTTTGAGATTCGTTACCACCCGGGGAAGGCAAATGTGGTAGCCGATGCCTTGAGCAGGAAGGACAGAGAACCCATTCGAGTAAAATCTATGAATATAATGATTCATAATAACCTTACTACTCAAATAAAGGAGGCGCAACAAGGAGTTTTAAAAGAGGGAAATTTAAAGGATGAAATACCCAAGGGATCGGAGAAGCATCTTAATATTCGGGAAGACGGAACCCGGTATAGGGCTGAAAGGATTTGGGTACCAAAATTTAGAGATATGAGAGAAATGGTACTTAGAGAAGCTCATAAAACCAGATACTCAATACATCCTGGAACGAGGAAGATGTACAAGGATCTCAAGAAACATTTTTGGTGGCCGGGTATGAAAGCCGATGTTGCTAAATATGTAGGAGAATGTTTGACGTGTTCTAAGGTCAAAGCTGAGCATCAGAAACCATCAGGTCTACTTCAACAACCCGAAATCCCGGAATGGAAATGGGAAAACATTACCATGGATTTCATCACTAAATTGCCAAGGACTGCAAGTGGTTTTGATACTATTTGGGTAATAGTTGATCGTCTCACCAAATCAGCACACTTCCTGCCAATAAGAGAAGATGACAAGATGGAGAAGTTAGCACGACTGTATTTGAAGGAAGTCGTCTCCAGACATGGAATACCAATCTCTATTATCTCTGATAGGGATGGTAGATTTATTTCAAGATTCTGGCAGACATTACAACAAGCATTAGGAACTCGTCTAGACATGAGTACTGCCTATCATCCACAAACTGATTGGCAGAGCGAAAGGACGATACAAACACTTGAAGACATGCTACGAGCATGTGTTATTGATTTCAGAAATAGTTGGGATCGACATCTACCGTTAGCAGAATTTTCCTACAATAACAGCTACCATTCAAGCATTGAGATGGCGCCGTTTGAAGCACTTTATGGTAGAAAGTACAGGTCTCCGATTTGTTGGAGTGAAGTGGGGGATAGACAGATTACGGGTCCGGAGATTATACAAGAAACTACCGAGAAGATCATCCAAATTCAACAATGGTTGAAAACCGCCCAAAGTCGACAAAAGAGCTACGATGACATTGAAAGAAAAGATATAGAATTTAAAATTGGAGAGATGGTCATGCTTAAAGTTGCACCTTGGAAAGGCGTTGTTCGATTTGGTAAACGAGGGAAATTAAATCCAAGGTATATTGGACCATTCAAGATTATTGATCGTGTCGGACCAGTAGCTTACCGACTTGAGTTACCTCAACAACTCGCGGCTGTACATAACACTTTCCACGTCTCGAATTTGAAGAAATGTTTTGCTAAAGAAGATCTCACTATTCCGTTAGATGAAATCCAAATCAACGAAAAACTTCAATTCATCAAAGAACCCGTCGAAATAATGGATAGTGAGGTTAAAAGACTTAAGCAAAACAAGATACCAATTGTTAAGTTTCGATGGAATGCTCGTAGAGGACCCGAGTTCACCTGGGAGCGTGAAGATCAGATGAAGAAGAAATACCCGCATCTATTTCTAGAAGATTCGTCAACACCTTCAACTGTTTAAAATTTCGGGACGAAATTTATTTAACGGGTAGGTACTGTAGTGACCCGAACTTTTCCATGTATATATATATTAATTGAGATTAATATTTACATGATTAAATGTTTCCAACATGTTAAGCAATCAAACTTGTTAAGACTTGATTAATTGAAATATGTTTCATATAGACAATTGACCACCCAAGTTGACCGGTGATTCACGAACGTTAAAACTTGTAAAAACTATATGATGACATATATATGGATATATATATATAGTTAATATGATACTATGATAAGTAAACATATCATTAAGTATATTAACAATGAACTACATATGTAAAAACAAGACTACTAACTTAATGATTTTTAAACGAGACATATATGTAACGATTATCGTTGTAAAGACATTTAATGTATATATATCATATTAAGAGATATTCATACATGATAATATCATGATAATATAATAATTTAAAATCTCATTTGATATTATAAACATTGGGTTAACAACATTTAACAAGATCGTTAACCTAAATGTTTCAAAACAACACTTACATGTAACGACTAACGATGACTTAACGACTCAGTTAAAATGTATATACATGTAGTGTTTTAATATGTATTTATACACTTTTGAAAGACTTCAATACACTTATCAAAATACTTCTACTTAACAAAAATGCTTACAATTACATCCTCGTTCAGTTTCATCAACAATTCTACTCGTATGCACCCGTATTCGTACTCGTACAATACACAGCTTTTAGATGTATGAACTATTGGTATATACACTCCAATGATCAGCTCTTAGAAGCTCATGTGAGTCACCTAACACATGTGGGAACCATCATTTGGCAACTAGCATGAAATATCTCATAAAATTACAAAAATATGAGTAATCATTCATGACTTATTTACATGAAAACAAAATTACATATCCTTTATATCTAATCCATACACCAACGACCAAAAACACTTACAAACACTTTCATTCTTCAATTTTCTTCATCTAATTGATCTCTCTCAAGTTCTATCTTCAAGTTCTAAGTGTTCTTCATATATTCTACAAGTTCTAGTTACATAAAATCAAGAATACTTTCAAGTTTGCTAGCTCACTTCCAATCTTGTAAGGTGATCATCCAACCTCAAGAAATCTTTGTTTCTTACAGTAGGTTATCATTCTAATACAAGGTAATAATCATATTCAAACTTTGGTTCAATTTCTATAACTATAACAATCTTATTTCAAGTGATGATCTTACTTGAACTTGTTTTCGTGTCATGATTCTGCTTCAAAAACTTCGAGCCATCCAAGGATCCGTTGAAGCTAGATCCATTTTTCACTTTTCCAGTAGGTTTATCCAAGGAACTTAAGGTAGTAATGATGTTCATAACATCATTCAATTCATACATATAAAGCTATCTTATTCGAAGGTTTAAACTTGTAATCACTAGAACATAGTTTAGTTAATTCTAAACTTGTTCGCAAAAAAAGTTAATCCTTCTAACTTGACTTTTAAAATCAACTAAATACATGTTCTATATCTATATGATATGCTAACTTAATGATTTAAAACCTGGAGACACGAAAAACACCGTAAAACCGAATTTACGCCGTCGTAGTAACACCGCGGGCTGTTTTGGGTTAGTTAATTAAAAACTATGATAAACTTTGATTTAAAAGTTGTTATTCTGAGAAAATGATTTTTATTATGAACATGAAACTATATCCAAAAATTATGGTTAAACTCAAAGTGGAAGTATGTTTTCTAAAATGGTCATCTAGACGTCGTTCTTTCGACTGAAATGACTACCTTTACAAAAACGACTTGTAACTTATTTTTCCGACTATAAACCTATACTTTTTCTGTTTAGATTCATAAAATAGAGTTCAATATGAAACCATAGCAATTTTATTCACTCAAAACGGATTTAAAATGAAGAAGTTATGGGTAAAACAAGATTGGATAATTTTTCTCATTTTAGCTACGTGAAAATTTGTAACAAATCTATTCCAATCATAACTTAATCAACTTGTATTGTATATTATGTAATCTTGAGATACCATAGACACGTATACAATGTTTCGACCTATCATGTCGACACATCTATATATATTTCGGAACAACCATAGACACTCTATATGTGAATGTTGGAGTTAGCTATACAGGGTTGAGGTTGATTCCAAAATATATATAGTTTAAGTTGTGATCAATACTGAGATACGTATACACTGGGTCGTGGATTGATTCAAGATAATATTTATCGATTTATTTCTGTACATCTAACTGTGGACAACTAGTTGTAGGTTACTAACGAGGACAGCTGACTTAATAAACTTAAAACATCAAAATATATTAAAAGTTTTGTAAATATATTTTGAACATACTTTGATATATATGTATATATTGTTATAGGTTCGTGAATCAACCAGTGGCCAAGTCTTATTTCCCGACGAAGTAAAAATCTGTGAAAGTGAGTTATAGTCCCACTTTTAAAATCTAATATTTTTGGGATGAGAATACATGTAGGTTTTATAAATGATTTACAAAATAGACACAAGTACGTGAAACTACATTCTATGGTTGAATTATCGAAATCGAATATGCCCCTTTTTATTAAGTCTGGTAATCTAAGAATTAGGGAACAGACACCCTAATTGACGCGAATCCTAAAGATAGATCTATTCGGCCTAACAAACCCCATCCAAAGTACCGGATGCTTTAGTACTTCAAAATTTATATCATATCCGAAGGGTGTCCCGGAATGATGGGGATATTCTTATATATGCATCTTGTTAATGTCGGTTACCAAGTGTTCACCATATGAATGATTTTTATCTCTATGTATGGGGTGTGTATTGAAATATGAAATCTTGTGGTCTATTATTATGATTTGATATATATAGGTTAAACCTATAACTCACCAACATTTTTGTTGACGTTTTAAGCATGTTTATTCTCAGGTGATTATTAAGAGCTTCCGCTGTCGCATACTTAAATAAGGACGAGATTTGGAGTCCATGCTTGTATGATATTGTGTAAAAACTGCATTCAAGAAACTTATTTTTTTGTAACATATTTGTATTGTAAACCATTATGTAATGGTCGTGTGTAAACAGGATATTTTAGATTATCATTATTTGATAATCTACGTAAAGCTTTTTAAACCTTTATTGATGAAATAAAGGTTATGGTTTGTTTTAAAATGAATGCAGTCTTTGAAAAACGTCTCATATAGAGGTCAAAACCTCGCAACGAAATCAATTAATATGGAACGTTTTTAATCAATAAGAACGGGACATTTCAGCATGCACCCTCATGCACCTCGCGTACAACTTCCTCCGCCTCTTTCGGGCCAATGCACCTTAAGTGCGGTCCCAAATAAGTGCCTTAACGCGGACTTTCTTTGCGTCAGCGGAATCTGCAAGAGAAGTGCCATCCCGCAGAAAAGCCACGATGGGCGTCATCCATGTTGAGCTTGATTCCTCAACTGGTGCCACTAAAGGCATCATAACAATGGATTTCGCATTGAGTTCCTCTATTAGAACTTTCTTCCCCATATGATCAAAAGACAAGGCAGCCAGTTTGCTTAGCGCATCCGGTTTCTTATTTTGCCCCCGCATTACGTGGGAGATTTGAAAAGCTTCAAACTGGTCGGCGAGGTTGTGAACAAGCGATAGATATTGCTGCATGGCAATGTCATGCGCTTCGAAATCTCCGCTGACTTGACTGCATACTAGCTTTGAATCCACATAAGCGTGCAAAATTTTAACATTTAACTTATGCCCAATGCGCATACCTGCTAACAGAGCCTCATACTCTGCATCGTTGTTTGTAACAGCAAAATTAAACCGCAATGCGTATGTATGCTCTTCGCCATCCGGGCCTGTTAAAATTACACCCGCACCTGCACCAGATGCGCTGCACGCACCATCTGTGTACAATTTCCATGGTGAAAAAGTTGGTGCAGGTGAATCCTGATGTTCTGCTGATGCCTCGACATCCGCAGGTAATTCTGCTAGGTAATCAGCAAGTATTTGACCTTTAACCGCACTGCGCGAAGAAAAATTTATTTCATGTTCACCTAATTCAACTGCCCACTTAGCCATTCGGCCTGAAATCTCAGGCTTATATAACACCTGAAAGAAAAATGATTGCGTTAGTCAATGCGGTAACCCCGGTCATTGCCGCAAAGTAGGCGTTTACCAACCTGTTTGATTGGTTGATCAGTTAGGACCATGATTGGATGTGCTTGAAAATATCGGCGCAAACGCCGCGCCGTATGGACCAGCGCATATACAAGCTTTTCTATTGGTGAGTAGTTTACTTCGCTTGATGTCAGCGTCTTGCTTACGAAGTAGACCGGTATTTGCGTCTGAGAAAAACCTCAGTCGTTAAATTTCTGCGATATAAATAAAGCATGTAAATTAATGGATTACCTTTCCGCGATCCGCGATGAGAACTGAGCTGACAGCTTCCTTCGATGCCGCGAGGTACATCGTTAGCGTTTCTCCTGATACTGGCACAGTAAGTGTTGGTAATTCTGCAAGCACCTTTTTCATCTCCTGAAAGCCTGATTCTGCTTCCTGAGTCCATACGAAGTCTTTTTTCTTCAAACAATTTTTCAAAGTATTGAAGAATGGTAACTGTCGTTTTGCGGCTTTCGACAGAAACCGTGTGATAGCCGCAAGCTTCCCCGTTAGACTCTGCACATCTTTCTTTGTCTTCGGAGATGGCAAATTATCAATGGCTTCAATCTTTTTGGGATTGGCCTTAATACCCCGCGCTGTCACCACATGACCTAAAAACTTGCCTTCCTCTTCCCCAAAACTACATTTAAGTGGGTTAAGCTTCATGTTGATCCTGCGCAGAGATGCAAACGTTTCCAGGATGTCCGCGAGCATGTCTTCTTCGGTGTTACTTTTAATTACCAAGTCGTCGACGTACGCTTCAAGATTTCTACTGATTTGGTGCTTGAATGCTGCGTCAATTACACGCTGATAGGTCATGCCAGCATTCTTCAAACCGAAAGGCATCTTCGTGTAACAATAAATACCTTGCAGCGTATGAAAAGCGGTCTTGTCCTCATCTTCCGCAGCCATTAAGATTTGGTGATAACCCTTGTATGCGTCCAAAAAACACTTGTACCTAAATCCCGACAGTGATTCCACCTTCCAGTCTATCTCCGGGAGAGGGTAGTTGTCCTTATGACATGCCTTATTAATGTCTTTGAAATCAACGCACATTCGCCAGTTACCGTCAGCCTTTTTTACCAACACAGGATTTGCAACCCATGTCTGATAACGCACTTCCCGCAGAATGTTTGCTTTGACAAGGTTGTCCACCTCTGCGCACAACCAATCACTGCGGTCTAGGGCCATATGCCGCTTCTTTTGCCTAACGGGTGTCAATGATGGATTAACGTTTAACTTATGTTCCGCAATATCCCGCGGAACCCCTGTCATGTCTGACTCACCCCATGCAAAAATATCTGCGTTAGCTGACAGTATTCCATGCAACTTGCCCTTCGTTTCGGCTGACAAGCCTGTGCCGATTTTAATTCGCTTATCCGGATGCAAGCGGTTTGCTATTACTGCACAGTTTGCAAGTTGCTCTCCTACGCTAGGAGCGCTTACAGACGCAACAGAGCCACACAGCTCGGTTGCTTGATGTGACGCAACTGTGGCAACGCCTCCTAGTGTGGGAAACTTAATCAAACCATGCACTACCGATGGGATAATGTTAAAATGCCTTATGAAGTTTCTCCCTAGCAGTGCGTTATATCGTGAAGTTGAACGAACCACATAAAAATCGACCAATTCACGCCTGATCATCTGCGGGTTCCTGTCATCCGCAAGCTCTATCATTAACTCTATTCGGCCTAGCGGCCACGAGTTTTCTCCAGAAAACCCTGATAGCGTAATATCAGGCTGGCGTAACTGTGCTTTGACTTCTGCCGGAAGGAAATGATAACAATGCTCGTACATAATATCGACACCGCTGCCAGTGTCAACATGCATGCGCTTAACCTGGATTCCGCAATCGGGGATGCGACACTTGATGATAATGGGCTCATTAACAGAATCAATTGACATTACAGGAGGGAAAGTGATCGGGAGAAGCTCCCAATCCTGGTGATCATTGTACTTTCTCCGCTGGCTTATTTTCTCTGCGTCAACCATGTTAATGGTTAAGTCGGCATTTTTCGCTTTGTCAACTTTCTGCCACGCGAAATTCTTAGACTTCGGAGCCTCTTCTGCGGCCTTTCCCTTATCCTTTTTAGGTGGTTTTAGATGATCCAATTTGCCCTCGCGAAGCGCTTCCAGAACCCGCTCCATCAAGTTTTTACACCGATTGGTGTCGTGACCATAATCGTCATGAAATTCACAATACTTTGTTTTGTCCCGCTTGCCAAATTCTGTAAGCGGAGTTGGAACCGCGAAGGTCGCGCATACTGGCTCCGTTGCCAAAATTTCCTTGGGCGTTTTGGACAAACTTTTGAGTAGCGCATAGTTCTGATTATTGATGCCGCGCTGATTATTGTTTCGATAATTGCCACTTGATTTCCCTTTATCATTCCTGATAGGACCACCGCTAGGATACCTTCCGCGAGAGTTGTTACCACGATTTTGATCGCGCGAACGATCATCATCGTCCTTCCTCTCGTTGCGTGAGCTAGCTGTTGGGATGTCATTATCTTCGCCACTCTGCATATAGTCGTGACATTCATTAAGCGCCTCAGCATAAGTTGTTGGGACTGTATGGTGCAGACGCCTTACCAGTGTTGGATGACGTTCTGAGTTTATACCATGTATGAGTCCGGAAATCTGTTGCTCTGGTTTGAGATATGGTATACGCAGGCACTCATTAGTATTCCTTGTGAGAAATTCGCCCAAAGATTCCTTGGACTTCTGCGCGATGTCATGGCATTCAATGTGAGTGCGCTTGCATGGTCTCTGATTCTGATATTGCAGCAAAAACTTTGTCCGCAGATCCATAAACTCGGCAATACTACCCGCCGGCAACTTATTAAACCACTCACGAGCAATACCCTGTAGTGTCATAGGAAATATCTGACACGCAACCGGATCCACCCAGCCTTGAGTGCGCATTGCGCCTTCGAAGCGCTGTAAAAAATCAACTGGATCGGTCAGGCCATTGTAAGTACCCAACGTGCTAGGTATCTTTGGTGCTGATGGAAACGGGTATGCGGATATATGCGGAGGAAACTTGTCAAAGGTAGTCGGTAACTCGAAGGGTGGTTTAACAGGATCCCCTTTCAAGTTTGCAAAGAAACGCTTCATCATGTCCTGAACAAAGTCAGGTTGTGAAAATAAGTGAACCATATCAGGAGGTGCGGCTTGCATGAATTGACTTGCAAGATTTTCCTGCCCTTGAACATTTTGCCAAGGTTGACCCTGCGTCTGCGGATATAACCAAGGCTGCTGCATTGGAAAAGAGGGATAACTTGAAGACGCAGAGTACACATGTGGCTGTAAAGGAAGCGAAACCTGTGGCGCAGATATCTACGAAACTTGAGGATACACACTTAAAAGCCCAACTGTATGCGCTGTGCTTTGCTGCTGCGCTGTTATCGGCGCCCAATGAGAGTTTGCATCTGGGATGACACCAAACCCCCAACTATTAAGTAACGCCTGCGCATCCGCAGGAGTTAAAAATTGTGAAACTGGGCGCGGTGGATGCCAAGGTTGCAACGGGGTAAATGACGAATTCTGCTGAATGCTCTGCGTATGCAGAGGTATTGAAACAGTGGTACTGTAAATAGGTACCTGGCCGCAGCAAACCACATGCGGCCCCGTTGTTCCACCGCTAGTGCCTGCAAAGATGACCTTTGGATCCACTGACGAAAAGTCCAGCTGCGTGGTTGTGACTGGTGAGTTTGCTCTTGGCGGTGTAACCCCGTCTGAATATATCGGCTTGTACCTCTGAAAGGGTTCGCCGGATATAGGTGGAGGGTACATCATGTACCCCGCCTGAATAGCCGCCTCCGTAGTCATAACCGGTGTCTGTTGACTACCAGACGGTGCGTTTTGAATATCTGTTTGGGTATGTTCCGATGATTCCTCGGAAGTCATGATACTGTTAAAGAAAAAATTCAAAAATTTTGTAAATAACGAGTCATACA
Source organism: Rutidosis leptorrhynchoides (assembly GCF_046630445.1). Lineage (NCBI taxonomy): Eukaryota > Viridiplantae > Streptophyta > Magnoliopsida > Asterales > Asteraceae > Rutidosis > Rutidosis leptorrhynchoides. The sequence goes on from NC_092335.1 coordinate 654,559,753, forward strand.
ATTCAAAACCTAAAAAGAAAAAGCAATTAAACAGTCTTGAATTAATTCGACTCTCAATGAAAGCACCACTTGATCATGCATATTTTAACCGTGGGGTTTAATATGCCTGCTCAATACGTAAAGAGGGGTTTAAGGATCTTAGAACGTGGCTCTCCGGTCCGGCTACCGTGAATAACCCTGGCCGACATGATGATGTCGGCAGGGTGGCCAAGTGATTAAGTCCACCTCCGATAACGGTCGTCGATCAAGAGGCCCCAAATAAGGTCGTAGGTACTAGCTTACAAAAGACTAACCTGTTAACCTTGGAAAGATGCTGAATGATGCTGTTTTTACGTGATGTGTATCGTATGCGATGGTTACATAATGTGCTGTGTCTGGTAAACGATGATTAGGGTTTGTATTTATAGGCAAACCCTAATTCTAGAACCGTCCCAGATCATGATAATCTCATCCATAACTGACTCCCCCGAATCACGGATATAATTATGGAAAAGATATTTACTTGACAGCTAAGCAACCGCCGTACCGGGAACAAAGGCATTCGCACGCCGCATACCGCACACAAGAACACACATACGCACAATAGTGATTGTCCGCATACATTTGCGGTGCGCCTGCGGGTTGCGGTATCATTAACTAGAAATATCGGGGAAAAAAAAATTCAATGTTGACGTAGAGTATTATGATCATACATGATGATCTTTAAATTGTTTGGTTGAATATTAATTAGAGAAATGCCAAAATTTGACGGTAACGAAATAAAAGGAAATGAGTTAACTTCACATCTCTAATATTGAATTTTACCGGTTTACCCTTTTATATTAATCATATCTCTTAAATTAAATCACAACAATAACAACATGCCCAATCTCACATGCGTGAGGTATGGGGGAGGTGAGACGTAGACAACCCTTCCTCTATCCTAGAAAAAAGAGAAATCATTTCTCCACCCCGAGTGAAACACTCACAAGAGTAGAGAAAGTCCCCCTCTCTCTGTTCGACGAATAAAGAGATTGCTTCCAAAAGGATCTCCGGCCCAAAAAGTAGTAGGAAAAAAAAGTAAATAATTTAAATAAATAGAGATAAATAAATAAACAAAAAATAATAAAATCGAGACGCCATGAAAATGGTAGGAGCGAGTTTCCATGAGTTTTAAAATCAAGCATGGAGTTCAATATAGCCACTAAGCGGCGGTCAAGTCACCAATAAATCGACGCTTGGTGTTGCCACCAATAATGGGCCGTATATATATGTATGTATGTATATATAAAAATAAAAATAGTAATAATAATACACCAGAATATATATATATATATATATATATATATATATATATATATATATATATATATATATATATATATATATATATATATATATATATATATATATATATATATATATATATAAGGGAACGTACCTTAGGCAGCTGTGCAGGGCTCCAGACATAACGAGAAATGCTACACTAAAATAACAATAAACATAGATGTCCACAAACTAACAACCAGAAACACTCCTAAACATACATAACTACAGACATGATGCATTCGGTTATGATTAGTTCTTGCAGTTCTTGATATTTTCATGCTTCTCAAATGAACCTAACCCTATATATGGGATGTATTTACCTTATTGTGTTAGGGGCATCCATGTTAATCGATCGAAATTCCTGATGCATTCGGGTTCACCTTCAAACTCGATCATTGATGTAACTATGCTCAAGGGATGCTAAGCTATTTTTGCTATTGAATTTGGAGATATTTTGTTTGGATTAGCACATTTAAAGTTCATAGTGAATTCGATTTCCTATAATTCATTTTGATTTTGCCATCGTAAGAATAAAATGCATGAATCACTTTCCTTTTTATTAAAGTACAATTATTATTAGTGGTACCAATTTCTTCCACTCAATTATTTTCATCCATGCAAATTTATTTTAAAATTTTAAACATGATTAAGGGGATATGTAATATCTATCTTCTATATAATTATATAAAGCTGATATATAATTATATAAAGCTGATGTCATCATTAAGCTAATTACTCTTTAATTTTCATAATGATAATGTTATAATTATATGTTAATTTAATTAAAAAATAATACGAAATTTTTTATAAAAAGAAATACTAATCTCTTCTAAATTGTAATTTTAATTTTCTAAAACAATTTAACAGACATTTATTATTACTAATTATTATTATTATTATTAAAAATATAAATACTCAACTTTGAGCGAACTTTATTATTATTATTATTATTATTATTATTATTATTATTATTATTATTATTATTATTATTATTATTATTATTATTATTATTATTATTATTATTATTTAATTTTAGTATAATAATTATAATTATAATTATTATATCATTAATATTCAAATATGAGTTTTTTTACAAAATTAATTACATTACATATGCATGCGAAAATACATGTCTCTATATATTTGTAAAATAACGACAAGTTTCTTAGTCAAACGGGTCATTAAAATAAATGACTTTAGCATTTACATTCACTTAATACCTAAAACATGTCATTAAATTATTTCGTTTAAACAACCCCGTGATTTCACGAGTCATTTTACTAGTTATAAATATATCATTACAAAATATCTCAGTATTGTTCTGTTCACGAGATTATTTTATTTCATATATTACAGAGGCATTTTGATCTTTTTACTCCTCCGGATATTTGCCACTTCTTTTCCATCTCCAACCCATTGTTTTGATGAAATGGGTGTGTCGGTTCTGATCATCTACTCTCTGGCTTTTCTTGTTTGATTTCAACCGTAATCTATAAAACATTTAGAAAGAATAAAGATGATTTTTTGGTAAATAATATTGAGAAGTCAAAGGCTTAGAATAGGGAATGTAAAAATCCATAAATACTCATGTTCTCATTGTTTTTATTGGTGAAAATGTTCTCACTTGGATGTTACCCACTTCGTATTACTCCATACATTATATATATATATATATATATATATATATATATATATATATATATATATATATATATATATATATATATATATATATATATATATATATATATATATATATATATATATATATATATATATATATATTATTATTATAAAGCGTGTGACAATAATCCTACGTGGCGGCTTCTGAATTAATCTGAATTAAATTTGCACACGTGTCATTTTCTCAATTAAACTAAATTAAATAATAATAACTTCCTAAAATAACTCTTTCCTTAATTTTATAACTTCTAATTATTAAAACTTGAAAAATTATATTCGTACTCAAACTTAATTTATCTCACACTCTTACTTGTCACCATGCATGGCTCATCCACATTACCACGTCGATAAATAAAAACTGCCATCATTTATTAATTTCGGTAATAATTATATTCGCCATACAATCTCATCTAAATATCAAATCTGCTTGCAACTAAACACCCTTTAATAAAACACATTTAACGAATTAATTTTAAGAGCTTTATATATTTAACAATGGAGGTCATAGAAGTTACTCGAGAAGAAAGAGGATATGAGGTAGTATTTAAGAAGGATAAAAAAGTAATTAATTAATTGTTAGGTATATTTTTATATGATAAAATTAAAATAATAATATAATAAAAAAACTATTGAATTCCGTAAATTTAGAAATATAGAATAACTACCCAAAAAATTAGGGGGAGGTTACCTATCTACGTGGAGGGGCTAGGTAATGTGTCAATTCTTGTGTAAAATAAATTGTGTTAAAATTGAGTGATTGTAGAATACTCTTAAAATGAATATTTATTTGAATCCATAAATTAAGTTGAGATTCAAGGGACCAATGAGATGGCGATATGTGGCGCGAAAATAACATGTGTTTAGAAAAAAAATTCAAAATATATTTTTTTCCCGAATTTTTTTAAAATTTTTTAATTTTTCAAAAAAAAATTTCAATTTTCTTTTTTACAATCACATGTGATTTACTTGCACAATCACATGTGATCGAATAGTTCAATCACATGTGATTAGATTTGACATACATAATCACATGTGATTGGGTTTACAATCGCATGTGATTGACATGCAGAATCACATGTGATTGTAAAAAAATATTTCGTAGAAAAAAAAATTCGAGAAAAAAATTTCAAAGAAAGTTTTCGGATTTTTTTTTCATTTTTTTTTCAATCACATGTGATTTTCCACATGTCGCGCTCTCATTGGTCTCTTGGATTTCAAGAAAATTAATGGATGCAAGGGATTACAACTCTTCCTCTTAAAACTCATACGTGTGTATTAGATGAGAATTGTTTTTATTTTTTTAATTTTTTTCTTTAAAAGATGTGTATTAGATGAGATAATATCATGTAAATAAACACGTAATTATATAATAATGACTTCAATGTATATCTAATTTTTTTATGTTGATATTCTATTCAATTATCTATTTTAATACTTTAGTTTTCATTTTTACATTATATTATTATTATTATTATTATTATTATTATTATTATTATTATTATTATTATTATTATTATTATTATTATTATTATTATTATTATTATTATTATTATTATTATTATATTATTATGTTCTTAAATTTTAAATTTTTATTGTTTCATATACAAAGTAAATATCGTTACTTTTAAACAATTTTTCATTTACATTAGATTTTATACATTATAATTAAGACTATCGACAGCTAATATTTTAAAATTTATATCTTTTAACTGCACAGGCTCAAAACCATATACTTCATTTGAAGACGATCACTCGATCATTTCAATTTATTTATAAATTGGTTTGTCAATATTAGATGATGATCATGATGTTTTCGAAATTCAGTCACCGATTTTTAAGTACCTTAATCATTCAATACTATTACACGTATATTTTTTTGCTCATTAATCGCCGTGCAACATATGGGTTATTTACATTTAAGAAAATATAATATAGTACGACTTCAAAATTTAATTATCACTCGTCAAATTTAATATTTTAATAATTAAAGGCTACTATATTTATATTTATAAATAAATAATATGTCACATTAATGTGCTCATAATCTATGCGTTAGTATTTAATACTAATGTTTTCGATACAAAGGTTATTAGTTTAAACGATTTTTTCATTATAATTATAATATACATTTGATAAATATCAATAGTGACGTTATCAAATATTAATTTATACAACTGTCGTGCAATGACAGGCTCACGTAAGTATTCAATACTAATACTTTTGATATAAATATTATTAGTAATAAATAATTTTTTCATTGTAAGTGTATTATAGATTTGATAAAATATCAATATTAACGTTATTGAATAGTAATTTGTACAACAACCGTGCAACGCACGGGCTCATAACATTAGTATATATATATATATATATATATATATATATATATATATATATATATATATATATATATATATATATATATATAGGGTGAGGATCCCTTGAGAACTCAATTTTCCAGGGAACTGTGAGAACTAGGTACTGACAAAATTTTTGGCGGCCGAACAAAATTAGGGTTAGTCGAACAAATATTGTGCTGCATCTTTTTTGTGTAGAACAAAAAGTTGTAGAACAAAAAATGTAGAATACGTTCGACTTAGTCAATTTTTGTTCGAATTAGTCAATTTTGTTCGAATTGCTCTATAGAAATTGTAAAAATTGATTGTAGAACATCATGTTCTACATGATGTAATGTAGAACTAATTTTATTGCATCTAACAAAATTGTTCGACCTGACTCAAATTGTTCGAATTCAACATTTTTTGCTCGAACGCACTTCAAATTGTAGAATCAAGATGAAGAAGGAAAAATTGAAGGTGCAAAGCTTAATTAAATGCATACTAACCTCAATTAGATATTTAATTACATTATTGTAATTGTGATCATCAAAATTATAAACTTTTAAATAAGCCACAATGTAGAGTACGTCATCATGCACCAAGTTTGAGAAATAATCAAATTAACTGAAATCATCATCATCATCATTATTATTATCATCAGCAACTTCATCGCTATCATCATCATCATCATCATTCACCATCATCATCTCACATGGGGAGCACACAAAAAAACAACGATGGGGATTTGAACATGTAATTGAGTGATATACATACGTCCATGAAATCAGATGATATATTGCAAATTTAAATGATGATAAGATAATCAGTGATTTGAGATTTTAGAGAATTGAGAATATGAAAGAATTGGGGATCTGATACTTTTGTGGGTAGGTAACTACTTTTGTGGGTAGGTAAGTAAGAAGAAGTAAGATTAAGGAGAACTGTCATACTGAATGTATAACCAAACAAAAAATGCATCTAAAAACCAAAAATTGAAATTGTTCGACTACCTATATATATATGTGTGTGTGTGTATATATATATATATATATATATATATATATATATATATATATATATATATATATATATATATATATATATATATATATATATATGTGTGTGTGTGTGTGTGTGTTCAAATGAGAACGTTCTCATATTTATCTTTTGTGAGAAGAGATCTGAACCACAAATCTCAATTAGTTGATTTAAATTAAATTAAAAATATAAAAAACATGATAGGGGTGTAATAGTCAATTGGCTTAAGAGTCATGTGTCAAATACGTAATACAAAAGTATAAATCGATACACCCATTTCCTATTCTGTAGGAACATGAACCCATTTCATATTTTATAGTACCATGATCCATTAACATCTCAATTCTAAGTTTACCAGCCATTTTTTAAACTCTGAAGAAAAAAAACATTGAATTTTTGTTTACGATAGTAACAACAGATCATTCATCCGTATCAAATATTTTATTAGATACGAATCATAAAATGACAGGTTATGTAGACGTTGAAGACCATTTCTAAATTAGATACTATTTTATAGCATCATCATTGCATTACATCAATTTATAGTAACATCCATTTTAATCTCAAAAACCTATCTTTCATCCATTTCAAACAGTAACTTTTATTTTAATTTCAATGATGATGCACGTTTCTTTAATTTAAGTAATCCAACCTTTAAGCATCCACTTTTAAGCCTTTCTAAAAAAAATCATCCACTTATAATCATCCATAACTGCATTCATAAGACCATAACAATATAATTATTGGACATGCATATGCATCCTTTGATTTATCGAATAAATATATATCATCCATATACTAGTATTAAGTTACGTTGGTTACTATCATCCATATATTATGTTAATTGTATTGTATCCAAAACCATCCAATAATCCAGTATATATTTTTAACGGATGATGCCATGTTTACTAATGCATCACTTTTATTGAATACTAGCAAGATGTATATGAAATTAATGAGGATTTAAAACTGAATTTAAGTGTGTAATTATATTTATTAGAGGTATCAACAAAATAAGAAACTTATAATTAATGAAATCAGTGGGAAAGTCTGTCGAGGGTTTAATGGAAGGAGGAGTGGGTCCATAATATTTGTTAGGGATGAATAAAATTACATTTATATCCTTTTGACAGTTTTTAAATTTAAATTTTGATCTTTCATCATCTAAATCATCCTACGGTCCAGATCTATTCTCATTTTATATATATATATATGAGAACATTCTCATGGAATTAACACCATATATATATATATATATATATATATATATATATATATATATATATATGTGTGTGTGTGTGTGTGTGTGTGTGTGTGTGTGTGTGTGTGTGTGTGGAAATTGCAAATACAGAGATAGTTAGTGTTTCAATAAGAACACTCCTATTCTTATTACTAGCTATATATATATATATATATATATATATATATATATATATATATATATATATATATATATATGTGTGTGTGTGTGTGTGTGTGTGTGTGTGGAAATTGCAGAGATAGTTAGTGTTTCAATAAGAACACTCCTATTCTTATTACTAGCTTAAAACCCGCAAGATTTGCGGGGTTCGATAATAAAAGTTACAAAAATAATACATTATTTATGATAACATCAATTAAAACGACAAATAATGTGTATAAGAAATAAATTAAGGCAAAGTAAAAAATTGACAATATATACTTCAAATGGCAACAATATTCATAAAATGGAACGTTCATTGATAAAGTGCAAATGCAACTGTACTTTTGAAATTCAAGATAACATGTTCAAACATATACTATTAGTGAGTAATGTCCTAAAATGTCGCACACCTTATACCAACCAAAAGATCTTAAAACTTTATTTACTTATTACTTATCTAAGCTTGTAGAAACTTGCTCATTGATATCGGCTAAAAGTCACGTTTTTACCTCTGATATTGAGCCTTAAAACCATAAAGTTCCAAACTTTGTCGGCAAAATAATCGCTTGTTCAGTTAGTTTTGTAGATTAAGTGATTACGAAGACGATGCAAAAAGAATCAAGAGAATCGGAGCTAAAACGAAGATTCTAAAGCGAAAACGGTGAAAGATAAGAAACCAAGTTACGATCAAGGAAATCAAGTTACGATCCAGTGAAAACAGAAAATCAGGGCAGGCCATACGGCTTGCCATAAGGCCTGCCACTGTGAAAAACGGCCTGCCATACGGTCAATGCAAACGGGCACAACAAACGGCTTGCCAACCCATACGGCCTGGCAAAACGGCCTGCCATACGGCTTGCCAACCGTATGCAGGCCAAATCCAAGTCTATTTAAAGGGCTTTTTGTCATCCATTTTCAACACACCTCTTTTCACTCTCTCACTACAATACACTTTCTCACACCAGAGCTTTTAAGGCCTTCTCACCTCCGAGCGGGAAATTAAGTACTGAAACGACTCAAAACCGTTTAATTAAAACCGGCCAATTTTTTTTATAGACAGGAACGGCGCACCAAACCTAGGTGCGGCACTTTTGAGACCCAAGAGCGGCGCTTTTGATGCCAAAAGCGGCGCTTCTACTGCCTGATGAAAAACACCACCAAAGACTGACTGAGAGCGGCGCTTTTAGTCCAAAAGCGGCGCTCCTGTACCTGGGAAGTGCAGTTTCGAATTTTGACTAAGTGTCATCCCAACCCGAATACTCCAACACAAGTATACACTCAAAAATCCCAAGCACAAGTCCAATATGACTCAAAATACATTTAACTCATAAAATAAAAGTATTTATACACAAAGTGGGCACAACGACACTTGGGACTCCAACGACCCGTTAAATACATTAAAGTAACGATTTCGACCCAAATGAGTTTAATTTCCAAACAAACGCAGAGCATGATGTTTGGGGATAAACTACCCAATCCTAGGTCGAATCCAAAAGTAATCCAAGCAAGCAACCAAAAGGGAAATCATCTAAATCCCGAGCATACCCTTGCCAAATCTGCTTCCGAACCTAAAAATGTAAACAACGAGAGGGTAAGCTAATGTTTAATAAATGCAATACTTATACATATACATATATAGTTTACCTACATGCATCCACTTACAATTACCATGCAAACAATGCATAAACGAGCTAGTATTCACCAAAATATAACTAGCAACCACGTTAGTATATAAATCACCACGAATATAAACTAAATATAACAAGGTATAAACATGCTAACCATTTTCCCGCTTTGGTACTACCGACTTGTAGTCGACCAATATCGCCGAGTCCAACTCGCAATGATGTCACCGACTTGTGAACCATCATAAGTTGTCACCGACTTGTGAATCACCTATCACGACATAAGGGGTCACCGACTTGTGAACCACCATGAGGTGTCACCGACTTGTGAATCACCATAGGGTGTCACCATACTTGTGAGTCACCCGCCAACACATACGAGGTCACCGACTTGTGAACCTCCTTGAGGTGTCACCAACTTGTGAATCACCATAGGGTGTCACCGACTTGTGAATCACCCACCAAGACATACGAGGTCACAGACTTGTGAACCTCCTTGAGGTGTCATCGACTTGTGAATCACCATAGGGTGTCACCGACTTGTGAATCACCCACCAAGACACTACCGAATCGTAGTTCACATCACGTGTACTATCAATAAATTACCGGCTTGTGACATAACACCAATACTCACGATGTGGCACCGAAGACCCACATCTCGTACGAGTAAATAAACTACATACGTACATGTATAAATATTCCACTCACCTTAGCTCTTGATGAATGCAACTGAATACTCTGCAATTCGTCAATAGAATGTACCTATTTCATTTATCACATAACAACAACACAATTAGGGTGGATTTACAAACCACCCCAAATTGACCCTACGTGACATTTCGACCTAAATGCACTTCCAAGCATAACCCGCGCTCAACTAACCAATAATCACTAACACAAGTGAAAATGACCCTAATTCACCAATCAAATCAAATCAAAAGTGTTAAACACTTATCTTACCCAATTTGACACACCAACCCTAATTTTGACCCATTTCAAAATTAGTCAACCAAACACACCATAATGGGTTTCAACACATCCATAATCACTAAACCTAGTGATTAAACCCATTTTGCAAGTCTTAAACTTGACCAAAACATCAACCAACCCAAAATCCACCAACAACCATATAAAACCCGATTACTAGCATCACTAAACTCAATTCATGAGTGTAAATGGATTTCTCAACAATTTAAGTTCAAACCCTAACTTTGAATATCAAATCAAACAATGAAATCCAGAGTTAGAACTTACCAGCACTACCACAACGTAGCCGTGAACAAGGTGAACAAATTTAACTCTTGCGACTTGACCCGATTCACTCTTCTTCTTCCTCAAATCTCTAAATCTCTCTCTAGAAATCTCCTTCTTTCTCTAAGATGAGATGAGAGAGTTGTGTAGATGTGAAAATGATCCAAAACTAAATCCAAATCTGATGTTATGGCTACAAATCTGTCCTCAAGTGAAATGACACAAATACCCCTCATTTAACTCTTTAAAATTTCAAACAGCACCCAATCAGGACCAAAAGCGGTGCTCTTGGCCCAGGAGCGGTGCTCCTAGAGCCTTCGAGCTAACAACTTGAAATTAAAAACATTCAGGATCAAATTACGGTCGTCTGGGCTTTTGATTCACCTCAATCAGAGTTCGTATGAGGAAATTATGGCCCAAACGGTGAACGCGCGCATAACCTTGCTGCACACACCAAACTTTTGCACATCAAATTCCCGACACTCCCAAAAATTCACGCTACGAAAAAACGGGGTGTTACAACTCTCCCCTACTTAAATTGGATCGCGTCCCCGCGATCTAAACCTCATCGAGAACAAGGAAAGTACGCCTTCCTCAACTTTCGAGTTCTCAAACAACCCTGGACCCTTCGATGCCGCCATTGCATCCTATAAGTCCCACTTCCTTGAAATGTAACGTTTTATGTAACATCCTCAATCGGGCCTAGTATATATATATATATATATATATATATATATATATATATATATATATATATATATATATATATATATATATATATATATATATATATATATATATATATATATATATATATATATATATATTGCCCTTTAGTTGGTGTTGTGTTATTATATGCTTTTATTTTTATTTGATATTTATTATTATTTAATGATGTGGTTAGGAACAATTTGTGACAAGGGTCATAGAACAGGTTTGTTTATTTAATTTGGACTTCGTTTGGGTTGCCAAATGATGTACGAAAGATATTAGATGACTGATAAATACACGTGTGTTGCACAGTGTGAGATTTTAACCCACTATAGATGACTAGTGCTGCTTCTTTCCTCATTTTTTTTCCAGAATCCTCCACACACACCAAACACCCTCGTTCTTCATCTCCTTCACCTACTTTAAACCCTAATCTTTAATCCTTATTCTTGAGCTCAAATCTTTTACATTATCTTGTTCCTTGTGATTTACTGATTCTATCAAGGTAAGAATCACAAGATTTCATGCTTTAATCTTTAAGAAATTTGAGTTTTTGTGTAAGTTTTTACAAAATAAGTAATTTGGGTCAAAATGGTTAGATTTGATGTTGTTTGAGTTCAAATCTTGTGGATTTATGTTTCTACATGTTTAGTGTCTTCGATTTGGTCAGTTTTGAGGTCGTAATCGAGCTCTAGAGCAAGAATTGGATGAAGTTGGGTGAAACCCGTCACTTTGTCTTCAGCTTCTGCAGATAAACACAGTCGACTGAGTGTCTCGAGACACTCGACCGACCGACTCGACCATCGACCGAGTATGTATGACCCACGGCCGAGTGTGTTTGTGAGAGACCATCGACCGAGTGACTAGACACTCGGCCGAGTGAGTGTAGACAGTCGGTTGACTGTGTATGACAGTCGACCAGAGTGTCTTTGGCAGTGAAATATTTTACTAAGTGTTGATTTTGAGCCGTTATGCTGCCCGTTTGTATTTTGATGATCAGGATGTAAATTTTAAAAATGCATAAGTGCTAAGCAATAAATTTTAGCGAACGCTTTTTGATACAAAAATTTCTGTACTGTGTTATTTGGTGTTAACAGACAGTAACTAACTTGATTTGCCTTATGTTCAGGTGATAAGGATAAAGAAGCCGCTCAGTAGTAGATTATCTGAGCTGGTTGCTGGTAATTGGTGAGTGGGACTAACTGGAGAATATAGTATATAGTAGCATGTTATATTATGATTGCCATGCTTGTTAGATATACTTAATGTTGTGGTTAGTTAGTACGTTGTGATGACTGCATGTTAGTAGATGTTTGTCTGCTGGAGCCCAGTGCGTCCCTATTGTGTGGTAGTCTCGGTAGGAGAGATCAACCTGCGGGTTGGGTTCCTCATGTGGTAGCCTAGACAATCGAGGTGTATATATATGTGAATGATGCGTCCGTCGCGTGTGGAATATATATATACACACGGTAGTGGAGGAACTTCTGGTAAGCCCCAGTCCGATTAACTGATGGTTAATGGTTTGGCCGAGCTGCCAGAGTCTCTGTAGATGGTACTTGGGTGATGTTTATGTGTTAGACTATGTGACATGATTAGTATAACAGATTCTGTATACTATTGTCTGTAGTTAGTTGTACTCACTTAGCTTCGTGCTAATCCCTCACATCTTCCCTGCATGTTATGGATTTGTTGTATGATACTTATCAGGGTGAAGATGGGATGTTGGAAGATATGTTTGACAAAGCCAGAAACTCTGATGTCGTGTCTTTTTTTTTTTAAAGCTGTTTTATTGTTTAAAATAACACCCGGACTTTTATATATTAAGGTGTTTATAATTATTAAGTGGATTTTTATATTATGTATTTGATAAACAGGTCTTCCGCTGTATTTAAAAAAAAAAAAAACAGGGGTGTTACATTTTACCCATACGACGATCCTCCATAATTCCTCGGCACACTCTAATTTTACCACTTAGAGTATCCTCGCCAACCGTCAACTAATTTGGGTCATCCACACCACGCACACTGTGATGAAACTTCCCACAACTCTTCGGTAACTACAACCGACACGCAACCTTGCACGACTCGCAACTCGTCCACCAATTCCCTATGAACATCGTTTCAATCGTCCGTTAAGGATGATCTCGTTACTTCTCACGCATACAAGTCCTCAATACCCTAGAGAACTCGCTCGAACACGCTCTACACTAATATATCTCTACACGAGACAGTCAAAATCAACAATCTACGTCCCTAGCTCGCTCACCAACGGGACGACTTCCGACAGATCGCTCGAGAATGCCTAATAAACTGAGGCAACACCGTACTTTCTGGGTACATATGTAACGACCCGACTTTTTCGACTTGCTTTTGTGCTTTCACGAAACTGCGTATTTGTGCGTACTGAGCTAAATTATACTCTGGGATCTTACTACATGTGGATTACTTTCGTTTATATGTAAAAATGTGTCATTAAGTACGTAGGTTACTTAACTTGATCCCCGGAAGCCTTTACGACCGTTAGTGTCACTTAACGTTTAGAACGAGCTATGTTTGTCAGTACACGTTTAACTTTGGTCATAATTGGAATATTATGACTACGAAATACTAATTGTTATTTTATAATAACAATTACTTGGGCTTTTTGGATGCTTAATTACGCTTAGTAATTTACTAGAACATACTAGTTAGTCTTGTTGGACTTTCTACCTTGTTGGACTTTAGCCCACCCTACTCTAGCTAGTGGACTATTTAATTAGCCCAATTATGAGTGGATTATGACCCAATTATATGTAAGATAAATGCTAATTTATAAGAGCCAACATACTAGCATTTTTGCTTACCATTATCCTTAATGTTGCATGGGATCCTAACAATAATCACCACCTTTAGACCACCACCAATCAAAAAGCAACTTGTCCCCCTCTTTTGTCCCCCTAAAGTCGATGGCCAAAGGGCCTCCCCACCCCTATAAATATCAAGCCATTTGCTCACATTTCACACTTGATTTCATTCTCATTTTTCACACACTTGTTCTCTTATTTTCTCTCTAGTCTTTCTCACTCTAAAACATGTAAGTTTCTTCTTCTTCTTCTTCTTCTTCTTCTTCTTCTTCTTCTTCTTCTTCTTCTTCTTCTTCTTCTTCTTCTTCTTCTTCTTCTTCTTCTTCTTCTTCTTCTTCTTCTTCTTCTTCTTCTTCTTCCTCCTCCTTTCTTGGTCACGACATCATCATCGTTGGAAGATCAAGCTCTTTAGCTTTTAGATCTTGTTATATCTTGTAGATGCAAATTTGGATTTGAATCCTTCAAGAACATGGAAGATTCAAGCTTCCTAGCTTTGAATCTTCACTTATTTGTTAGATCTACATCTTTTAGCTTATAATCTTTGTATTTTGTTGTAAGGATCCAAAATTGTGTAACGACGTGCTAAAAATTCTGACCTACTCGCACTTAAACCGTTTCCACGGTCAAACGAAGACGAGTTAGGTTCTGAAAATTGGACAGCGGTTAGAGGACTCAGATACGGAGCCATGGACACTGACTACGCGTCTTTTCGATTTGTATAGAGGTCGTAACAGCTGTCCAAAGTCAGCCTTTTTTTTCGATCTCTATTCTTGTTAAACTTACTTTAGCTTTGATGATGATGATGACACATAAACTTAATTTATGCACTTTTAAACTTATGGGGACAACATACTGACCTAGTGACCTTTGACTTAGGTTGACGACCTTTCAGACCGACTTATTACCTGCATACGTTTCATATCAACTTTTACTGCTTATTCACTGTGAGTTATAGCATCCTTTTTTACTTTAACTATTTTTGGGACTGAGAATACATGCGCTTTGTACATTTTAGATACTAGACATGAGTATTTAAACTTTGTATATGTGTGGGTAACATAACGGCACAAAGATTCCCCTTAGCTCGGTAACGTTTAATCATTGGTTTCCTAACCGTGAACGCGAATCTTAGATATGGATCCATAGGGTTTGACATCCCCACTCAGGCTAGTCGCGCTAGCATTCAACGGGTGTTTAATACTTCGAGGAAAAACACACTCGCCAAGTGCACTTTTAGGGGGTGATATACATACGTTAAGTCTAGTTACCGGGTGCCCACGGTTAAGCATATACTTTTCATACTGATTTAAACTGCTGATTGAAGCACTGAAATCTCGTGGTCTACATTACTTTACTGATTACAAACTATAGCTCACCAACATTCGTGTTGACTTTTAAGCGTGTATTTCTCAGGTGCTTAGACGATATTGCTTCCGCAGTTAGACTTACTGTCTTGGTGTTATAGACGAGCTAGTATTCACCAAAATATAACTAGCAACAACGTTAGTATATAAATCACCACGAATATAAACTAAATATAACAAGGTATAAACATGCTAACCATTCTCCCGCTTTGGTACTACCGACTTGTAGTTGACCAATATCGCCGAGTCCAACTCGCAATGATGTCACTGACTTGTGAATCATCATAAGGTATCACCGACTTGTGAATCACCTATCACGACATAAGGGGTCACCGACTTGTTTAAATGTCCCGTTCATATTGATTATAAACGTTCCATATTAATTGATTTCGTTGCGAGATTTTGGCCTCTATATGAGACGTTTTTCAAAGACTGCATTCATTTTTAAAACATCCATAACCTTTATTTTATCAATAAAGGTTTTTTTTAAAAAAATATTACGTAGATTATCAAATAATGATAATCTAAAATATACTGTTTACACACGACCATTACATAATGGTTTACAATAGAAATATATTACATCGACATATGTTTCTTGAATGCAGTTTTTACACAATATCATACAAACATGGACTTCAAATCTTGTCCTTATTTTAGTATGCAACAGCGGAAGTTCTTAATATTCACCTGAGAATAAACATGCTTTAAACGTCAAAAAAATGTTGGTGAGTTATAGGTTTAACCTATATATATCAAATCGTAACAATAGACCACAAGATTTCATATTTCAATACACATCCCATACATAGAGATAAAAATCATTCATATGGTGAACACCTGGTAACCGACATTAACAAGATGCATATATAAGAATAACCCCATCATTCCGGGACACCCTTCGGATATGATATAAATTTCAAAGTACTAAAGCATCCGGTACTTTGGAGGGGGTTTGTTAGGCCCAATAGATCTATCTTTAGGATTCGCGTCAATTAGGGTGTCTGTTCCCTAATTCTTAGATTACCAGACTTAATAAAAAGGGGCATATTCGATTTTGATAATTCAACCATAGAATGTAGTTTCACGTACTTGTGTCTATTTTGTAAATCATTTATAAAACCTGCATGTATTCTCATCCCAAAAATATCAGATTTTAAAAGTGGGACTATAACTCACTTTCACAGATTTTTACTTCATCGGGAAGTAAGACTTGGCCACTGGTCGATTCACGAACCTATAACAAATATGTACATATATATCAAAGTATATTCAAAATATATTTACAACACTTTTAATACATTTTAACTGATTCGTTAAGTCATCGTTAGTCGTTACATGTAAGTGTTGTTTTGAAACCTTTAGGTTAACGATCTTGTTAAATGTTGTTAACCCTATGTTTATAATATCAAATGAGATTTTAAATTATTATATTATCATGATATTATGATGTATGAATATCTCTTAATATGATATATATACATTAAATGTCGTTACAACGATAATCGTTACATATATGTCTCGTTTCAAAATCAATAAGTTAGTAGTCTTGCTTTTACATATGTTGTTCATTGTTAATATACTTAATGATATGTTTACTTATCATAATATCATGTTAACTATATATATATATATATATATATATATATATATATATATATATATATATATATATATATATATATATATATATAGTTAACATGATATTATGATAAGTAAACATATCATTAAGTATATTAACAATGAACTACATATGTAAAAGCAAGACTACTAACTTAATGATTTTGAAACGAGACATATATATGTCATCATATAGTTTTTACAAGTTTTAACGTTTGTAAATCACCGGTCAACTTAGGTGGTCAATTGTCTATATGAAACCTATTTAAATTAATCAAGTCTTAACAAGTTTGATTGCTTAACATGTTGGAAACACTTAATCATGTAAATAACAATTTCATTTAATATATATATAAACATGGAAAAGTTCGGGTCACTACAGTACCTACCCGTTTTCGTCTCGAAATTTTAAGCAGTTGGAGATGTTGACGTATCTTCTGGAAATAAATGCGGGTATTTCTTCTTCATCTGATCTTCTCGTTCCCAGGTGAACTCGGGTCCTCTACGAGCATTCCATCGAACCTTAACAATTGGTATCTTGTTTTGCTTAAGTCTTTTAACCTCACGATCCACTATTTCGACGGGTTCTTCGATGAATTGAAGTTTTTCGTTGATTTGGATTTCATCTAACGGAATAGTGAGATCTTCTTTAGCAAAACATTTCTTCAAATTCGAGATGTGGAAAGTGTTATGTACAGTTACGAGTTGTTGAGGTAACTCAAGTCGGTAAGCTACTGGTCCGACACGATCAATAATCTTGAATGGTCCAATATACCTTGGATTTAATTTCCCTCGTTTACCAAATCGAACAACACCTTTCCAAGGTGCAACCTTAAGCATGACCATCTCTCCAATTTCAAATTCTATATCTTTTCTTTTAATGTCGGCGTAGCTCTTTTGTCGACTTTGGGCGGTTTTCAACCGTTGTTGAATTTGGATGATCTTCTCGGTAGTTTCTTGTATTATCTCCGGACCCGTAATCTGTCTATCCCCCACTTCACTCCAACAAATCAAAGACCTGCACTTTCTACCATAAAGTGCTTTAAACGGCGCCATCTCAATGCTTGAATGATAGCTGTTGTTGTAGGAAAATTCTGCTAACGGTAGATGTCGATCCCAACTGTTTCCGAAATCAATAACACATGCTCGTAGCATGTCTTCAAGTGTTTGTATCATCCTTTCACTTTGCCCATCAGTTTGCGGATGATAGGCAGTACTCATGTCTAGACGAGTTCCTAATGCTTGCTGTAATATCTGCCAGAATCTTGAAATAAATCTACCATCCCTATCAGAGATAATAGAGATTGGTATTCCATGTTTGGAGACGACTTCCTTCAAATACAGTCGTTCTAACTTCTCCATCTTGTCATCTTCTCTTATTGGCAGAAAGTGTGCTGACTTGGTGAGACGATCAACTATTACCCAAATAGTATCATAACCACTTGCAGTCCTTGGCAATTTAGTAATGAAATCCATGGTAATGTTTTCCCATTTCCATTCCGGGATTTCAGGTTGTTGTGGTAGACCTGATGGTTTTTGATGTTCAGCTTTGACCTTAGAACACGTCAAACATTCTCCTACATATTTAGCAATATCGGCTTTTATATCTGGCCACCAAAAATGTTTCTTAAGATCCTTGTACATCTTCCCCGTTCCAGGATGTATTGAATATCTGGTTTTATGAGCTTCTCTAAGTACCATTTCTCTCATATCTCCAAATTTTGGTACCCAAATCCTTTCAGCCCTATACCGGGTTTCATCTTCCCGAATATTAAGATGCTTCTCCGATCCTTTGGGTATTTCATCCTTTAAATTTCCCTCTTTTAAAACTCCTTGTTGCGCCTCCTTTATTTGAGTAGTAAGGTTATTGTGAATCATTATATTCATAGATTTTACTCGAATAGGTTCTCTGTCCTTCCTGCTCAAGGCATCAGCTACCACATTTGCCTTCCCCGGGTGGTAACGAATCTCAAAGTCATAATCATTCAACAATTCAATTCACCTACGCTGCCTCATATTCAGTTGTTTCTGATTAAATATGTGTTGAAGACTTTTGTGGTCGGTATATATAATACTTTTGACCCCATATAAGTAGTGCCTCCAAGTCTTTAATGCAAAAACAACCGCGCCTAATTCCAAATCATGCATCGTATAATTTTGTTCGTGAATCTTCAATTGTCTAGACGCATAAGCAATCACCTTCGTTCGTTGCATTAATACACAACCGAGACATTGCTTTGATGCGTCACAATAAATCACAAAATCATCATTCCCATCAGGCAATGAGAATATAGGTGCCGTAGTTAGCTTTTTCTTCAATAACTGAAACGCTTTCTCTTGTTTATCCTTCCATTCAAATTTCTTCCCTTTTGCGTTAATGCAGTCAAGGGTTTTGCTATCCTGGAAAAGTCTTGGATGAACCTTCTGTAGTAACCAGCTAGTCCTAAAAAATGGCGTATATGCTTCGGAGTTTTTGGGGTTTCCCACTTTTCAGCGGTTTCGATCTTTGCCGGGTCCACATGGATACCTTCTTTGTTCACTATGTGACCGAGAAATTGAACTTCTTCCAACCAAAATGCACACTTTGAAAACTTAGCGTACAATTTTTCTTTCCTCAATACTTCTAGCACTTTTCTCAAATGTTCTTTGTGCTCTTGATTATTCTTTGAGTAAATAAGTATGTCATCGATAAAAACAATGACAAACTTGTCAAGATATGGCCCACACACTGGGTTCATAAGGTCCATGAACACAGCTGGTGCGTTAGTCAATCCAAACAGCATAACCATAAACTCGTAATGACCGTAACGTGTTCTGAAAGCAGTCTTTGGAATATCATCTTCTTTCACCCGCATTTGATGATACCCGGAACGTAAGTCAATCTTTGAATAAACAGACGAGCCTTGTAGTTGATCAAATAAGGCGTCGATTATCGGTAGTGGGTAGCGGTTCTTGATGGTAAGTTTTTTCAACTCTCGGTAGTCGATACACAACCTGAATGTACCATCTTTCTTCTTGACAAACAAAACAGGAGCTTCCCACGGTGATGTGCTTGGTCTAATGAAACTACGCTCTAAAATTTCTTGTAATTGGCTTTGTAGTTCTTTCATCTCGCTGGGTGCGAGTCTGTAAGGAGCACGAGCTATTGGTGCAGCTCTTGGTACAAGATCTATTTGAAATTCAACAGATCGATGTAGAGGTAGTCCCGGTAATTCTTTCGGAAATACATCGGGAAATTATTTTGAGACGGGAACATCATTGATGCTCTTTTCTTCAGTTTGTACTTTCTCGACGTGTGCTAGAACAGCATAGTAACCTTTTCTTATTAGTTTTTGTGCCTTCAAATTACTAATAAGATGTAGCTTCGTGTTGCCCTTTTCTCCGTACACCATTAAGGGTTTTCCTTTTTCTCGTATAATGCGAATTGCATTTTTGTAACAAACGATCTCTGCTTTCACTTCTTTCAACCAGTCCATACCGATTATCATATCAAAACTCCCTAACTCTACTGGTATCAAGTCAATCTTAAATGTTTCGCTAACCAGTTTAATTTCTCGATTCCGACATATATTATCTGCTGAAATTAATTTACCATTTGCTAATTCGAGTAAAAATTTACTATCCAAAGGCGTCAATGGACAACTTAATTTAGCACAAAAATCTCTACTCATATAGCTTCTATCCACACCCGAATCAAATAAAACATAAGCAGATTTATTGTCAATAAGAAACGTACCCGTAACAAGCTCCGGGTCTTCCTATGCCTCTGCCGCATTAATATTGAAAACTCTTCCACGGCCTTGTCCATTCGTGTTCTCCTGGTTTGGGCAATTTCTAATAATGTGGCCCGGTTTTCCACATTTATAACAAACTACATTGGCATAACTTGCTCCGACACTACTTGCTCCGCCATTACTCGTTCCGACACCATTTGTTCCTTTCGTTCTGTTAACCCCTGGTCCGTAGACCTCACACTTTTCCGCGCTATGACCATTTCTTTTACACTTGTTTCAAAATTTGGTGCAGAACCCCGAGTGATACTTTTCACACCTTTGGCATAGCTGCTTCTGATTGTTGTTGTTGTTGTTGCGGTTGTTATTGTTGTTGGGATGATTGTTGTAGTTGTAGTAGTTGTTGTTGTTGTTGTTGTACCGTTTGTTGTAGTTGCGATTGATGTTGCGATTGTTGGGATAGTTGTTGTTGTTTTGGTGACTCTTATCACCGTTTTCCTCCCACTTTCTTTTGACTAACTTCACGTTGGCTTCTTCGGTCACCTGTTCTTTAATTCTTCCCTCAATCTGGTTCACTAGTTTGTGAGCCATTCTACATGCCTTTTGTATGGAGGCAGGCTCGTGTGAACTTATATCTTCTTGGATTCTTTCCGGTAATCCTTTCACAAACGCGTCAATCTTCTCTTCCTCATCTTCGAATGCTCTCGGACACAATAGGCACAATTCTGTGAATCGTCTTTTGTACGTGGTAATATCAAATCCTTGGGTTCGTAACCCTCTAAGTTCTATCTTGAGCTTATTGACCTCGGTTCTGGGACGGTACTTCTCGTTCATTAAGTGCTTGAATGCTGACCACGGTAGCGCGTAAGCATCATCTTGTCCCACTTGCTCTAGATAGGTATTCCACCATGTTAATGCAGAACCTGTGAAGGTATGCGTAGCGTACTTCACTTTGTCCTCTTCAGTACACTTACTTTTGGCAAACACCGATTCGACCTTCTCGGTCCACCGTTTCAATCCGATCGGTCCTTCGGTTCCATCAGATTCCAAAGGTTTGCAGGCAGTGAATTCTTTGTAGGTGCATCCTATACGATTTCTTGCGCCGTTAGCTGCATTACTAGATTCGGCGTTATTGTTGGTATGCAGCGCAGCCTGTACTGCGGCTATGTTTGAAGCAAGAAAGGCACGAAATTCCTCTTCGCTCATATTCAAGGTGTGTCGAGTAGTCGGTGCCATTTCCTTCAAAATAGTAAAATGAAACGAGTTAATCATATAGAATATCAAGAGTAGTCAATAGTATTGAGTCAAAATAATTTCTTAACCCATTGCGTAAAATAGCATTTGGGTTCCCCGCAATATATGCGTCAAAGTAAACACATCGTAACTTATGGATTTCCCAATGTGATATCCCCCATCTTTCGAACGAAAGCCTTTTATAAACCAAGGCATTCTTGGAACGTTCTTTGAATGTCTTACAAACTGATCTCGTCTTAAATAGTTGTGCCGAGAAATTCTGACCGACTCTAGACAAGATTTCATCAATCATGTCTCCGGGTAGGTCTTTTTAAATATTGGGTTGTCTATCCATTTTGTGTTTTTATACTGTAAAATAGACAAGAGTTAGAGTCATAAAAAAATACTTATTAATACAAGCAATTTTTACATATATCATAAAGCATAAGCACACTATATTACATATATTACACCACACGAATACAACTATCTTATTCCGACTCGCTCATTTCTTCTTCTTCGATTTTGGTTCGTTTTTCCAAGTTTCTAGGGATATATGATGTTCCCCTAATACGATCCGTCGTTTTCCACATTGGATTAGAAAAACCTGGTGGTTTAGAGGTTCCCGAGTTATTGTCACAACTTAAGAAATACGGGTGTTGACGATACATATAAAGTTCATCGGGTTTGAAATCAAATTTCTCTATTTTTATGCCCTTTCCCTTATTGTTCTCTTTTGCTTTATTAAATTGTGTTGGGGTAATATCTATAACATCATCGGAATCCTTGTCGGGATCCGATTCATCGGAGAATTGGTAATCCTCCCAATACTTTGCGTCCTTGGCGGAAACACCATTGACCATAATTAACTTTGGTCGGTTGGTTGAGGATTTTCTTCTATTTAACCGTTTTATTATTTCCCCCACTGGTTCTATTTCTTCTTCCGGTTTCGATTCTTCTTCCGGTTCCGACTCTTCTTCCGGTTCCTCTTCGGGAACTTGTGAATCAGTCCACGAATCATTCCAATTTACATTTGACTCTTCATTATTATTAGGTGAGTCAATGGGACTTGTTCTAGAGGTAGACATCTATCACATAATATGAAACACGTTAAGAGATTAATATATCACATAATATTCACATGTTAAAAATATATAGTTTCCAACAAAAATGTTAAGCAATCATTTTTAAAGAAAACACGGTCGAAGTCCAGACTCACTAATGCATCCTAACAAACTCGATAAGACATACTAATGCAAATTTTCTGGTTCTCTAAGACCAACTCTCGGATACCAACTGAAATGTCTCGTTCATATTGATTATAAACGTTCCATATTAATTGATTTCGTTGCGAGGTTTTGACCTCTATATGAGACGTATTTCAAAGACTGCATTCATTTTTAAAACATCCATAACCTTTATTTTATCAATAAAGGTTTTTTTTTTAAAAACATTACGTAGATTATCAAATAATGATAATCTAAAATATACTGTTTACACACGACCATTACATAATGGTTTACAATAGAAATATATTACATCGACATATGTTTCTTGAATGCAGTTTTTACACAATATCATACAAACATGGACTTCAAATCTTGTCCTTATTTTAGTATGCAACAGCGGAAGTTCTTAATATTCACCTGAGAATAAACATACTTTAAACGTCAACAAAAATGTTGGTGAGTTATAGGTTTAACCTATATATATGAAATCGTAACAATAGACCACAAGATTTCATATTTCAATACACATCCCATACATAGAGATAAAAATCATTCATATGGTGAACACCTGGTAACCGACATTAACAAGTTGCATATATAAGAATATCCCCATCATTCCGGGACACCCTTCGGATATGATATAAATTTCAAAGTACTAAAGCATCCGGTACTTTGGATGGGGTTTGTTAGGCCCAATAGATCTATCTTTAGGATTCGCGTCAATTAGGGTGTCTGTTCCCTAATTCTTAGATTACCAGACTTAATAAAAAGGGGCATATTCGATTTTGATAATTCAACCATAGAATGTAGTTTCACGTACTTGTGTCTATTTTGTAAATCATTTATAAAACCTGCATGTATTCTCATCCCAAAAATATTAGATTTTAAAAGTGGGACTATAACTCACTTTCACAGATTTTTACTTCGTCGGGAAGTAAGACTTGGCCACTGGTCGATTCACGAACCTATAACAAATATGTACATATATATCAAAGTATATTCAAAATATATTTATAACACTTTTAATACATTTTAAATGAGTCGTTAAGTCATCGTTAGTCGTTACATGTAAGTGTTGTTTTGAAACCTTTAGGTTAACGATCTTGTTAAATGTTGTTAACCCTATGTTTATAATATCAAATGAGATTTTAAATTATTATATTATCATGATATTATGATGTATGAATATCTCTTAATATGATATATATACATTAAATGTCATTACAACGATAATCGTTACATATATGTCTCGTTTCAAAATCATTAAGTTAGTAGTCTTGCTTTTACATATGTAGTTCATTGTTAATATACTTAATGATATGTTTACTTATCATAATATCATGTTAACTATATATATATATATATATATATATATATATATATATATATATATATATATATATATATATATATCCATATATATGTCATCATATAGTTTTTACAAGTTTTAACGTTCGTGAATCACTGGTCAACTTGGGTGGTCAATTGTCTATATGAAACATATTTCAATTAATCAAGTCTTAACAAGTTTGATTGCTTAACATGTTGGAAACACTTAATCATGTAAATAACAATTTCATTTAATATATATATAAACATGGAAAAGTTCGGGTCACTACACTTGTGAACCACCATGAGGTGTCACCGACTTGTGAATCACCATAGGGTGTCACCATACTTGTGAGTCACCCGCCAACACATACGAGGTCACCAACTTGTGAACCTCCTTAAGGTGTCACCAACTTATGAATCACCATAGGGTGTCACCGACTTGTGAATCACCCACCAAGACATACGAGGTCACCGACTTGTGAACCTCCTTGAGGTGTCATCGACTTGTGAATCACCATAGGGTGTCACCGACTTGTGAATCACCTACCAAGACACTACCGACTCGTAGTTCTCATCACGCGTACTATCAATAAGTCACCGGCTTGTGACATAACACCAGTACTCACGATGTGGTACCGAAGACCCACATCGCGTACGAGTAAATAAACTACATACGTACATGTATAAATATTCCACTCACCTTAGCTCTTGATGAATGCAACCAAATACTCTGCAATTCGTCAATGGAATGTACCTATTTCATTTATCACATAACAACAACACAATTAGGGTGGATTTACAAACCACCCCAAATTGACCTTACTTGACATTTCGACCCAAATGCACTTCCAAGTACAACCCGCGCTCAACTAACCAATAATCACTAACATAAGTGAAAATGGCCCTAATTCACCAATCAAACCAAATCATAAGTGTTAAACACTTATCTTACCCAATTTGACACACCAACCCTAATTTTGACCCATTTCAAAATTAGTCAACCAAACACACCATAATGGGTTTCAACACATCCATAATCACTAAACCTAGTGATTAAACGCATTTTGCAAGTCTTAAACTTGACCAGAACATCAACCAACCCAAAATCCACCAACAACCATATAAAACCAGATTACTAGCATCACTAAACTCAATTCATGAGTGTAAATGGGTTTCTCAACAATTCAAGTTCAAACCCTAACTTTGAATATCAAATCAAACAATGAAATTCAGAGTTAGAACTTACCAACACTACCACAATGTAGTCGTGAACAAGGTGAACAACTTTAACTCTTGCGACTTGACCCGATTCACTCTTCTTCTTCCTCAAATCTCTAAATCTCTCTCTAAAAATCTCCTTCTCTCTCTAAGATGAGATGAGAGAGTTGGGTGGATGTGAAAATGATCCAAAACTAAATTCAAATCTGATATTATGGCTACAAATCTTTCCTCAAGTGAAATAACACAAATACCCCTCATTTAACTCTTTAAAATTTTAAACAGCTCCCAATCAGGACCAAAAGCGGAGCTACTAGCCTAGGAGCAGCGCTCCTAGAGCCTTCCAGCTAACAACTTGAAATTAAAAACATTCGGGCTCAAATTACAGTTGTCTGGACTTTTGATTCACCTCAATCAGAGTTCGTATGAGGAAGTTATGGCCCAAACGGTGAACGCGCGCATAACCTTGCTGCACACACCAAACTTTTACACATCAAATTCCCGACACTCCCAAACATTCACGCTACGAAAAAACGGGGTGTTACAACTCTCCCCCACTTAAATTGGATCGCGTTCCCGCGATCTAAACCTCATCGAGAACAAGGAAAGTACGCCTTCCTCAAATTTCGAGTTCTCAAACAATCCTGCACCCTTCGATGCCGCCATTGCATCCTATAAGTCCCACTTCCTTGAAATGTAACATTTTATGTAACATCCTCAATCGGGCCTATCTGTAAGATTACGATATTGCCCTTTAGTTGGTGTTGTGTTATTATATGCTTTTATTTTTATTTGATGATTATTATTATTTAATGATGTGGTTAGGACCAATTTGTGACAAGGGTCATAGAACAGGTTTGTTTATTTAATTTGGACTTCGTTTGGGTTGCCAAATGATATACGAAAGATATTAGATAACTGATAAATACCCGTGTTTTGCACAGTGTGAGATTTTAACCCACTATAGATGACTAGTGCTGCTTCTTTCCTCATTTGGTTTCCAGAATCCTCCACACACACCAAACACACCCATTCTTCATCTCCTTCACCTACTTTAAACCCTAATATTTAATCCTTGTTCTTGAGCTCAAATCTTTTACATTATCTTGTTCCTTGTGATTTACTGATTCTATCAAGGTAAGAATCACAAGATTACATGCTTTAATCTTTGAGAAATTTGAGTTTTTGTGTAAGTTTTTACAAAATAAGTAATTTGGGTCAAAATGGTTAGATTTGATATTGTTTGAGTCCAAATCTTGTGGATTTATGTTTCTACATGTTTAGTGTCTTCGATTTGGTCAGTTTTTAGGTCGTAATCGAGCTCTAGAGCAAGAATTGGATGAAGTTGGGTGAAACCCGTCACTTTGTCTTCAGCTTCTGCAGATAAACACAGTCGGCTGAGTGTCTCGAGACACTCGACCGACCGACTCGACCATCGACCGAGTGTGTATGACCCACGGCCGAGTGTGTCTGTGAGAGACCATCGACCGAGTGACTAGACACTCGACCGAGTGAGTGTAGACAGTTGGTCGACTGTGTATGACAGTCGACCAGAGTGTCTTTGGCAGTGAAATATTTTACTAAGTGTTGATTTTTAGCCGTTATGCTGCCCGTTTGTATTTTGATGATCAGGATGTAAATTTTAAAAATGCATAAGTGCTAAGCAAAAATTTTTAGCAAACGCTTTTTGATACAAAAATTTCTGTACTGTGTTAACAGACAGTAACTAACTTGATTTGCCTTATGTTCAGGTGATAAGGATAAAGAAGCTGCTCAATAGTAGATTATCTGAGCTGGTTGCTGGTAATTGGTGAGTGGGACTAACTGAAGAATATAGTATATAGTAGCATGTTATATTATGAATGCCATGCTTGTTAGATATACTTACTGTTGTGGTTAGTTAGTACGTTGTGATGACTGCATGTTAGTTGATGTTTGTCTGCTGGAGCCCAGTGCATCCCTATTGTGTGGTAGCCTCGGTAGGAGAGATCAACCTGCGGGTTGGGTTCCTCATGTGGTAGCCTAGACAATCGAGGTGTATATATATGTGAATGACGCGTCCGTCGCGTGTGGAATATATATATATATATACACGGTGGTGGAGGAACTTCTGGTAAGCCCAGTCCGATTAACTGATGGTTAATGGTTTGACCGAGCCGCCAGAGTCTCTGTAGATGGC